>NW_027183533.1:0-324437 GCF_041296385.1 Aphelocoma coerulescens
CCCCAGGGTCCCCTCTCCCATGACCTCATGGCAGGGGGGAGGAACCCCAACACTTCCGTAGGTGTAGTCTCTCTCCTCCTCCTTGCAGCTGGCTCATGGGCCCACATTCAGGGCCCCCACCTCGGGAGAAAATTCTCCCAATGTGCTCTGATGTTGAAAGAGTCAAGAAGAGAAGAAGGGAAAAAAACCCCCGAAGTCCCAGGAAAACAAAGTTCAACTCTCCATCTCCCTCCAGAGAAAAGGAGCTGAAAACTGGCTAAAAAGAAACAAAGTTGCTTCCTCTGCTCTTGCTGCAAGCAGGATGCAGAGGAGTGTGTATGTGTGTCCTTGAACAAACGCTCTGAGAAGTTTGTCTGGCTTTTTTTTCCTCTCCCCCCTCTCAGGCTCAGTTGAAAGGCACAGAATGCACAAAGTTCACTTCTGGGCATAGAGCAGCAATAGGGGGATACACATGATAAAGTCACCCCAAGACACAGGGACAGAGAATTCAGTGGAAAGACTCCGAGAATTCTGCTCCCAGAGATCATTCATTCCTGCTCACACTGACCCTTGTAGAAAGGGGACATCGTTCCAGGCAGCCTGTACTGAGCATGTGGCTCCTGAGTGGGGTTTGTTGTTTAGGAAACCTGCTCCGGCTTTTCCATTCTTTCCTTGCAAACAGGAAAACTTCTCCTGGGGCTGTGTGCAGCAGAGCCCTGAGGAGAGCAGGTGGCACATGGTGCGCTGGGCTGGGACAGCCAGCTGCAGAGCTCAAGGGAAGAAGCCCAAAGTGTCACAATGGCTCCTTGCCTTCCCATGCAACACCTGGGTCACAATGGTCTCCTTGATTCCATGAGGCCCCACTGTGTCACAATGGCTCCTTGGTTCCATCAGGTTCCGCAGTGTCACCATGGTCTCTTTTGATCCGCACTGTCATCATGACAATTGGTTCCATGAGGCCCCGCAGTGTCACAATGGTCCCTTGCTTCCATAGGTTTGATGTTGTAACAAAGGACTCCTTGCTTCTATGAGCTAGCCTGCTTTTTGCAGAGGTGTCTTTGGTTCCAACAAGGCCCCGCTGTGTCTCAGTGCACCCTGGCTTCCATGTGGATGTGGAGTATCACAAAGGCTCCTTGGTTCCACCAGGTCCTGCTGTGTCACAATGGGTCCTGTGGTCCCTGAGGCCCTCCAAAACCATCGTGGAGGCTTGCTTCCATGAGGTTCCATTATGTGCCAGTGGTCATCTTGGTTCCAGGAGTTTCCTTAGTGTCACAATGCTCTCCATGCTTCCATTAGGCCCTGCTTTGCCACAATGGTCCCCTTGTTTCCATGAGGCCCCGCTGTGTCACAATGGACCTATGGTTCCGTGATGTTGCGTGGTGTCACCGTGCTCTTCTTGAATCCGCCGTGTAACCATGGACCATTGGTTCCATGCAGCCGTGTCACAATGGGCTCCTTGATTCCATGATTCCCCACGGTGTCACAATGGAGCCTTGTTTCTAGGAGGTTCTGTACTGTCACAATTGCCTCCTTGATGCCATCAGCCCCTGCAGTGTCACAATGGCTCCTTGGTTCCATGAGGAACACAATAGCTTGGCATAAGCATTGAGCAACAGCTGCTGAACACACCTGGCAACATCTGCTTGCATCAAAAGAGGGCTTCAAGCTGACAATGGCACCAGCAGCTTCCATCTGCAACAGAGACCCAGGAAAGGACAGGCTGTGCCGGTTTGGACAAATGTGGAGGAAAATATCCTCTTATAGAAGGCAGGTTACACCCAGCCCTCCCCCACCAGGTTTTTGGAAAAAAGAACTTTCCTGGGAAGAAAGTGAAAGAGATAAAACCTATTTTTCTAACAAACACACAGGAAAAGGATAACAATGCTAAATATTAAAACCTCTCGCTGTGCAGAGAAAGCTGGGATATGGGATAATTTGAGAGTCCTTCTGTGTTTCGGTGGGGTCTCCTGAAACATCCATAGACAGCGAGGCCCGTGCAAAGAAACAGGGAGCGATTCTTGAGAGAAGTTGCAGAGCTCTTTCTTCTCCAGCCACATGGGCGGGGCACTGCCAAAGAACTGAGCAATCACAGCACAACCAGGGCCCTCCTCGCACAGGGCAACACAAAATAAGCAGTGCTGAACAGGATTAGGGCACATGTGAGCAGGGAGCAGGGAGACCCCGTGCCCAGGCCATGCCTCTACCCCAGGGTCCCCTCTCCCATGACCTCATGGCAGGGGGGAGGAACCCCAACACTTCCGTAGGTGCAGTCTCTCTCCTCCTCCTTGCAGCTGGCTCATGGGCCCACATTCAGGGCCCCCACCTCGGGAGAAAATTCTCCCAATGTGCTCTGATGTTGAAAGAGTCAAGAAGAGAAGAAGGGAAAAAAAACCCCCGAAGTCCCAGGAAAACAAAGTTCAACTCTCCATCTCCCCCCAGAGAAAAGGAGCTGAAAACTGGCTAAAAAGAAACAAAGTTGCTTCCCTCTGCTCTTGCTGCAAGCAGGATGCAGAGGAGTGTGTATGTGTGTCCTTGAACAAACGCTCTGAGAAGTTTGTCCGGTTTTTTTTCCTCTCCCCCTCTCAGGCTCAGTTGAAAGGCACAGAAATGCACAAAGTTCACTTCTGGGCATAGAGCAGCAATAGGGGATACACATGATAAAGTCACCCCAAGACACAGGGACAGAGAATTCAGTGGAAAGACTCCGAGAATTCTGCTCCCAGAGATCATTCCTGCTCACACTGACCCTTGTAGAAAGGGGACATCGTTCCAGGCAGCCTGTACTGAGCATGTGGCTCCTGAGTAGGGTTTGTTGTTTAGGAAACCTGCTCCGGCTTTTCCATTCTTTCCTTGCAAACAGGAAAACTTCTCCTGGGGCTGTGTGCAGGCAGAGCCCTGAGGAGAGCAGGTGGCACATGGTGCGCTGGGCTGGGACAGCCAGCTGCAGAGCTCAAGGGAAGAAGCCCAAAGTGTCACAATGGCTCCTTGCCTTCCCATGCAACACCTGGGTCACAATGGTCTCCTTGATTCCATGAGGCCCCACTGTGTCACAATGGCTCCTTGGTTCCATCAGGTTCCGCAGTGTCACCATGGTCTCCTTTGATCCGCACTGTCATCATGGACAATTGGTTCCATGAGGCCCCGCAGTGTCACAATGGTCCCTTGGTTGCATAGCTTTTACGTTGTAACAATGGACTCCTTGCTTCTATGAGCTAGCCTGCTTTTGCAGAGGTGTCTTTGGTTCCAACAAGGCCCCACTGTGTCTCAGTGCACCCTGGCTTCCATGTGGATCTGGAGTATCACAAAGGCTCCTTGGTTCCACCAGGTCCTGCTGTGTCACAATGGGTCCTGTGGTCCCTGAGGCCCTCCAAAGTCATCATGGATGCTTGCTTCCATGAGGTTCCATTATGTGCCAGTGGTCATCTTGGTTCCAGGAGTTTCCTTAGTGTCACAATGCTCTCCATGTTTCCATGATTCCCCACAATGTCACAATGCTCTCCAGGCTTCCATTAGGCCCTGCTTTGCCACAATGGTCCCCTTGTTTCCATGAGGCCCCGCTGTGTCACAATGGACGTACGGTTCCATGATGTTGCGTGGTGTCACCGTGCTCTTCTTGAATCCGCCGTGTAACCATGGACCATTGGTTCCATGCAGCCGTGTCACAATGGGCTCCTTGATTCCATGATTCCCCACGGTGTCACAATGGAGCCTTGTTTCTAGGAGGTTCTGTACTGTCACAATTGCCTCCTTGATGCCATCAGCCCCTGCAGTGTCACAATGGCTCCTTGGTTCCATGAGGAACACAATAGCTTGGCATAAGCATTGAGCAACAGCTGCTGAACACACCTGGCAACATCTGCTTGCATCAAAAGAGGGCTTCAAGCTGACAATGGCACCAGCAGCTTCCATCTGACACAGACACCCAGGGAAAGGACAGGCTGTGCCGGTTTGGACAAATGTGGAGGAAAATATCCTCTGATAGAAGGCAGGTTACACCCAGCCCTCCCCCACCAGCTTCGGGAAAAAAGAATTTTCCTGGGAAGAAAGTGAAAGAGATAAAAACTACTTTTTTAACAAACACACAGGAAAAGGATAACAATGCTAAATATTAAAACCTCTCGCTGTGCAGAGAAAGCTGGGATAATTTGAGAGTCCTTCCGTGTTTCGGTGGGGTCTCCTGAAACATCCATAGACAGCGAGGCCCGTGCAAAGAAACAGGGAGCGATTCTTGAGAGAAGTTTCAGAGCTCTTTCTTCTCCAGCCACATGGGCGGGGCACTGCCAAAGAACTGAGCAATCACGGCACAACCAGGGCCCTCCTGGCACAGGGCAACACAAATAAGCAGTGCTGAACAGGATTAGGGCACATGTGAGCAGGGAGCAGGGAGACCCCGTGCCCAGGCCATGCCTCTACCCCAGGGTCCCCTCTCCCATGACCTCATGGCAGGGGGGAGGAACCCCAACACTTCCGTAGGTGTAGTCTCTCTCCTCCTCCTTGCAGCTGGCTCATGGGCCCACATTCAGGGCCCCCACCTCGGGAGAAAATTCTCCCAATGTGCTCTGATGTTGAAAGAGTCAAGAAGAGAAGAAGGGAAAAAAACCCCCCGAAGTCCCAGGAAAACAAAGTTCAACTCTCCATCTCCCTCCAGAGAAAAGGAGCTGAAAACTGGCTAAAAAGAAACAAAGTTGCTTCCTCTGCTCTTGCTGCAAGCAGGATGCAGAGGAGTGTGTATGTGTGTCCTTGAACAAACGCTCTGAGAAGTTTGTCTGGCTTTTTTTTCCTCTCCCCCTCTCAGGCTCAGTTGAAAGGCACAGAAATGCACAAAGTTCACTTCTGGGCATAGAGCAGCAATAGGGGGATACACATGATAAAGTCACCCCAAGACACAGGGACAGAGAATTCAGTGGAAAGACTCCGAGAATTCTGCTCCAGAGATCATTCATTCCTGCTCACACTGACCCTTGTAGAAAGGGGACATCGTTCCAGGCAGCCTGTACTGAGCATGTGGCTCCTGAGTGGGGTTTGTTGTTTAGGAAACCTGCTCCGGCTTTTCCATTCTTTCCTTGCAAACAGGAAAACTTCTCCTGGGGCTGTGTGCAGGCAGAGCCCTGAGGAGAGCAGGTGGCACATGGTGCGCTGGGCTGGGACAGCCAGCTGCAGAGCTCAAGGGAAGAAGCCCAAAGTGTCACAATGGCTCCTTGCCTTCCCATGCAACACCTGGGTCACAATGGTCTCCTTGATTCCATGAGGCCCCACTGTGTCACAATGGCTCCTTGGTTCCATCAGGTTCCGCAGTGTCACCATGGTCTCTTTTGATCCGCACTGTCATCATGGACAATTGGTTCCATGAGGCCCCGCAGTGTCACAATGGTCCCTTGCTTCCATAGGTTTGATGTTGTAACAAAGGACTCCTTGCTTCTATGAGCTAGCCTGCTTTTTGCAGAGGTGTCTTTGGTTCCAACAAGGCCCCACTGTGTCTCAGTGCACCCTGGCTTCCATGTGGATGTGGAGTATCACAAAGGCTCCTTGGTTCCACCAGGTCCTGCTGTGTCACAATGGGTCCTGTGGTCCCTGAGGCCCTCCAAAACCATCGTGGAGGCTTGCTTCCATGAGGTTCCATTATGTGCCAGTGGTCATCTTGGTTCCAGGAGTTTCCTTAGTGTCACAATGCTCTCCATGCTTCCATTAGGCCCTGCTTTGCCACAATGGTCCCCTTGTTTCCATGAGGCCCCGCTGTGTCACAATGGACCTATGGTTCCGTGATGTTGCGTGGTGTCACCGTGCTCTTCTTGAATCCGCCGTGTAACCATGGACCATTGGTTCCATGCAGCCGTGTCACAATGGGCTCCTTGATTCCATGATTCCCCACGGTGTCACAATGGAGCCTTGTTTCTAGGAGGTTCTGTACTGTCACAATTGCCTCCTTGATGCCATCAGCCCCTGCAGTGTCACAATGGCTCCTTGGTTCCATGAGGAACACAATAGCTTGGCATAAGCATTGAGCAACAGCTGCTGAACACACCTGGCAACATCTGCTTGCATCAAAAGAGGGCTTCAAGCTGACAATGGCACCAGCAGCTTCCATCTGCAACAGAGACCCAGGAAAGGACAGGCTGTGCCGGTTTGGACAAATGTGGAGGAAAATATCCTCTTATAGAAGGCAGGTTACACCCAGCCCTCCCCCACCAGGTTTTTGGAAAAAAGAACTTTCCTGGGAAGAAAGTGAAAGAGATAAAACCTATTTTTCTAACAAACACACAGGAAAAGGATAACAATGCTAAATATTAAAACCTCTCGCTGTGCAGAGAAAGCTGGGATAATTTGAGAGTCCTTCTGTGTTTCGGTGGGGTCTCCTGAAACATCCATAGACAGCGAGGCCCGTGCAAAGAAACAGGGAGCGATTCTTGAGAGAAGTTGCAGAGCTCTTTCTTCTCCAGCCACATGGGCGGGGCACTGCCAAAGAACTGAGCAATCACAGCACAACCAGGGCCCTCCTCGCACAGGGCAACACAAAATAAGCAGTGCTGAACAGGATTAGGGCACATGTGAGCAGGGAGCAGGGAGACCCCGTGCCCAGGCCATGCCTCTACCCCAGGGTCCCCTCTCCCATGACCTCATGGCAGGGGGGAGGAACCCCAACACTTCCGTAGGTGCAGTCTCTCTCCTCCTCCTTGCAGCTGGCTCATGGGCCCACATTCAGGGCCCCCACCTCGGGAGAAAATTCTCCCAATGTGCTCTGATGTTGAAAGAGTCAAGAAGAGAAGAAGGGAAAAAAAACCCCCGAAGTCCCAGGAAAACAAAGTTCAACTCTCCATCTCCCCCCAGAGAAAAGGAGCTGAAAACTGGCTAAAAAGAAACAAAGTTGCTTCCCTCTGCTCTTGCTGCAAGCAGGATGCAGAGGAGTGTGTATGTGTGTCCTTGAACAAACGCTCTGAGAAGTTTGTCCGGTTTTTTTTCCTCTCCCCCCTCTCAGGCTCAGTTGAAAGGCACAGAAATGCACAAAGTTCACTTCTGGGCATAGAGCAGCAATAGGGGATACACATGATAAAGTCACCCCAAGACACAGGGACAGAGAATTCAGTGGAAAGACTCCGAGAATTCTGCTCCCAGAGATCATTCCTGCTCACACTGACCCTTGTAGAAAGGGGACATCGTTCCAGGCAGCCTGTACTGAGCATGTGGCTCCTGAGTAGGGTTTGTTGTTTAGGAAACCTGCTCCGGCTTTTCCATTCTTTCCTTGCAAACAGGAAAACTTCTCCTGGGGCTGTGTGCAGGCAGAGCCCTGAGGAGAGCAGGTGGCACATGGTGCGCTGGGCTGGGACAGCCAGCTGCAGAGCTCAAGGGAAGAAGCCCAAAGTGTCACAATGGCTCCTTGCCTTCCCATGCAACACCTGGGTCACAATGGTCTCCTTGATTCCATGAGGCCCCACTGTGTCACAATGGCTCCTTGGTTCCATCAGGTTCCGCAGTGTCACCATGGTCTCCTTTGATCCGCACTGTCATCATGGACAATTGGTTCCATGAGGCCCCGCAGTGTCACAATGGTCCCTTGGTTGCATAGCTTTTACGTTGTAACAATGGACTCCTTGCTTCTATGAGCTAGCCTGCTTTTTGCAGAGGTGTCTTTGGTTCCAACAAGGCCCCGCTGTGTCTCAGTGCACCCTGGCTTCCATGTGGATCTGGAGTATCACAAAGGCTCCTTGGTTCCACCAGGTCCTGCTGTGTCACAATGGGTCCTGTGGTCCCTGAGGCCCTCCAAAGTCATCATGGATGCTTGCTTCCATGAGGTTCCATTATGTGCCAGTGGTCATCTTGGTTCCAGGAGTTTCCTTAGTGTCACAATGCTCTCCATGTTTCCATGATTCCCCACAATGTCACAATGCTCTCCAGGCTTCCATTAGGCCCTGCTTTGCCACAATGGTCCCCTTGTTTCCATGAGGCCCCGCTGTGTCACAATGGACGTACGGTTCCATGATGTTGCGTGGTGTCACCGTGCTCTTCTTGAATCCGCCGTGTAACCATGGACCATTGGTTCCATGCAGCCGTGTCACAATGGGCTCCTTGATTCCATGATTCCCCACGGTGTCACAATGGAGCCTTGTTTCTAGGAGGTTCTGTACTGTCACAATTGCCTCCTTGATGCCATCAGCCCCTGCAGTGTCACAATGGCTCCTTGGTTCCATGAGGAACACAATAGCTTGGCATAAGCATTGAGCAACAGCTGCTGAACACACCTGGCAACATCTGCTTGCATCAAAAGAGGGCTTCAAGCTGACAATGGCACCAGCAGCTTCCATCTGCAACAGACACCCAGGGAAAGGACAGGCTGTGCCGGTTTGGACAAATGTGGAGGAAAATATCCTCTGATAGAAGGCAGGTTACACCCAGCCCTCCCCCACCAGCTTCGGGAAAAAAGAATTTTCCTGGGAAGAAAGTGAAAGAGATAAAAACTACTTTTTTAACAAACACACAGGAAAAGGATAACAATGCTAAATATTAAAACCTCTCGCTGTGCAGAGAAAGCTGGGATAATTTGAGAGTCCTTCCGTGTTTCGGTGGGGTCTCCTGAAACATCCATAGACAGCGAGGCCCGTGCAAAGAAACAGGGAGCGATTCTTGAGAGAAGTTTCAGAGCTCTTTCTTCTCCAGCCACATGGGCGGGGCACTGCCAAAGAACTGAGCAATCACGGCACAACCAGGGCCCTCCTGGCACAGGGCAACACAAAATAAGCAGTGCTGAACAGGATTAGGGCACATGTGAGCAGGGAGCAGGGAGACCCCGTGCCCAGGCCATGCCTCTACCCCAGGGTCCCCTCTCCCATGACCTCATGGCAGGGGGGAGGAACCCCAACACTTCCGTAGGTGTAGTCTCTCTCCTCCTCCTTGCAGCTGGCTCATGGGCCCACATTCAGGGCCCCCACCTCGGGAGAAAATTCTCCCAATGTGCTCTGATGTTGAAAGAGTCAAGAAGAGAAGAAGGGAAAAAAACCCCCCGAAGTCCCAGGAAAACAAAGTTCAACTCTCCATCTCCCTCCAGAGAAAAGGAGCTGAAAACTGGCTAAAAAGAAACAAAGTTGCTTCCTCTGCTCTTGCTGCAAGCAGGATGCAGAGGAGTGTGTATGTGTGTCCTTGAACAAACGCTCTGAGAAGTTTGTCTGGCTTTTTTTTCCTCTCCCCCCTCTCAGGCTCAGTTGAAAGGCACAGAAATGCACAAAGTTCACTTCTGGGCATAGAGCAGCAATAGGGGGATACACATGATAAAGTCACCCCAAGACACAGGGACAGAGAATTCAGTGGAAAGACTCCGAGAATTCTGCTCCCAGAGATCATTCATTCCTGCTCACACTGACCCTTGTAGAAAGGGGACATCGTTCCCGGCAGCCTGTACTGAGCATGTGGCTCCTGAGTGGGGTTTGTTGTTTAGGAAACCTGCTCCGGCTTTTCCATTCTTTCCTTGCAAACAGGAAAACTTCTCCTGGGGCTGTGTGCAGGCAGAGCCCTGAGGAGAGCAGGTGGCACATGGTGCGCTGGGCTGGGACAGCCAGCTGCAGAGCTCAAGGGAAGAAGCCCAAAGTGTCACAATGGCTCCTTGCCTTCCCATGCAACACCTGGGTCACAATGGTCTCCTTGATTCCATGAGGCCCCACTGTGTCACAATGGCTCCTTGGTTCCATCAGGTTCCGCAGTGTCACCATGGTCTCCTTTGATCCGCACTGTCATCATGGACAATTGGTTCCATGAGGCCCCGCAGTGTCACAATGGTCCCTTGGTTGCATAGCTTTTACGTTGTAACAATGGACTCCTTGCTTCTATGAGCTAGCCTGCTTTTTGCAGAGGTGTCTTTGGTTCCAACAAGGCCCCACTGTGTCTCAGTGCACCCTGGCTTCCATGTGGATCTGGAGTATCACAAAGGCTCCTTGGTTCCACCAGGTCCTGCTGTGTCACAATGGGTCCTGTGGTCCCTGAGGCCCTCCAAAGTCATCATGGATGCTTGCTTCCATGAGGTTCCATTATGTGCCAGTGGTCATCTTGGTTCCAGGAGTTTCCTTAGTGTCACAATGCTCTCCATGTTTCCATGATTCCCCACAATGTCACAATGCTCTCCAGGCTTCCATTAGGCCCTGCTTTGCCACAATGGTCCCCTTGTTTCCATGCGGCCTTGCTGTGTCACAATGGACGTACGGTTCCATGATGTTGCGTGGTGTCACCGTGCTCTTCTTGAATCCGCCGTGTAACCATGGACCATTGGTTCCATGCAGCCGTGTCACAATGGGCTCCTTGATTCCATGATTCCCCACGGTGTCACAATGGAGCCTTGTTTCTAGGAGGTTCTGTACTGTCACAATTGCCTCCTTGATGCCATCAGCCCCTGCAGTGTCACAATGGCTCCTTGGTTCCATGAGGAACACAATAGCTTGGCATAAGCATTGAGCAACAGCTGCTGAACACACCTGGCAACATCTGCTTGCATCAAAAGAGGGCTTCAAGCTGACAATGGCACCAGCAGCTTCCATCTGCAACAGACACCCAGGGAAAGGACAGGCTGTGCCGGTTTGGACAAATGTGGAGGAAAATATCCTCTGATAGAAGGCAGGTTACACCCAGCCCTCCCCCACCAGCTTCGGGAAAAAAGAATTTTCCTGGGAAGAAAGTGAAAGAGATAAAAACTACTTTTTTAACAAACACACAGGAAAAGGATAACAATGCTAAATATTAAAACCTCTCGCTGTGCAGAGAAAGCTGGGATAATTTGAGAGTCCTTCCGTGTTTCGGTGGGGTCTCCTGAAACATCCATAGACAGCGAGGCCCGTGCAAAGAAACAGGGAGCGATTCTTGAGAGAAGTTGCAGAGCTCTTTCTTCTCCAGCCACATGGGCGGGGCACTGCCAAAGAACTGAGCAATCACGGCACAACCAGGGCCCTCCTGGCACAGGGCAACACAAAATAAGCAGTGCTGAACAGGATTAGGGCACATGTGAGCAGGGAGCAGGGAGACCCCGTGCCCAGGCCATGCCTCTACCCCAGGGTCCCCTCTCCCATGACCTCATGGCAGGGGGGAGGAACCCCAACACTTCCGTAGGTGTAGTCTCTCTCCTCCTCCTTGCAGCTGGCTCATGGGCCCACATTCAGGGCCCCCACCTCGGGAGAAAATTCTCCCAATGTGCTCTGATGTTGAAAGAGTCAAGAAGAGAAGAAGGGAAAAAAAACCCCCGAAGTCCCAGGAAAACAAAGTTCAACTCTCCATCTCCCTCCAGAGAAAAGGAGCTGAAAACTGGCTAAAAAGAAACAAAGTTGCTTCCTCTGCTCTTGCTGCAAGCAGGATGCAGAGGAGTGTGTATGTGTGTCCTTGAACAAACGCTCTGAGAAGTTTGTCTGGCTTTTTTTTCCTCTCCCCCCTCTCAGGCTCAGTTGAAAGGCACAGAAATGCACAAAGTTCACTTCTGGGCATAGAGCAGCAATAGGGGGATACACATGATAAAGTCACCCCAAGACACAGGGACAGAGAATTCAGTGGAAAGACTCCGAGAATTCTGCTCCCAGAGATCATTCATTCCTGCTCACACTGACCCTTGTAGAAAGGGGACATCGTTCCCGGCAGCCTGTACTGAGCATGTGGCTCCTGAGTGGGGTTTGTTGTTTAGGAAACCTGCTCCGGCTTTTCCATTCTTTCCTTGCAAACAGGAAAACTTCTCCTGGGGCTGTGTGCAGGCAGAGCCCTGAGGAGAGCAGGTGGCACATGGTGCGCTGGGCTGGGACAGCCAGCTGCAGAGCTCAAGGGAAGAAGCCCAAAGTGTCACAATGGCTCCTTGCCTTCCCATGCAACACCTGGGTCACAATGGTCTCCTTGATTCCATGAGGCCCCACTGTGTCACAATGGCTCCTTGGTTCCATCAGGTTCCGCAGTGTCACCATGGTCTCTTTTGATCCGCACTGTCATCATGGACAATTGGTTCCATGAGGCCCCGCAGTGTCACAATGGTCCCTTGGTTGCATAGCTTTTACGTTGTAACAATGGACTCCTTGCTTCTATGAGCTAGCCTGCTTTTTGCAGAGGTGTCTTTGGTTCCAACAAGGCCCCGCTGTGTCTCAGTGCACCCTGGCTTCCATGTGGATGTGGAGTATCACAAAGGCTCCTTGGTTCCACCAGGTCCTGCTGTGTCACAATGGGTCCTGTGGTCCCTGAGGCCCTCCAAAACCATCGTGGAGGCTTGCTTCCATGAGGTTCCATTATGTGCCAGTGGTCATCTTGGTTCCAGGAGTTTCCTTAGTGTCACAATGCTCTCCATGCTTCCATTAGGCCCTGCTTTGCCACAATGGTCCCCTTGTTTCCATGAGGCCCCGCTGTGTCACAATGGACCTATGGTTCCGTGATGTTGCGTGGTGTCACCGTGCTCTTCTTGAATCCGCCGTGTAACCATGGACCATTGGTTCCATGCAGCCGTGTCACAATGGGCTCCTTGATTCCATGATTCCCCACGGTGTCACAATGGAGCCTTGTTTCTAGGAGGTTCTGTACTGTCACAATTGCCTCCTTGATGCCATCAGCCCCTGCAGTGTCACAATGGCTCCTTGGTTCCATGAGGAACACAATAGCTTGGCATAAGCATTGAGCAACAGCTGCTGAACACACCTGGCAACATCTGCTTGCATCAAAAGAGGGCTTCAAGCTGACAATGGCACCAGCAGCTTCCATCTGCAACAGAGACCCAGGAAAGGACAGGCTGTGCCGGTTTGGACAAATGTGGAGGAAAATATCCTCTTATAGAAGGCAGGTTACACCCAGCCCTCCCCCACCAGGTTTTTGGAAAAAAGAACTTTCCTGGGAAGAAAGTGAAAGAGATAAAACCTATTTTTCTAACAAACACACAGGAAAAGGATAACAATGCTAAATATTAAAACCTCTCGCTGTGCAGAGAAAGCTGGGATAATTTGAGAGTCCTTCTGTGTTTCGGTGGGGTCTCCTGAAACATCCATAGACAGCGAGGCCCGTGCAAAGAAACAGGGAGCGATTCTTGAGAGAAGTTGCAGAGCTCTTTCTTCTCCAGCCACATGGGCGGGGCACTGCCAAAGAACTGAGCAATCACAGCACAACCAGGGCCCTCCTCGCACAGGGCAACACAAAATAAGCAGTGCTGAACAGGATTAGGGCACATGTGAGCAGGGAGCAGGGAGACCCCGTGCCCAGGCCATGCCTCTACCCCAGGGTCCCCTCTCCCATGACCTCATGGCAGGGGGGAGGAACCCCAACACTTCCGTAGGTGCAGTCTCTCTCCTCCTCCTTGCAGCTGGCTCATGGGCCCACATTCAGGGCCCCCACCTCGGGAGAAAATTCTCCCAATGTGCTCTGATGTTGAAAGAGTCAAGAAGAGAAGAAGGGAAAAAAAACCCCCGAAGTCCCAGGAAAACAAAGTTCAACTCTCCATCTCCCTCCAGAGAAAAGGAGCTGAAAACTGGCTAAAAAGAAACAAAGTTGCTTCCCTCTGCTCTTGCTGCAAGCAGGATGCAGAGGAGTGTGTATGTGTGTCCTTGAACAAACGCTCTGAGAAGTTTGTCCGGTTTTTTTTCCTCTCCCCCCTCTCAGGCTCAGTTGAAAGGCACAGAAATGCACAAAGTTCACTTCTGGGCATAGAGCAGCAATAGGGGATACACATGATAAAGTCACCCCAAGACACAGGGACAGAGAATTCAGTGGAAAGACTCCGAGAATTCTGCTCCCAGAGATCATTCCTGCTCACACTGACCCTTGTAGAAAGGGGACATCGTTCCAGGCAGCCTGTACTGAGCATGTGGCTCCTGAGTAGGGTTTGTTGTTTAGGAAACCTGCTCCGGCTTTTCCATTCTTTCCTTGCAAACAGGAAAACTTCTCCTGGGGCTGTGTGCAGGCAGAGCCCTGAGGAGAGCAGGTGGCACATGGTGCGCTGGGCTGGGACAGCCAGCTGCAGAGCTCAAGGGAAGAAGCCCAAAGTGTCACAATGGCTCCTTGCCTTCCCATGCAACACCTGGGTCACAATGGTCTCCTTGATTCCATGAGGCCC
This sequence comes from Aphelocoma coerulescens, assembly GCF_041296385.1. NCBI lineage: Eukaryota > Metazoa > Chordata > Aves > Passeriformes > Corvidae > Aphelocoma > Aphelocoma coerulescens. The sequence continues at coordinate 14,015 of NW_027183533.1, forward strand.
CACTGTGTCACAATGGCTCCTTGGTTCCATCAGGTTCCGCAGTGTCACCATGGTCTCCTTTGATCCGCACTGTCATCATGGACAATTGGTTCCATGAGGCCCCGCAGTGTCACAATGGTCCCTTGGTTGCATAGCTTTTACGTTGTAACAATGGACTCCTTGCTTCTATGAGCTAGCCTGCTTTTTGCAGAGGTGTCTTTGGTTCCAACAAGGCCCCACTGTGTCTCAGTGCACCCTGGCTTCCATGTGGATCTGGAGTATCACAAAGGCTCCTTGGTTCCACCAGGTCCTGCTGTGTCACAATGGGTCCTGTGGTCCCTGAGGCCCTCCAAAGTCATCATGGATGCTTGCTTCCATGAGGTTCCATTATGTGCCAGTGGTCATCTTGGTTCCAGGAGTTTCCTTAGTGTCACAATGCTCTCCATGTTTCCATGATTCCCCACAATGTCACAATGCTCTCCAGGCTTCCATTAGGCCCTGCTTTGCCACAATGGTCCCCTTGTTTCCATGAGGCCCCGCTGTGTCACAATGGACGTACGGTTCCATGATGTTGCGTGGTGTCACCGTGCTCTTCTTGAATCCGCCGTGTAACCATGGACCATTGGTTCCATGCAGCCGTGTCACAATGGGCTCCTTGATTCCATGATTCCCCACGGTGTCACAATGGAGCCTTGTTTCTAGGAGGTTCTGTACTGTCACAATTGCCTCCTTGATGCCATCAGCCCCTGCAGTGTCACAATGGCTCCTTGGTTCCATGAGGAACACAATAGCTTGGCATAAGCATTGAGCAACAGCTGCTGAACACACCTGGCAACATCTGCTTGCATCAAAAGAGGGCTTCAAGCTGACAATGGCACCAGCAGCTTCCATCTGACACAGACACCCAGGGAAAGGACAGGCTGTGCCGGTTTGGACAAATGTGGAGGAAAATATCCTCTGATAGAAGGCAGGTTACACCCAGCCCTCCCCCACCAGCTTCGGGAAAAAAGAATTTTCCTGGGAAGAAAGTGAAAGAGATAAAAACTACTTTTTTAACAAACACACAGGAAAAGGATAACAATGCTAAATATTAAAACCTCTCGCTGTGCAGAGAAAGCTGGGATAATTTGAGAGTCCTTCCGTGTTTCGGTGGGGTCTCCTGAAACATCCATAGACAGCGAGGCCCGTGCAAAGAAACAGGGAGCGATTCTTGAGAGAAGTTTCAGAGCTCTTTCTTCTCCAGCCACATGGGCGGGGCACTGCCAAAGAACTGAGCAATCACGGCACAACCAGGGCCCTCCTGGCACAGGGCAACACAAAATAAGCAGTGCTGAACAGGATTAGGGCACATGTGAGCAGGGAGCAGGGAGACCCCGTGCCCAGGCCATGCCTCTACCCCAGGGTCCCCTCTCCCATGACCTCATGGCAGGGGGGAGGAACCCCAACACTTCCGTAGGTGTAGTCTCTCTCCTCCTCCTTGCAGCTGGCTCATGGGCCCACATTCAGGGCCCCCACCTCGGGAGAAAATTCTCCCAATGTGCTCTGATGTTGAAAGAGTCAAGAAGAGAAGAAGGGAAAAAAACCCCCCGAAGTCCCAGGAAAACAAAGTTCAACTCTCCATCTCCCTCCAGAGAAAAGGAGCTGAAAACTGGCTAAAAAGAAACAAAGTTGCTTCCTCTGCTCTTGCTGCAAGCAGGATGCAGAGGAGTGTGTATGTGTGTCCTTGAACAAACGCTCTGAGAAGTTTGTCTGGCTTTTTTTTCCTCTCCCCCCTCTCAGGCTCAGTTGAAAGGCACAGAAATGCACAAAGTTCACTTCTGGGCATAGAGCAGCAATAGGGGGATACACATGATAAAGTCACCCCAAGACACAGGGACAGAGAATTCAGTGGAAAGACTCCGAGAATTCTGCTCCCAGAGATCATTCATTCCTGCTCACACTGACCCTTGTAGAAAGGGGACATCGTTCCCGGCAGCCTGTACTGAGCATGTGGCTCCTGAGTGGGGTTTGTTGTTTAGGAAACCTGCTCCGGCTTTTCCATTCTTTCCTTGCAAACAGGAAAACTTCTCCTGGGGCTGTGTGCAGGCAGAGCCCTGAGGAGAGCAGGTGGCACATGGTGCGCTGGGCTGGGACAGCCAGCTGCAGAGCTCAAGGGAAGAAGCCCAAAGTGTCACAATGGCTCCTTGCCTTCCCATGCAACACCTGGGTCACAATGGTCTCCTTGATTCCATGAGGCCCCACTGTGTCACAATGGCTCCTTGGTTCCATCAGGTTCCGCAGTGTCACCATGGTCTCTTTTGATCCGCACTGTCATCATGGACAATTGGTTCCATGAGGCCCCGCAGTGTCACAATGGTCCCTTGCTTCCATAGGTTTGATGTTGTAACAAAGGACTCCTTGCTTCTATGAGCTAGCCTGCTTTTTGCAGAGGTGTCTTTGGTTCCAACAAGGCCCCGCTGTGTCTCAGTGCACCCTGGCTTCCATGTGGATGTGGAGTATCACAAAGGCTCCTTGGTTCCACCAGGTCCTGCTGTGTCACAATGGGTCCTGTGGTCCCTGAGGCCCTCCAAAACCATCGTGGAGGCTTGCTTCCATGAGGTTCCATTATGTGCCAGTGGTCATCTTGGTTCCAGGAGTTTCCTTAGTGTCACAATGCTCTCCATGCTTCCATTAGGCCCTGCTTTGCCACAATGGTCCCCTTGTTTCCATGAGGCCCCGCTGTGTCACAATGGACCTATGGTTCCGTGATGTTGCGTGGTGTCACCGTGCTCTTCTTGAATCCGCCGTGTAACCATGGACCATTGGTTCCATGCAGCCGTGTCACAATGGGCTCCTTGATTCCATGATTCCCCACGGTGTCACAATGGAGCCTTGTTTCTAGGAGGTTCTGTACTGTCACAATTGCCTCCTTGATGCCATCAGCCCCTGCAGTGTCACAATGGCTCCTTGGTTCCATGAGGAACACAATAGCTTGGCATAAGCATTGAGCAACAGCTGCTGAACACACCTGGCAACATCTGCTTGCATCAAAAGAGGGCTTCAAGCTGACAATGGCACCAGCAGCTTCCATCTGCAACAGAGACCCAGGAAAGGACAGGCTGTGCCGGTTTGGACAAATGTGGAGGAAAATATCCTCTTATAGAAGGCAGGTTACACCCAGCCCTCCCCCACCAGGTTTTTGGAAAAAAGAACTTTCCTGGGAAGAAAGTGAAAGAGATAAAACCTATTTTTCTAACAAACACACAGGAAAAGGATAACAATGCTAAATATTAAAACCTCTCGCTGTGCAGAGAAAGCTGGGATAATTTGAGAGTCCTTCTGTGTTTCGGTGGGGTCTCCTGAAACATCCATAGACAGCGAGGCCCGTGCAAAGAAACAGGGAGCGATTCTTGAGAGAAGTTGCAGAGCTCTTTCTTCTCCAGCCACATGGGCGGGGCACTGCCAAAGAACTGAGCAATCACAGCACAACCAGGGCCCTCCTCGCACAGGGCAACACAAAATAAGCAGTGCTGAACAGGATTAGGGCACATGTGAGCAGGGAGCAGGGAGACCCCGTGCCCAGGCCATGCCTCTACCCCAGGGTCCCCTCTCCCATGACCTCATGGCAGGGGGGAGGAACCCCAACACTTCCGTAGGTGCAGTCTCTCTCCTCCTCCTTGCAGCTGGCTCATGGGCCCACATTCAGGGCCCCCACCTCGGGAGAAAATTCTCCCAATGTGCTCTGATGTTGAAAGAGTCAAGAAGAGAAGAAGGGAAAAAAAACCCCCGAAGTCCCAGGAAAACAAAGTTCAACTCTCCATCTCCCCCCAGAGAAAAGGAGCTGAAAACTGGCTAAAAAGAAACAAAGTTGCTTCCCTCTGCTCTTGCTGCAAGCAGGATGCAGAGGAGTGTGTATGTGTGTCCTTGAACAAACGCTCTGAGAAGTTTGTCCGGTTTTTTTTCCTCTCCCCCCTCTCAGGCTCAGTTGAAAGGCACAGAAATGCACAAAGTTCACTTCTGGGCATAGAGCAGCAATAGGGGGATACACATGATAAAGTCACCCCAAGACACAGGGACAGAGAATTCAGTGGAAAGACTCCGAGAATTCTGCTCCCAGAGATCATTCATTCCTGCTCACACTGACCCTTGTAGAAAGGGGACATCGTTCCCGGCAGCCTGTACTGAGCATGTGGCTCCTGAGTGGGGTTTGTTGTTTAGGAAACCTGCTCCGGCTTTTCCATTCTTTCCTTGCAAACAGGAAAACTTCTCCTGGGGCTGTGTGCAGGCAGAGCCCTGAGGAGAGCAGGTGGCACATGGTGCGCTGGGCTGGGACAGCCAGCTGCAGAGCTCAAGGGAAGAAGCCCAAAGTGTCACAATGGCTCCTTGCCTTCCCATGCAACACCTGGGTCACAATGGTCTCCTTGATTCCATGAGGCCCCACTGTGTCACAATGGCTCCTTGGTTCCATCAGGTTCCGCAGTGTCACCATGGTCTCCTTTGATCCGCACTGTCATCATGGACAATTGGTTCCATGAGGCCCCGCAGTGTCACAATGGTCCCTTGGTTGCATAGCTTTTACGTTGTAACAATGGACTCCTTGCTTCTATGAGCTAGCCTGCTTTTTGCAGAGGTGTCTTTGGTTCCAACAAGGCCCCACTGTGTCTCAGTGCACCCTGGCTTCCATGTGGATCTGGAGTATCACAAAGGCTCCTTGGTTCCACCAGGTCCTGCTGTGTCACAATGGGTCCTGTGGTCCCTGAGGCCCTCCAAAGTCATCATGGATGCTTGCTTCCATGAGGTTCCATTATGTGCCAGTGGTCATCTTGGTTCCAGGAGTTTCCTTAGTGTCACAATGCTCTCCATGTTTCCATGATTCCCCACAATGTCACAATGCTCTCCAGGCTTCCATTAGGCCCTGCTTTGCCACAATGGTCCCCTTGTTTCCATGCGGCCTTGCTGTGTCACAATGGACGTACGGTTCCATGATGTTGCGTGGTGTCACCGTGCTCTTCTTGAATCCGCCGTGTAACCATGGACCATTGGTTCCATGCAGCCGTGTCACAATGGGCTCCTTGATTCCATGATTCCCCACGGTGTCACAATGGAGCCTTGTTTCTAGGAGGTTCTGTACTGTCACAATTGCCTCCTTGATGCCATCAGCCCCTGCAGTGTCACAATGGCTCCTTGGTTCCATGAGGAACACAATAGCTTGGCATAAGCATTGAGCAACAGCTGCTGAACACACCTGGCAACATCTGCTTGCATCAAAAGAGGGCTTCAAGCTGACAATGGCACCAGCAGCTTCCATCTGACACAGACACCCAGGGAAAGGACAGGCTGTGCCGGTTTGGACAAATGTGGAGGAAAATATCCTCTGATAGAAGGCAGGTTACACCCAGCCCTCCCCCACCAGCTTCGGGAAAAAAGAATTTTCCTGGGAAGAAAGTGAAAGAGATAAAAACTACTTTTTTAACAAACACACAGGAAAAGGATAACAATGCTAAATATTAAAACCTCTCGCTGTGCAGAGAAAGCTGGGATAATTTGAGAGTCCTTCCGTGTTTCGGTGGGGTCTCCTGAAACATCCATAGACAGCGAGGCCCGTGCAAAGAAACAGGGAGCGATTCTTGAGAGAAGTTTCAGAGCTCTTTCTTCTCCAGCCACATGGGCGGGGCACTGCCAAAGAACTGAGCAATCACGGCACAACCAGGGCCCTCCTGGCACAGGGCAACACAAAATAAGCAGTGCTGAACAGGATTAGGGCACATGTGAGCAGGGAGCAGGGAGACCCCGTGCCCAGGCCATGCCTCTACCCCAGGGTCCCCTCTCCCATGACCTCATGGCAGGGGGGAGGAACCCCAACACTTCCGTAGGTGTAGTCTCTCTCCTCCTCCTTGCAGCTGGCTCATGGGCCCACATTCAGGGCCCCCACCTCGGGAGAAAATTCTCCCAATGTGCTCTGATGTTGAAAGAGTCAAGAAGAGAAGAAGGGAAAAAAAACCCCCGAAGTCCCAGGAAAACAAAGTTCAACTCTCCATCTCCCTCCAGAGAAAAGGAGCTGAAAACTGGCTAAAAAGAAACAAAGTTGCTTCCTCTGCTCTTGCTGCAAGCAGGATGCAGAGGAGTGTGTATGTGTGTCCTTGAACAAACGCTCTGAGAAGTTTGTCTGGCTTTTTTTTCCTCTCCCCCCTCTCAGGCTCAGTTGAAAGGCACAGAAATGCACAAAGTTCACTTCTGGGCATAGAGCAGCAATAGGGGGATACACATGATAAAGTCACCCCAAGACACAGGGACAGAGAATTCAGTGGAAAGACTCCGAGAATTCTGCTCCCAGAGATCATTCATTCCTGCTCACACTGACCCTTGTAGAAAGGGGACATCGTTCCCGGCAGCCTGTACTGAGCATGTGGCTCCTGAGTGGGGTTTGTTGTTTAGGAAACCTGCTCCGGCTTTTCCATTCTTTCCTTGCAAACAGGAAAACTTCTCCTGGGGCTGTGTGCAGGCAGAGCCCTGAGGAGAGCAGGTGGCACATGGTGCGCTGGGCTGGGACAGCCAGCTGCAGAGCTCAAGGGAAGAAGCCCAAAGTGTCACAATGGCTCCTTGCCTTCCCATGCAACACCTGGGTCACAATGGTCTCCTTGATTCCATGAGGCCCCACTGTGTCACAATGGCTCCTTGGTTCCATCAGGTTCCGCAGTGTCACCATGGTCTCTTTTGATCCGCACTGTCATCATGGACAATTGGTTCCATGAGGCCCCGCAGTGTCACAATGGTCCCTTGGTTCCATAGGTTTGATGTTGTAACAATGGACTCCTTGCTTCTATGAGCTAGCCTGCTTTTTGCAGAGGTGTCTTTGGTTCCAACAAGGCCCCGCTGTGTCTCAGTGCACCCTGGCTTCCATGTGGATCTGGAGCATCACAAAGGCTCCTTGGTTCCACCAGGTCCTGCTGTGTCACAATGGGTCCTGTGGTCCCTGAGGCCCTCCAAAGTCATCATGGAGGCTTGCTTCCATGAGGTTCCATTATGTGCCAGTGGTCATCTTGGTTCCAGGAGTTTCCTTAGTGTCACAATGCTCTCCATGCTTCCATGATTCCCCACAATGTCACAATGCTCTCCATGCTTCCATTAGGCCCTGCTTTGCCACAATGGTCCCCTTGTTTCCATGAGGCCCCGCTGTGTCACAATGGACCTATGGTTCCAGGATGTTGCGTGGTGTCACCGTGCTCTTCTTGAATCCGCAGTGTAACCATGGACCATTGGTTCCATGCGGCCTGGCCGTGTCACAATGGGCTCCTTGATTCCATGATTCCCCACGGTGTCACAATGGAGCCTTGTTTCTAGGAGGTTCTGTACTGTCACAATTGCCTCCTTGATGCCATCAGCCCCTGCAGTGTCACAATGGCTCCTTGGTTCCATGAGGAACACAATAGCTTGGCATAAGCATTGAGCAACAGCTGCTGAACACACCTGGCAACATCTGCTTGCATCAAAAGAGGGCTTCAAGCTGACAATGGCACCAGCAGCTTCCATCTGCAACAGAGACCCAGGAAAGGACAGGCTGTGCCGGTTTGGACAAATGTGGAGGAAAATATCCTCTGATAGAAGGCAGGTTACACCCAGCCCTCCCCCACCAGCTTCGGGAAAAAAGAATTTTCCTGGGAAAAAAGTGAAAGAGATAAAAACTATTTTTTTAACAAACACCCAGGAAAAGGAGAACAATGCTAAATATTAAAAGCTCTCGCTGTGCAGAGAAAGCTGGGATAATTTGAGAGTCCTTCCGTGTTTCGGTGGGGTCTCCTGAAACATCCATAGACAGCGAGGCCCGTGCAAAGAAACAGGGAGCCATTCATGAGAGAAGTTTCAGAGCTCTTTCTTCTCCAGCCACATGGGCGGGGCACTGCCAAAGAACTGAGCAGTCACGGCACAACCAGGGCCCTCCTGGCACAGGGCAACACAAAATAAGCAGTGCTGAACAGGATTAGGGCACATGTGAGCAGGGAGCAGGGAGACCCCGTGCCCAGGCCATGCCTCTACCCCAGGGTCCCCTCTCCCATGACCTCATGGCAGGGGGGAGGAACCCCAACACTTCCGGAGGTGTAGTCTCTCTCCTCCTCCTTGCAGCTGGCTCATGGGCCCACATTCAGGGCCCCCACCTCGGGAGAAAATTCTCCCAATGTGGTCTGATGTTGAAAGAGTCAAGAAGAGAAGAAGGGAAAAAAACCCCCAAAGTCCCAGGAAAACAAAGTTCAACTCTCCATCTCCCCCCAGAGAAAAGGAGCTGAAAACTGGCTAAAAAGAAACAAAGTTGCTTCCTCCACTCTTGCTGCAAGCAGGATGCAGAGGAGTGTGTATGTGTGTCCTTGAACAAACGCTCTGAGAAGTTTGTCCGGTTTTTTTTCCTCTCCCCCCTCTCAGGCTCAGTTGAAAGGCACAGAAATGCACAAAGTTCACTTCTGGGCATAGAGCAGCAATAGGGGATACACATGATAAAGTCACCCCAAGACACAGGGACAGAGAATTCAGTGGAAAGACTCCGAGAATTCTGCTCCCAGAGATCATTCATTCCTGCTCACCCTGACCCTTGTAGAAAGGGGACATCGTTCCCGGCAGCCTGTACTGAGCATGTGGCTCCTGAGTGGGGTTTGTTGTTTGGGAAACCTGCTCCAGCTTTTCCATTCTTTCCTTCCAAACAGGAAAACTTCTCCTGGGGCTGTGTGCAGGCAGAGCCCTGAGGAGAGCAGGTGGCACATGGTGCGCTGGGCTGGGACAGCCAGCTGCAGAGCTCAAGGGAAGAAGCCCAAAGTGTCACAATGGCTCCTTGCCTTCACATGCAACACCTGGGTCACAATGGTCTCCTTGATTCCATGAGGCCCCACTGTGTCACAATGGCTCCTTGGTTCCATCGGGTTCCGCAGTGTCACCATGGTCTCTTTTGATCCGCATTGTCATCATGGACAATTGGTTCCATGAGGCCCCGCAGTGTCACAATGGTCCCTTGGTTCCATAGGTTTGATGTTGTAACAATGGACTCCTTGCTTCTATGAGCTAGCCTGCTTTTTGCAGAGGTGTCTTTGGTTCCAACAAGGCCCCGCTGTGTCTCAGTGCACCCTATCTTCCATGTGGATCTGGAGTATCACAAAGGCTCCTTGGTTCCACCAGGTCCTGCTGTGTCACAATGGGTCCTGTGGTCCCTGAGGCCCTCCAAAGTCATCATGGAGGCTTGCTTCCATGAGGTTCCATTATGTGCCAGTGGTCATCTTGGTTCCAGGAGTTTCCTTAGTGTCACAATGCTCTCCATGCTTCCATGATTCCCCACAATGTCACAATGCTCTCCATGCTTCCATTAGGCCCTGCTTTGCCACAATGGTCCCCTTGTTTCCATGAGGCCCCGCTGTGTCACAATGGACCTATGGTTCCAGGATGTTGCGTGGTGTCACCGTGCTCTTCTTGAATCCGCAGTGTAACCATGGACCATTGGTTCCATGCGGCCTGGCCGTGTCACAATGGGCTCCTTGATTCCATGATTCCCCACGGTGTCACAATGGAGCCTTGTTTCTAGGAGGTTCTGTACTGTCACAATTGCCTCCTTGATGCCATCAGCCCCTGCAGTGTCACAATGGCTCCTTGGTTCCATGAGGAACACAATAGCTTGGCATAAGCATTGAGCAACAGCTGCTGAACACACCTGGCAACATCTGCTTGCATCAAAAGAGGGCTTCAAGCTGACAATGGCACCAGCAGCTTCCATCTGCAACAGAGACCCAGGAAAGGACAGGCTGTGCCGGTTTGGACAAATGTGGAGGAAAATATCCTCTGATAGAAGGCAGGTTACACCCAGCCCTCCCCCACCAGCTTCGGGAAAAAAGAATTTTCCTGGGAAAAAAGTGAAAGAGATAAAAATTATTTTTTTAACAAACACCCAGGAAAAGGAGAACAATGCTAAATATTAAAAGCTCTCGCTGTGCAGAGAAAGCTGGGATAATTTGAGAGTCCTTCCGTGTTTCGGTGGGGTCTCCTGAAACATCCATAGACAGCGAGGCCCGTGCAAAGAAACAGGGAGCCATTCATGAGAGAAGTTTCAGAGCTCTTTCTTCTCCAGCCACATGGGCGGGGCACTGCCAAAGAACTGAGCAGTCACGGCACAACCAGGGCCCTCCTGGCACAGGGCAACACAAAATAAGCAGTGCTGAACAGGATTAGGGCACATGTGAGCAGGGAGCAGGGAGACCCCGTGCCCAGGCCATGCCTCTACCCCAGGGTCCCCTCTCCCATGACCTCATGGCAGGGGGGAGGAACCCCAACACTTCCGGAGGTGTAGTCTCTCTCCTCCTCCTTGCAGCTGGCTCATGGGCCCACATTCAGGGCCCCCACCTCGGGAGAAAATTCTCCCAATGTGGTCTGATGTTGAAAGAGTCAAGAAGAGAAGAAGGGAAAAAAACCCCCAAAGTCCCAGGAAAACAAAGTTCAACTCTCCATCTCCCCCCAGAGAAAAGGAGCTGAAAACTGGCTAAAAAGAAACAAAGTTGCTTCCTCCACTCTTGCTGCAAGCAGGATGCAGAGGAGTGTGTATGTGTGTCCTTGAACAAACGCTCTGAGAAGTTTGTCCGGTTTTTTTTCCTCTCCCCCCTCTCAGGCTCAGTTGAAAGGCACAGAAATGCACAAAGTTCACTTCTGGGCATAGAGCAGCAATAGGGGATACACATGATAAAGTCACCCCAAGACACAGGGACAGAGAATTCAGTGGAAAGACTCCGAGAATTCTGCTCCCAGAGATCATTCATTCCTGCTCACCCTGACCCTTGTAGAAAGGGGACATCGTTCCCGGCAGCCTGTACTGAGCATGTGGCTCCTGAGTGGGGTTTGTTGTTTGGGAAACCTGCTCCGGCTTTTCCATTCTTTCCTTCCAAACAGGAAAACTTCTCCTGGGGCTGTGTGCAGGCAGAGCCCTGAGGAGAGCAGGTGGCACATGGTGCGCTGGGCTGGGACAGCCAGCTGCAGAGCTCAAGGGAAGAAGCCCAAAGTGTCACAATGGCTCCTTGCCTTCACATGCAACACCTGGGTCACAATGGTCTCCTTGATTCCATGAGGCCCCACTGTGTCACAATGGCTCCTTGGTTCCATCGGGTTCCGCAGTGTCACCATGGTCTCTTTTGATCCGCATTGTCATCATGGACAATTGGTTCCATGAGGCCCCGCAGTGTCACAATGGTCCCTTGCTTCCATAGGTTTGATGTTGTAACAATGGACTCCTTGCTTCTATGAGCTAGCCTGCTTTTTGCAGAGGTGTCTTTGGTTCCAACAAGGCCCCGCTGTGTCTCAGTGCACCCTATCTTCCATGTGGATCTGGAGTATCACAAAGGCTCCTTGGTTCCACCAGGTCCTGCTGTGTCACAATGGGTCCTGTGGTCCCTGAGGCCCTCCAAAGTCATCATGGAGGCTTGGTTCCATGAGGTTCCATTATGTGCCAGTGGTCATCTTGGTTCCAGGAGTTTCCTTAGTGTCACAATGCTCTCCATGCTTCCATGATTCCCCACAATGTCACAATGCTCTCCATGCTTCCATTAGGCCCTGCTTTGCCACAATGGTCCCCTTGTTTCCATGAGGCCCCGCTGTGTCACAATGGACCTATGGTTCCATGATGTTGCGTGGTGTCACCGTGCTCTTCTTGAATCCGCCGTGTAACCATGGACCATTGGTTCCATGCGGCCTGGCCGTGTCACAATGGGCTCCTTGATTCCATGATTCCCCACGGTGTCACAATGGAGCCTTGTTTCTAGGAGGTTCTGTACTGTCACAATTGCCTCCTTGATGCCATCAGCCCCTGCAGTGTCACAATGGCTCCTTGGTTCCATGAGGAACACAATAGCTTGGCATAAGCATTGAGCAACAGCTGCTGAACACACCTGGCAACATCTGCTTGCATCAAAAGAGGGCTTCAAGCTGACAATGGCACCAGCAGCTTCCATCTGACACAGACACCCAGGAAAGGACAGGCTGTGCCGGTTTTGACAAATGTGGAGGAAAATATCCTCTGATAGAAGGCAGGTTACACCCAGCCCTCCCCCACCAGCTTCGGGAAAAAAGAATTTTCCTGGGAAGAAAGTGAAAGAGATAAAAACCATTTTTTTAACAAACACCCAGGAAAAGGAGAACAATGCTAAATATTAAAAGCTCTCGCTGTGCAGAGAAAGCTGGGATAATTTGAGAGTCCTTCCGTGTTTCGGTGGGGTCTCCTGAAACATCCCTAGACAGCGAGGCCCGTGCAAAGAAATAGGGAGCCATTCATGAGAGAAGTTTCAGAGCTCTTTCTTCTCCAGCCACATGGGCGGGGCACTGCCAAAGAGCTGAGCAGTCACGGCACAACCAGGGCCCTCCTGGCACAGGGCAACACAAAATAAGCAGTGCTGAACAGGATTAGGGCACATGTGAGCAGGGAGCAGGGAGACCCCGTGCCCAGGCCATGCCTCTACCCCAGGGTCCCCTCTCCCTTGACCTCATGGCAGGGGGGAGGAACCCCAACACTTCCGTAGGTGTAGTCTCTCTCCTCCTCCTTGCAGCTGGCTCATGGGCCCACATTCAGGGCCCCCACCTCGGGAGAAAATTCTCCCAATGTGGTCTGATGTTGAAAGAGTCAAGAAGAGAAGAAGGGAAAAAAACCCCCAAAGTCCCAGGAAAACAAAGTTCAACTCTCCATCTCCCCCCAGAGAAAAGGAGCTGAAAACTGGCTAAAAAGAAACAAAGTTGCTTCCTCCACTCTTGCTGCAAGCAGGATGCAGAGGAGTGTGTATGTGTGTCCTTGAACAAACGCTCTGAGAAGTTTGTCCGGTTTTTTTTTCCTCTCCCCCCTCTCAGGCTCAGTTGAAAGGCACAGAAATGCACAAAGTTCACTTCTGGGCATAGAGCAGCAATAGGGGATACACATGATAAAGTCACCCCAAGACACAGGGACAGAGAATTCAGTGGAAAGACTCCGAGAATTCTGCTCCCAGAGATCATTCATTCCTGCTCACCCTGACCCTTGTAGAAAGGGGACATCGTTCCCGGCAGCCTGTACTGAGCATGTGGCTCCTGAGTGGGGTTTGTTGTTTAGGAAACCTGCTCCGGCTTTTCCATTCTTTCCTTCCAAACAGGAAAACTTCTCCTGGGGCTGTGTGCAGGCAGAGCCCTGAGGAGAGCAGGTGGCACATGGTGCGCTGGGCTGGGACAGCCAGCTGCAGAGCTCAAGGGAAGAAGCCCAAAGTGTCACAATGGCTCCTTGCCTTCACATGCAACACCTGGGTCACAATGGTCTCCTTGATTCCATGAGGCCCCACTGTGTCACAATGGCTCCTTGGTTCCATCGGGTTCCACAGTGTCACCATGGTCTCTTTTGATCCGCACTGTCATCATGGACAATTGGTTCCATGAGGCCCCGCAGTGTCACAATGGTCCCTTGGTTCCATAGGTTTGATGTTGTAACAATGGACTCCTTGCTTCTATGAGCTAGCCTGCTTTTTGCAGAGGTGTCTTTGGTTCCAACAAGGCCCCGCTGTGTCTCAGTGCACCCTGGCTTCCATGTGGATCTGGAGCATCACAAAGGCTCCTTGGTTCCACCAGGTCCTGCTGTGTCACAATGGGTCCTGTGGTCCCTGAGGCCCTCCAAAGTCATCATGGAGGCTTGCTTCCATGAGGTTCCATTATGTGCCAGTGGTCATCTTGGTTCCAGGAGTTTCCTTAGTGTCACAATGCTCTCCATGCTTCCATGATTCCCCACAATGTCACAATGCTCTCCATGCTTCCATTAGGCCCTGCTTTGCCACAATGGTCCCCTTGTTTCCATGAGGCCCCGCTGTGTCACAATGGACCTATGGTTCCATGATGTTGCGTGGTGTCACCGTGCTCTTCTTGAATCCGCAGTGTAACCATGGACCATTGCTTCCATGCGGCCTGGCCGTGTCACAATGGGCTCCGTGATTCCATGATTCCCCACGGTGTCACAATGGAGCCTTGTTTCTAGGAGGTTCTGTACTGTCACAATTGCCTCCTTGATGCCATCAGCCCCTGCAGTGTCACAATGGCTCCTTGGTTCCATGAGGAACACAATAGCTTGGCATAAGCATTGAGCAACCGCTGCTGAACACACCTGGCAACATCTGCTTGCATCAAAAGAGGGCTTCAAGCTGACAATGGCACCAGCAGCTTCCATCTGCAACAGAGACCCAGGAAAGGACAGGCTGTGCCGGTTTGGACAAATGTGGAGGAAAATATCCTCTGATAGAAGGCAGGTTACACCCAGCCCTCCCCCACCAGCTTCGGGAAAAAAGAATTTTCCTGGGAAGAAAGTGAAAGAGATAAAAACCATTTTTTTAACAAACACCCAGGAAAAGGAGAACAATGCTAAATATTAAAAGCTCTCGCTGTGCAGAGAAAGCTGGGATAATTTGAGAGTCCTTCCATGTTTCGGTGGGGTCTCCTGAAACATCCATAGACAGCGAGGCCCGTGCAAAGAAATAGGGAGCCATTCATGAGAGAAGTTTCAGAGCTCTTTCTTCTCCAGCCACATGGGCGGGGCACTGCCAAAGAGCTGAGCAGTCACGGCACAACCAGGGCCCTCCTGGCACAGGGCAACACAAAATAAGCAGTGCTGAACAGGATTAGGGCACATGTGAGCAGGGAGCAGGGAGACCCCGTGCCCAGGCCATGCCTCTACCCCAGGGTCCCCTCTCCCATGACCTCATGGCAGGGGGGAGGAACCCCAACACTTCCGGAGGTGCAGTCTCTCTCCTCCTCCTTGCAGCTGGCTCATGGGCCCACATTCAGGGCCCCCACCTCGGGAGAAAATTCTCCCAATGTGCTCTGATGTTGAAAGAGTCAAGAAGAGAAGAAGGGAAAAAAACCCCCAAAGTCCCAGGAAAACAAAGTTCAACTCTCCATCTCCCCCCAGAGAAAAGGAGCTGAAAACTGGCTAAAAACAAACAAAGTTGCTTCCTCTGCTCTTGCTGCAAGCAGGATGCAGAGGAGTGTGTATGTGTGTCCTTGAACAAACGCTCTGAGAAGTTTGTCCGGTTTTTTTTCCTCTCCCCCCTCTCAGGCTCAGTTGAAAGGCACAGAAATGCACAAAGTTCACTTCTGGGCATAGAGCAGCAATAGGGGATACACATGATAAAGTCACCCCAAGACACAGGGACAGAGAATTCAGTGGAAAGACTCCGAGAATTCTGCTCCCAGAGATCATTCATTCCTGCTCACCCTGACCCTTGTAGAAAGGGGACATCGTTCCCGGCAGCCTGTACTGAGCATGTGGCTCCTGAGTGGGGTTTGTTGTTTGGGAAACCTGCTCAGGCTTTTCCATTCTTTCCTTCCAAACAGGAAAACTTCTCCTGGGGCTGTGTGCAGGCAGAGCCCTGAGGAGAGCAGGTGGCACATGGTGCGCTGGGCTGGGACAGCCAGCTGCAGAGCTCAAGGGAAGAAGCCCAAAGTGTCACAATGGCTCCTTGCCTTCACATGCAACACCTGGGTCACAATGGTCTCCTTGATTCCATGAGGCCCCACTGTGTCACAATGGCTCCTTGGTTCCATCGGGTTCCGCAGTGTCACCATGGTCTCCTTTGATCCGCACTGTCATCATGGACAATTGGTTCCATGAGGCCCCGCAGTGTCACAATGGTCCCTTGCTTCCATAGGTTTGATGTTGTAACAATGGACTCCTTGCTTCTATGAGCTAGCCTGCTTTTTGCAGAGGTGTCTTTGGTTCCAACAAGGCCCCGCTGTGTCTCAGTGCACCCTGGCTTCCATGTGGATCTGGAGCATCACAAAGGCTCCTTGGTTCCACCAGGTCCTGCTGTGTCACAATGGGTCCTGTGGTCCCTGAGGCCCTCCAAAGTCATCATGGAGGCTTGCTTCCATGAGGTTCCATTATGTGCCAGTGGTCATCTTGGTTCCAGGAGTTTCCTTAGTGTCACAATGCTCTCCATGCTTCCATGATTCCCCACAATGTCACAATGCTCTCCATGCTTCCATTAGGCCCTGCTTTGCCACAATGGTCCCCTTGTTTCCATGAGGCCCCGCTGTGTCACAATGGACCTATGGTTCCAGGATGTTGCGTGGTGTCACCGTGCTCTTCTTGAATCCGCAGTGTAACCATGGACCATTGGTTCCATGCGGCCTGGCCGTGTCACAATGGGCTCCTTGATTCCATGATTCCCCACGGTGTCACAATGGAGCCTTGTTTCTAGGAGGTTCTGTACTGTCACAATTGCCTCCTTGATGCCATCAGCCCCTGCAGTGTCACAATGGCTCCTTGGTTCCATGAGGAACACAATAGCTTGGCATAAGCATTGAGCAACAGCTGCTGAACACACCTGGCAACATCTGCTTGCATCAAAAGAGGGCTTCAAGCTGACAATGGCACCAGCAGCTTCCATCTGCAACAGAGACCCAGGAAAGGACAGGCTGTGCCGGTTTGGACAAATGTGGAGGAAAATATCCTCTGATAGAAGGCAGGTTACACCCAGCCCTCCCCCACCAGCTTCGGGAAAAAAGAATTTTCCTGGGAAGAAAGTGAAAGAGATAAAAACCATTTTTTTAACAAACACCCAGGAAAAGGAGAACAATGCTAAATATTAAAAGCTCTCGCTGTGCAGAGAAAGCTGGGATAATTTGAGAGTCCTTCCGTGTTTCGGTGGGGTCTCCTGAAACATCCCTAGACAGCGAGGCCCGTGCAAAGAAATAGGGAGCCATTCATGAGAGAAGTTTCAGAGCTCTTTCTTCTCCAGCCACATGGGCGGGGCACTGCCAAAGAACTGAGCAATCACAGCACAACCAGGGCCCTCCTGGCACAGGGCAACACAAAATAAGCAGTGCTGAACAGGATTAGGGCACATGTGAGCAGGGAGCAGGGAGACCCCGTGCCCAGGCCATGCCTCTACCCCAGGGTCCCCTCTCCCATGACCTCATGGCAGGGGGGAGGAACCCCAACACTTCCGTAGGTGCAGTCTCTCTCCTCCTCCTTGCAGCTGGCTCATGGGCCCACATTCAGGGCCCCCACCTCGGGAGAAAATTCTCCCAATGTGCTCTGATGTTGAAAGAGTCAAGAAGAGAAGAAGGGAAAAAAACCCCCAAAGTCCCAGGAAAACAAAGTTCAACTCTCCATCTCCCCCCAGAGAAAAGGAGCTGAAAACTGGCTAAAAACAAACAAAGTTGCTTCCTCTGCTCTTGCTGCAAGCAGGATGCAGAGGAGTGTGTATGTGTGTCCTTGAACAAACGCTCTGAGAAGTTTGTCCGGTTTTTTTTCCTCTCCCCCCTCTCAGGCTCAGTTGAAAGGCACAGAAATGCACAAAGTTCACTTCTGGGCATAGAGCAGCAATAGGGGATACACATGATAAAGTCACCCCAAGACACAGGGACAGAGAATTCAGTGGAAAGACTCCGAGAATTCTGCTCCCAGAGATCATTCATTCCTGCTCACCCTGACCCTTGTAGAAAGGGGACATCGTTCCCGGCAGCCTGTACTGAGCATGTGGCTCCTGAGTGGGGTTTGTTGTTTGGGAAACCTGCTCAGGCTTTTCCATTCTTTCCTTCCAAACAGGAAAACTTCTCCTGGGGCTGTGTGCAGGCAGAGCCCTGAGGAGAGCAGGTGGCACATGGTGCGCTGGGCTGGGACAGCCAGCTGCAGAGCTCAAGGGAAGAAGCCCAAAGTGTCACAATGGCTCCTTGCCTTCACATGCAACACCTGGGTCACAATGGTCTCCTTGATTCCATGAGGCCCCACTGTGTCACAATGGCTCCTTGGTTCCATCGGGTTCCGCAGTGTCACCATGGTCTCCTTTGATCCGCACTGTCATCATGGACAATTGGTTCCATGAGGCCCCGCAGTGTCACAATGGTCCCTTGCTTCCATAGGTTTGATGTTGTAACAATGGACTCCTTGCTTCTATGAGCTAGCCTGCTTTTTGCAGAGGTGTCTTTGGTTCCAACAAGGCCCCGCTGTGTCTCAGTGCACCCTGGCTTCCATGTGGATCTGGAGCATCACAAAGGCTCCTTGGTTCCACCAGGTCCTGCTGTGTCACAATGGGTCCTGTGGTCCCTGAGGCCCTCCAAAGTCATCATGGAGGCTTGCTTCCATGAGGTTCCATTATGTGCCAGTGGTCATCTTGGTTCCAGGAGTTTCCTTAGTGTCACAATGCTCTCCATGCTTCCATGATTCCCCACAATGTCACAATGCTCTCCATGCTTCCATTAGGCCCTGCTTTGCCACAATGGTCCCCTTGTTTCCATGAGGCCCCGCTGTGTCACAATGGACCTATGGTTCCATGATGTTGCGTGGTGTCACCGTGCTCTTCTTGAATCCGCCGTGTAACCATGGACCATTGGTTCCATGCGGCCTGGCCGTGTCACAATGGGCTCCGTGATTCCATGATTCCCCACGGTGTCACAATGGAGCCTTGTTTCTAGGAGGTTCTGTACTGTCACAATTGCCTCCTTGATGCCATCAGCCCCTGCAGTGTACCAATGGCTCCTTGGTTCCATGAGGAACACAATAGCTTGGCATAAGCATTGAGCAACAGCTGCTGAACACACCTGGCAACATCTGCTTGCATCAAAAGAGGGCTTCAAGCTGACAATGGCACCAGCAGCTTCCATCTGCAACAGAGACCCAGGAAAGGACAGGCTGTGCCGGTTTGGACAAATGTGGAGGAAAATATCCTCTGATAGAAGGCAGGTTACACCCAGCCCTCCCCCACCAGCTTCAGGAAAAAAGAATTTTCCTGGGAAGAAAGTGAAAGAGATAAAAACCATTTTTTTAACAAACACCCAGGAAAAGGAGAACAATGCTAAATATTAAAAGCTCTCGCTGTGCAGAGAAAGCTGGGATAATTTGAGAGTCCTTCCGTGTTTCGGTGGGGTCTCCTGAAACATCCATAGACAGCGAGGCCCGTGCAAAGAAATAGGGAGCCATTCATGAGAGAAGTTTCAGAGCTCTTTCTTCTCCAGCCACATGGGCGGGGCACTGCCAAAGAACTGAGCAGTCACGGCACAACCAGGGCCCTCCTGGCACAGGGCAACACAAAATAAGCAGTGCTGAACAGGATTAGGGCACATGTGAGCAGGGAGCAGGGAGACCCCGTGCCCAGGCCATGCCTCTACCCCAGGGTCCCCTCTCCCATGACCTCATGGCAGGGGGGAGGAACCCCAACACTTCCGGAGGTGTAGTCTCTCTCCTCCTCCTTGCAGCTGGCTCATGGGCCCACATTCAGGGCCCCCACCTCGGGAGAAAATTCTCCCAATGTGCTCTGATGTTGAAAGAGTCAAGAAGAGAAGAAGGGAAAAAAACCCCCAAAGTCCCAGGAAAACAAAGTTCAACTCTCCATCTCCCTCCAGAGAAAAGGAGCTGAAAACTGGCTAAAAAGAAACAAAGTTGCTTCCTCCGCTCTTGCTGCAAGCAGGATGCAGAGGAGTGTGTATGTGTGTCCTTGAACAAACGCTCTGAGAAGTTTGTCCGGTTTTTTTTTCCTCTCCCCCCTCTCAGGCTCAGTTGAAAGGCACAGAAATGCACAAAGTTCACTTCTGGGCATAGAGCAGCAATAGGGGATACACATGATAAAGTCACCCCAAGACACAGGGACAGAGAATTCAGTGGAAAGACTCCGAGAATTCTGCTCCCAGAGATCATTCATTCCTGCTCACCCTGACCCTTGTAGAAAGGGGACATCGTTCCCGGCAGCCTGTACTGAGCATGTGGCTCCTGAGTGGGGTTTGTTGTTTAGGAAACCTGCTCAGGCTTTTCCATTCTTTCCTTCCAAACAGGAAAACTTCTCCTGGGGCTGTGTGCAGGCAGAGCCCTGAGGAGAGCAGGTGGCACATGGTGCGCTGGGCTGGGACAGCCAGCTGCAGAGCTCAAGGGAAGAAGCCCAAAGTGTCACAATGGCTCCTTGCCTTCCCATGCAACACCTGGGTCACAATGGTCTCCTTGATTCCATGAGGCCCCACTGTGTCACAATGGCTCCTTGGTTCCATCGGGTTCCGCAGTGTCACCATGGTCTCCTTTGATCCGCACTGTCATCATGGACAATTGGTTCCATGAGGCCCCGCAGTGTCACAATGGTCCCTTGGTTCCATAGGTTTGATGTTGTAACAATGGACTCCTTGCTTCTATGAGCTAGCCTGCTTTTTGCAGAGGTGTCTTTGGTTCCAACAAGGCCCCGCTGTGTCTCAGTGCACCCTGGCTTCCATGTGGATCTGGAGCATCACAAAGGCTCCTTGGTTCCACCAGGTCCTGCTGTGTCACAATGGGTCCTGTGGTCCCTGAGGCCCTCCAAAGTCATCATGGAGGCTTGCTTCCATGAGGTTCCATTATGTGCCAGTGGTCATCTTGGTTCCAGGAGTTTCCTTAGTGTCACAATGCTCTCCATGCTTCCATGATTCCCCACAATGTCACAATGCTCTCCATGCTTCCATTAGGCCCTGCTTTGCCACAATGGTCCCCTTGTTTCCATGAGGCCCCGCTGTGTCACAATGGACCTATGGTTCCAGGATGTTGCGTGGTGTCACCGTGCTCTTCTTGAATCCGCAGTGTAACCATGGACCATTGGTTCCATGCGGCCTGGCCGTGTCACAATGGGCTCCGTGATTCCATGATTCCCCATGGTGTCACAATGGAGCCTTGTTTCTAGGAGGTTCTGTACTGTCACAATTGCCTCCTTGATGCCATCAGCCCCTGCAGTGTACCAATGGCTCCTTGGTTCCATGAGGAACACAATAGCTTGGCATAAGCATTGAGCAACAGCTGCTGAACACACCTGGCAACATCTGCTTGCATCAAAAGAGGGCTTCAAGCTGACAATGGCACCAGCAGCTTCCATCTGCAACAGAGACCCAGGAAAGGACAGGCTGTGCCGGTTTGGACAAATGTGGAGGAAAATATCCTCTGATAGAAGGCAGGTTACACCCAGCCCTCCCCCACCAGCTTCAGGAAAAAAGAATTTTCCTGGGAAGAAAGTGAAAGAGATAAAAACCATTTTTTTAACAAACACCCAGGAAAAGGAGAACAATGCTAAATATTAAAAGCTCTCGCTGTGCAGAGAAAGCTGGGATAATTTGAGAGTCCTTCCATGTTTCGGTGGGGTCTCCTGAAACATCCATAGACAGCGAGGCCCGTGCAAAGAAATAGGGAGCGATTCATGAGAGAAGTTTCAGAGCTCTTTCTTCTCCAGCCACATGGGCGGGGCACTGCCAAAGAACTGAGCAATCACGGCACAACCAGGGCCCTCCTGGCACAGGGCAACACAAAATAAGCAGTGCTGAACAGGATTAGGGCACATGTGAGCAGGGAGCAGGGAGACCCCGTGCCCAGGCCATGCCTCTACCCCAGGGTCCCCTCTCCCATGACCTCATGGCAGGGGGGAGGAACCCCAACACTTCCGTAGGTGTAGTCTCTCTCCTCCTCCTTGCAGTTGGCTCATGGGCCCACATTCAGGGCCCCCACCTCGGGAGAAAATTCTCCCAATGTGGTCAGATGTTGAAAGAGTCAAGAAGAGAAGAAGGGAAAAAAACCCCCAAAGTCCCAGGAAAACAAAGTTCAACTCTCCATCTCCCCCCAGAGAAAAGGAGCTGAAAACTGGCTAAAAAGAAACAAAGTTGCTTCCTCCACTCTTGCTGCAAGCAGGATGCAGAGGAGTGTGTATGTGTGTCCTTGAACAAACGCTCTGAGAAGTTTGTCCGGTTTTTTTTCCTCTCCCCCCTCTCAGGCTCAGTTGAAAGGCACAGAAATGCACAAAGTTCACTTCTGGGCATAGAGCAGCAATAGGGGATACACATGATAAAGTCACCCCAAGACACAGGGACAGAGAATTCAGTGGAAAGACTCCGAGAATTCTGCTCCCAGAGATCATTCATTCCTGCTCACCCTGACCCTTGTAGAAAGGGGACATCGTTCCCGGCAGCCTGTACTGAGCATGTGGCTCCTGAGTGGGGTTTGTTGTTTGGGAAACCTGCTCCGGCTTTTCCATTCTTTCCTTCCAAACAGGAAAACTTCTCCTGGGGCTGTGTGCAGGCAGAGCCCTGAGGAGAGCAGGTGGCACATGGTGCGCTGGGCTGGGACAGCCAGCTGCAGAGCTCAAGGGAAGAAGCCCAAAGTGTCACAATGGCTCCTTGCCTTCACATGCAACACCTGGGTCACAATGGTCTCCTTGATTCCATGAGGCCCCACTGTGTCACAATGGCTCCTTGGTTCCATCAGGTTCCGCAGTGTCACCATGGTCTCTTTTGATCCGCATTGTCATCATGGACAATTGGTTCCATGAGGCCCCGCAGTGTCACAATGGTCCCTTGGTTCCATAGGTTTGATGTTGTAACAATGGACTCCTTGCTTCTATGAGCTAGCCTGCTTTTTGCAGAGGTGTCTTTGGTTCCAACAAGGCCCCGCTGTGTCTCAGTGCACCCTGGCTTCCATGTGGATCTGGAGTATCACAAAGGCTCCTTGGTTCCACCAGGTCCTGCTGTGTCACAATGGGTCCTGTGGTCCCCAAGGCCCTCCAAAGTCATCATGGAGGCTTGGTTCCATGAGGTTCCATTATGTGCCAGTGGTCATCTTGGTTCCAGGAGTTTCCTTAGTGTCACAATGCTCTCCATGCTTCCATGATTCCCCACAATGTCACAATGCTCTCCATGCTTCCATTAGGCCCTGCTTTGCCACAATGGTCCCCTTGTTTCCATGAGGCCCCGCTGTGTCACAATGGACCTATGGTTCCATGATGTTGCGTGGTGTCACCGTGCTCTTCTTGAATCCGCAGTGTAACCATGGACCATTGGTTCCATGCGGCCTGGCCGTGTCACAATGGGCTCCGTGATTCCATGATTCCCCACGGTGTCACAATGGAGCCTTGTTTCTAGGAGGTTCTGTATTGTCACAATTGCCTCCTTGATGCCATCAGCCCCTGCAGTGTCACAATGGCTCCTTGGTTCCATGAGGAACACAATAGCTTGGCATAAGCATTGAGCAACAGCTGCTGAACACACCTGGCAACATCTGCTTGCATCAAAAGAGGGCTTCAAGCTGACAATGGCACCAGCAGCTTCCATCTGCAACAGAGACCCAGGAAAGGACAGGCTGTGCCGGTTTGGACAAATGTGGAGGAAAAAATCCTCTGATAGAAGGCAGGTTACACCCAGCCCTCCCCCACCAGCTTCGGGAAAAAAGAATTTTCCTGGGAAGAAAGTGAAAGAGATAAAAACCATTTTTTTAACAAACACCCAGGAAAAGGAGAACAATGCTAAATATTAAAAGCTCTCGCTGTGCAGAGAAAGCTGGGATAATTTGAGAGTCCTTCTGTGTTTCGGTGGGGTCTCCTGAAACATCCATAGACAGCGAGGCCCGTGCAAAGAAACAGGGAGCGATTCTTGAGAGAAGTTTCAGAGCTCTTTCTTCTCCAGCCACATGGGCGGGGCACTGCCAAAGAGCTGAGCAGTCACGGCACAACCAGGGCCCTCCTGGCACAGGGCAACACAAAATAAGCAGTGCTGAACAGGATTAGGGCACATGTCAGCAGGGAGCAGGGAGACCCCGTGCCCAGGCCATGCCTCTACCCCAGGGTCCCCTCTCCCATGACCTCATGGCAGGGGGGAGGAACCCCAACACTTCCGGAGGTGTAGTCTCTCTCCTCCTCCTTGCAGTTGGCTCATGGGCCCACATTCAGGGCCCCCACCTCGGGAGAAAATTCTCCCAATGTGGTCTGATGTTGAAAGAGTCAAGAAGAGAAGAAGGGGAAAAAAACCCCCAAAGTCCCAGGAAAACAAAGTTCAACTCTCCATCTCCCCCCAGAGAAAAGGAGCTGAAAACTGGCTAAAAAGAAACAAAGTTGCTTCCTCCACTCTTGCTGCAAGCAGGATGCAGAGGAGTGTGTATGTGTGTCCTTGAACAAACGCTCTGAGAAGTTTGTCCGGTTTTTTTTCCTCTCCCCCCTCTCAGGCTCAGTTGAAAGGCACAGAAATGCACAAAGTTCACTTCTGGGCATAGAGCAGCAATAGGGGATACACATGATAAAGTCACCCCAAGACACAGGGACAGAGAATTCAGTGGAAAGACTCCGAGAATTCTGCTCCCAGAGATCATTCATTCCTGCTCACACTGACCCTTGTAGAAAGGGGACATCGTTCCCGGCAGCCTGTACTGAGCATGTGGCTCCTGAGTGGGGTTTGTTGTTTGGGAAACCTGCTCCGGCTTTTCCATTCTTTCCTTCCAAACAGGAAAACTTCTCCTGGGGCTGTGTGCAGGCAGAGCCCTGAGGAGAGCAGGTGGCACATGGTGCGCTGGGCTGGGACAGCCAGCTGCAGAGCTCAAGGGAAGAAGCCCAAAGTGTCACAATGGCTCCTTGCCTTCACATGCAACACCTGGGTCACAATGGTCTCCTTGATTCCATGAGGCCCCACTGTGTCACAATGGCTCCTTGGTTCCATCGGGTTCCACAGTGTCACCATGGTCTCCTTTGATCCGCACTGTCATCATGGACAATTGGTTCCATGAGGCCCCGCAGTGTCACAATGGTCCCTTGGTTCCATAGGTTTGATGTTGTAACAATGGACTCCTTGCTTCTATGAGCTAGCCTGCTTTTTGCAGAGGTGTCTTTGGTTCCAACAAGGCCCCGCTGTGTCTCAGTGCACCCTGGCTTCCATGTGGATCTGGAGCATCACAAAGGCTCCTTGGTTCCACCAGGTCCTGCTGTGTCACAATGGGTCCTGTGGTCCCTGAGGCCCTCCAAAGTCATCATGGAGGCTTGCTTCCATGAGGTTCCATTATGTGCCAGTGGTCATCTTGGTTCCAGGAGTTTCCTTAGTGTCACAATGCTCTCCATGCTTCCATGATTCCCCACAATGTCACAATGCTCTCCATGCTTCCATTAGGCCCTGCTTTGCCACAATGGTCCCCTTGTTTCCATGAGGCCCCGCTGTGTCACAATGGACCTATGGTTCCATGATGTTGCGTGGTGTCACCGTGCTCTTCTTGAATCCGCAGTGTAACCATGGACCATTGGTTCCATGCGGCCTGGCCGTGTCACAATGGGCTCCGTGATTCCATGATTCCCCATGGTGTCACAATGGAGCCTTGTTTCTAGGAGGTTCTGTACTGTCACAATTGCCTCCTTGATGCCATCAGCCCCTGCAGTGTCACAATGGCTCCTTGGTTCCATGAGGAACACAATAGCTTGGCATAAGCATTGAGCAACAGCTGCTGAACACACCTGGCAACATCTGCTTGCATCAAAAGAGGGCTTCAAGCTGACAATGGCACCAGCAGCTTCCATCTGCAACAGAGACCCAGGAAAGGACAGGCTGTGCCGGTTTGGACAAATGTGGAGGAAAATATCCTCTGATAGAAGGCAGGTTACACCCAGCCCTCCCCCACCAGCTTCAGGAAAAAAGAATTTTCCTGGGAAGAAAGTGAAAGAGATAAAAACCATTTTTTTAACAAACACCCAGGAAAAGGAGAACAATGCTAAATATTAAAAGCTCTCGCTGTGCAGAGAAAGCTGGGATAATTTGAGAGTCCTTCCGTGTTTCGGTGGGGTCTCCTGAAACATCCATAGACAGCGAGGCCCGTGCAAAGAAATAGGGAGCGATTCATGAGAGAAGTTTCAGAGCTCTTTCTTCTCCAGCCACATGGGCGGGGCACTGCCAAAGAACTGAGCAGTCACGGCACAACCAGGGCCCTCCTGGCACAGGGCAACACAAAATAAGCAGTGCTGAACAGGATTAGGGCACATGTGAGCAGGGAGCAGGGAGACCCCGTGCCCAGGCCATGCCTCTACCCCAGGGTCCCCTCTCCCATGACCTCATGGCAGGGGGGAGGAACCCCAACACTTCCGGAGGTGCAGTCTCTCTCCTCCTCCTTGCAGTTGGCTCATGGGCCCACATTCAGGGCCCCCACCTCGGGAGAAAATTCTCCCAATGTGCTCTGATGTTGAAAGAGTCAAGAAGAGAAGAAGGGAAAAAAACCCCCAAAGTCCCAGGAAAACAAAGTTCAACTCTCCATCTCCCCCCAGAGAAAAGGAGCTGAAAACTGGCTAAAAAGAAACAAAGTTGCTTCCTCCACTCTTGCTGCAAGCAGGATGCAGAGGAGTGTGTATGTGTGTCCTTGAACAAACGCTCTGAGAAGTTTGTCCGGTTTTTTTTCCTCTCCCCCCTCTCAGGCTCAGTTGAAAGGCACAGAAATGCACAAAGTTCACTTCTGGGCATAGAGCAGCAATAGGGGATACACATGATAAAGTCACCCCAAGACACAGGGACAGAGAATTCAGTGGAAAGACTCCGAGAATTCTGCTCCCAGAGATCATTCATTCCTGCTCACCCTGA
This sequence comes from Aphelocoma coerulescens, assembly GCF_041296385.1. Lineage (NCBI taxonomy): Eukaryota > Metazoa > Chordata > Aves > Passeriformes > Corvidae > Aphelocoma > Aphelocoma coerulescens. Next base: position 40,298 of record NW_027183533.1, read on the forward strand.
CCCTTGTAGAAAGGGGACATCGTTCCCGGCAGCCTGTACTGAGCATGTGGCTCCTGAGTGGGGTTTGTTGTTTGGGAAACCTGCTCCGGCTTTTCCATTCTTTCCTTCCAAACAGGAAAACTTCTCCTGGGGCTGTGTGCAGGCAGAGCCCTGAGGAGAGCAGGTGGCACATGGTGCGCTGGGCTGGGACAGCCAGCTGCAGAGCTCAAGGGAAGAAGCCCAAAGTGTCACAATGGCTCCTTGCCTTCACATGCAACACCTGGGTCACAATGGTCTCCTTGATTCCATGAGGCCCCACTGTGTCACAATGGCTCCTTGGTTCCATCGGGTTCCGCAGTGTCACCATGGTCTCCTTTGATCCACACTGTCATCATGGACAATTGGTTCCATGAGGCCCCGCAGTGTCACAATGGTCCCTTGGTTCCATAGGTTTGATGTTGTAACAATGGACTCCTTGCTTCTATGAGCTAGCCTGCTTTTTGCAGAGGTGTCTTTGGTTCCAACAAGGCCCCGCTGTGTCTCAGTGCACCCTGGCTTCCATGTGGATCTGGAGTATCACAAAGGCTCCTTGGTTCCACCAGGTCCTGCTGTGTCACAATGGGTCCTGTGGTCCCCAAGGCCCTCCAAAGTCATCATGGAGGCTTGGTTCCATGAGGTTCCATTATGTGCCAGTGGTCATCTTGGTTCCAGGAGTTTCCTTAGTGTCACAATGCTCTCCATGCTTCCATGATTCCCCACAATGTCACAATGCTCTCCATGCTTCCATTAGGCCCTGCTTTGCCACAATGGTCCCCTTGTTTCCATGAGGCCCCGCTGTGTCACAATGGACCTATGGTTCCATGATGTTGCGTGGTGTCACCGTGCTCTTCTTGAATCCGCAGTGTAACCATGGACCATTGGTTCCATGCGGCCTGGCCGTGTCACAATGGGCTCCGTGATTCCATGATTCCCCACGGTGTCACAATGGAGCCTTGTTTCTAGGAGGTTCTGTATTGTCACAATTGCCTCCTTGATGCCATCAGCCCCTGCAGTGTCACAATGGCTCCTTGGTTCCATGAGGAACACAATAGCTTGGCATAAGCATTGAGCAACAGCTGCTGAACACACCTGGCAACATCTGCTTGCATCAAAAGAGGGCTTCAAGCTGACAATGGCACCAGCAGCTTCCATCTGCAACAGAGACCCAGGAAAGGACAGGCTGTGCCGGTTTGGACAAATGTGGAGGAAAATATCCTCTGATAGAAGGCAGGTTACACCCAGCCCTCCCCCACCAGCTTCGGGAAAAAAGAATTTTCCTGGGAAGAAAGTGAAAGAGATAAAAACCATTTTTTTAACAAACACCCAGGAAAAGGAGAACAATGCTAAATATTAAAAGCTCTCGCTGTGCAGAGAAAGCTGGGATAATTTGAGAGTCCTTCTGTGTTTCGGTGGGGTCTCCTGAAACATCCATAGACAGCGAGGCCCGTGCAAAGAAATAGGGAGCCATTCATGAGAGAAGTTTCAGAGCTCTTTCTTCTCCAGCCACATGGGCGGGGCACTGCCAAAGAACTGAGCAGTCACGGCACAACCAGGGCCCTCCTGGCACAGGGCAACACAAAATAAGCAGTGCTGAACAGGATTAGGGCACATGTCAGCAGGGAGCAGGGAGACCCCGTGCCCAGGCCATGCCTCTACCCCAGGGTCCCCTCTCCCATGACCTCATGGCAGGGGGGAGGAACCCCAACACTTCCGGAGGTGTAGTCTCTCTCCTCCTCCTTGCAGCTGGCTCATGGGCCCACATTCAGGGCCCCCACCTCGGGAGAAAATTCTCCCAATGTGGTCTGATGTTGAAAGAGTCAAGAAGAGAAGAAGGGAAAAAAACCCCCAAAGTCCCAGGAAAACAAAGTTCAACTCTCCATCTCCCCCCAGAGAAAAGGAGCTGAAAACTGGCTAAAAAGAAACAAGGTTGCTTCCTCTGCTCTTGCTGCAAGCAGGATGCAGAGGAGTGTGTATGTGTGTCCTTGAACAAACGCTCTGAGAAGTTTGTCCGGTTTTTTTTCCTCTCCCCCCTCTCAGGCTCAGTTGAAAGGCACAGAAATGCACAAAGTTCACTTCTGGGCATAGAGCAGCAATAGGGGATACACATGATAAAGTCACCCCAAGACACAGGGACAGAGAATTCAGTGGAAAGACTCCGAGAATTCTGCTCCCAGAGATCATTCATTCCTGCTCACCCTGACCCTTGTAGAAAGGGGACATCGTTCCCGGCAGCCTGTACTGAGCATGTGGCTCCTGAGTGGGGTTTGTTGTTTGGGAAACCTGCTCCGGCTTTTCCATTCTTTCCTTCCAAACAGGAAAACTTCTCCTGGGGCTGTGTGCAGGCAGAGCCCTGAGGAGAGCAGGTGGCACATGGTGCGCTGGGCTGGGACAGCCAGCTGCAGAGCTCAAGGGAAGAAGCCCAAAGTGTCACAATGGCTCCTTGCCTTCACATGCAACACCTGGGTCACAATGGTCTCCTTGATTCCATGAGGCCCCACTGTGTCACAATGGCTCCTTGGTTCCATCAGGTTCCGCAGTGTCACCATGGTCTCTTTTGATCCGCACTGTCATCATGGACAATTGGTTCCATGAGGCCCCGCAGTGTCACAATGGTCCCTTGGTTCCATAGGTTTGATGTTGTAACAATGGACTCCTTGCTTCTATGAGCTAGCCTGCTTTTTGCAGAGGTGTCTTTGGTTCCAACAAGGCCCCGCTGTGTCTCAGTGCACCCTGGCTTCCATGTGGATCTGGAGCATCACAAAGGCTCCTTGGTTCCACCAGGTCCTGCTGTGTCACAATGGGTCCTGTGGTCCCTGAGGCCCTCCAAAGTCATCATGGAGGCTTGCTTCCATGAGGTTCCATTATGTGCCAGTGGTCATCTTGGTTCCAGGAGTTTCCTTAGTGTCACAATGCTCTCCATGCTTCCATGATTCCCCACAATGTCCCAATGCTCTCCATGCTTCCATTAGGCCCTGCTTTGCCACAATGGTCCCCTTGTTTCCATGAGGCCCCGCTGTGTCACAATGGACCTATGGTTCCATGATGTTGTGTGGTGTCACCGTGCTCTTCTTGAATCCGCAGTGTAACCATGGACCATTGGTTCCATGCGGCCTGGCCGTGTCACAATGGGCTCCGTGATTCCATGATTCCCCACGGTGTCACAATGGAGCCTTGTTTCTAGGAGGTTCTGTACTGTCACAATTGCCTCCTTGATGCCATCAGCCCCTGCAGTGTACCAATGGCTCCTTGGTTCCATGAGGAACACAATAGCTTGGCATAAGCATTGAGCAACAGCTGCTGAACACACCTGGCAACATCTGCTTGCATCAAAAGAGGGCTTCAAGCTGACAATGGCACCAGCAGCTTCCATCTGCAACAGAGACCCAGGAAAGGACAGGCTGTGCCGGTTTGGACAAATGTGGAGGAAAATATCCTCTGATAGAAGGCAGGTTACACCCAGCCCTCCCCCACCAGCTTCGGGAAAAAAGAATTTTCCTGGGAAGAAAGTGAAAGAGATAAAAACCATTTTTTTAACAAACACCCAGGAAAAGGAGAACAATGCTAAATATTAAAAGCTCTCGCTGTGCAGAGAAAGCTGGGATAATTTGAGAGTCCTTCCGTGTTTCGGTGGGGTCTCCTGAAACATCCATAGACAGCGAGGCCCGTGCAAAGAAATAGGGAGCCATTCATGAGAGAAGTTTCAGAGCTCTTTCTTCTCCAGCCACATGGGCGGGGCACTGCCAAAGAGCTGAGCAGTCACGGCACAACCAGGGCCCTCCTGGCACAGGGCAACACAAAATAAGCAGTGCTGAACAGGATTAGGGCACATGTCAGCAGGGAGCAGGGAGACCCCGTGCCCAGGCCATGCCTCTACCCCAGGGTCCCCTCTCCCATGACCTCATGGCAGGGGGGAGGAACCCCAACACTTCCGGAGGTGTAGTCTCTCTCCTCCTCCTTGCAGTTGGCTCATGGGCCCACATTCAGGGCCCCCACCTCGGGAGAAAATTCTCCCAATGTGGTCTGATGTTGAAAGAGTCAAGAAGAGAAGAAGGGAAAAAAACCCCCAAAGTCCCAGGAAAACAAAGTTCAACTCTCCATCTCCCCCCAGAGAAAAGGAGCTGAAAACTGGCTAAAAAGAAACAAAGTTGCTTCCTCCACTCTTGCTGCAAGCAGGATGCAGAGGAGTGTGTATGTGTGTCCTTGAACAAACGCTCTGAGAAGTTTGTCCGGTTTTTTTTCCTCTCCCCCCTCTCAGGCTCAGTTGAAAGGCACAGAAATGCACAAAGTTCACTTCTGGGCATAGAGCAGCAATAGGGGATACACATGATAAAGTCACCCCAAGACACAGGGACAGAGAATTCAGTGGAAAGACTCCGAGAATTCTGCTCCCAGAGATCATTCATTCCTGCTCACCCTGACCCTTGTAGAAAGGGGACATCGTTCCCGGCAGCCTGTACTGAGCATGTGGCTCCTGAGTGGGGTTTGTTGTTTGGGAAACCTGCTCCGGCTTTTCCATTCTTTCCTTCCAAACAGGAAAACTTCTCCTGGGGCTGTGTGCAGGCAGAGCCCTGAGGAGAGCAGGTGGCACATGGTGCGCTGGGCTGGGACAGCCAGCTGCAGAGCTCAAGGGAAGAAGCCCAAAGTGTCACAATGGCTCCTTGCCTTCCCATGCAACACCTGGGTCACAATGGTCTCCTTGATTCCATGAGGCCCCACTGTGTCACAATGGCTCCTTGGTTCCATCGGGTTCCACAGTGTCACCATGGTCTCCTTTGATCCGCACTGTCATCATGGACAATTGGTTCCATGAGGCCCCGCAGTGTCACAATGGTCCCTTGGTTCCATAGGTTTGATGTTGTAACAATGGACTCCTTGCTTCTATGAGCTAGCCTGCTTTTTGCAGAGGTGTCTTTGGTTCCAACAAGGCCCCGCTGTGTCTCAGTGCACCCTGGCTTCCATGTGGATCTGGAGCATCACAAAGGCTCCTTGGTTCCACCAGGTCCTGCTGTGTCACAATGGGTCCTGTGGTCCCTGAGGCCCTCCAAAGTCATCATGGAGGCTTGGTTCCATGAGGTTCCATTATGTGCCAGTGGTCATCTTGGTTCCAGGAGTTTCCTTAGTGTCACAATGCTCTCCATGCTTCCATGATTCCCCACAATGTCACAATGCTCTCCATGCTTCCATTAGGCCCTGCTTTGCCACAATGGTCCCCTTGTTTCCATGAGGCCCCGCTGTGTCACAATGGACCTATGGTTCCAGGATGTTGCGTGGTGTCACCGTGCTCTTCTTGAATCCGCAGTGTAACCATGGACCATTGGTTCCATGCGGCCTGGCCGTGTCACAATGGGCTCCGTGATTCCATGATTCCCCATGGTGTCACAATGGAGCCTTGTTTCTAGGAGGTTCTGTACTGTCACAATTGCCTCCTTGATGCCATCAGCCCCTGCAGTGTCACAATGGCTCCTTGGTTCCATGAGGAACACAATAGCTTGGCATAAGCATTGAGCAACAGCTGCTGAACACACCTGGCAACATCTGCTTGCATCAAAAGAGGGCTTCAAGCTGACAATGGCACCAGCAGCTTCCATCTGCAACAGAGACCCAGGAAAGGACAGGCTGTGCCGGTTTGGACAAATGTGGAGGAAAATATCCTCTGATAGAAGGCAGGTTACACCCAGCCCTCCCCCACCAGCTTCAGGAAAAAAGAATTTTCCTGGGAAGAAAGTGAAAGAGATAAAAACCATTTTTTTAACAAACACCCAGGAAAAGGAGAACAATGCTAAATATTAAAAGCTCTCGCTGTGCAGAGAAAGCTGGGATAATTTGAGAGTCCTTCCGTGTTTCGGTGGGGTCTCCTGAAACATCCATAGACAGCGAGGCCCGTGCAAAGAAATAGGGAGCGATTCATGAGAGAAGTTTCAGAGCTCTTTCTTCTCCAGCCACATGGGCGGGGCACTGCCAAAGAACTGAGCAGTCACGGCACAACCAGGGCCCTCCTGGCACAGGGCAACACAAAATAAGCAGTGCTGAACAGGATTAGGGCACATGTGAGCAGGGAGCAGGGAGACCCCGTGCCCAGGCCATGCCTCTACCCCAGGGTCCCCTCTCCCATGACCTCATGGCAGGGGGGAGGAACCCCAACACTTCCGTAGGTGCAGTCTCTCTCCTCCTCCTTGCAGTTGGCTCATGGGCCCACATTCAGGGCCCCCACCTCGGGAGAAAATTCTCCCAATGTGCTCTGATGTTGAAAGAGTCAAGAAGAGAAGAAGGGAAAAAAACCCCCAAAGTCCCAGGAAAACAAAGTTCAACTCTCCATCTCCCCCCAGAGAAAAGGAGCTGAAAACTGGCTAAAAAGAAACAAAGTTGCTTCCTCCACTCTTGCTGCAAGCAGGATGCAGAGGAGTGTGTATGTGTGTCCTTGAACAAACGCTCTGAGAAGTTTGTCCGGTTTTTTTTCCTCTCCCCCCTCTCAGGCTCAGTTGAAAGGCACAGAAATGCACAAAGTTCACTTCTGGGCATAGAGCAGCAATAGGGGATACACATGATAAAGTCACCCCAAGACACAGGGACAGAGAATTCAGTGGAAAGACTCCGAGAATTCTGCTCCCAGAGATCATTCATTCCTGCTCACCCTGACCCTTGTAGAAAGGGGACATCGTTCCCGGCAGCCTGTACTGAGCATGTGGCTCCTGAGTGGGGTTTGTTGTTTGGGAAACCTGCTCCGGCTTTTCCATTCTTTCCTTCCAAACAGGAAAACTTCTCCTGGGGCTGTGTGCAGGCAGAGCCCTGAGGAGAGCAGGTGGCACATGGTGCGCTGGGCTGGGACAGCCAGCTGCAGAGCTCAAGGGAAGAAGCCCAAAGTGTCACAATGGCTCCTTGCCTTCACATGCAACACCTGGGTCACAATGGTCTCCTTGATTCCATGAGGCCCCACTGTGTCACAATGGCTCCTTGGTTCCATCGGGTTCCGCAGTGTCACCATGGTCTCCTTTGATCCGCACTGTCATCATGGACAATTGGTTCCATGAGGCCCCGCAGTGTCACAATGGTCCCTTGGTTCCATAGGTTTGATGTTGTAACAATGGACTCCTTGCTTCTATGAGCTAGCCTGCTTTTTGCAGAGGTGTCTTTGGTTCCAACAAGGCCCCGCTGTGTCTCAGTGCACCCTGGCTTCCATGTGGATCTGGAGTATCACAAAGGCTCCTTGGTTCCACCAGGTCCTGCTGTGTCACAATGGGTCCTGTGGTCCCCAAGGCCCTCCAAAGTCATCATGGAGGCTTGGTTCCATGAGGTTCCATTATGTGCCAGTGGTCATCTTGGTTCCAGGAGTTTCCTTAGTGTCACAATGCTCTCCATGCTTCCATGATTCCCCACAATGTCACAATGCTCTCCATGCTTCCATTAGGCCCTGCTTTGCCACAATGGTCCCCTTGTTTCCATGAGGCCCCGCTGTGTCACAATGGACCTATGGTTCCATGATGTTGCGTGGTGTCACCGTGCTCTTCTTGAATCCGCAGTGTAACCATGGACCATTGGTTCCATGCGGCCTGGCCGTGTCACAATGGGCTCCGTGATTCCATGATTCCCCACGGTGTCACAATGGAGCCTTGTTTCTAGGAGGTTCTGTATTGTCACAATTGCCTCCTTGATGCCATCAGCCCCTGCAGTGTCACAATGGCTCCTTGGTTCCATGAGGAACACAATAGCTTGGCATAAGCATTGAGCAACAGCTGCTGAACACACCTGGCAACATCTGCTTGCATCAAAAGAGGGCTTCAAGCTGACAATGGCACCAGCAGCTTCCATCTGCAACAGAGACCCAGGAAAGGACAGGCTGTGCCGGTTTGGACAAATGTGGAGGAAAATATCCTCTGATAGAAGGCAGGTTACACCCAGCCCTCCCCCACCAGCTTCGGGAAAAAAGAATTTTCCTGGGAAGAAAGTGAAAGAGATAAAAACCATTTTTTTAACAAACACCCAGGAAAAGGAGAACAATGCTAAATATTAAAAGCTCTCGCTGTGCAGAGAAAGCTGGGATAATTTGAGAGTCCTTCCGTGTTTCGGTGGGGTCTCCTGAAACATCCATAGACAGCGAGGCCCGTGCAAAGAAATAGGGAGCCATTCATGAGAGAAGTTTCAGAGCTCTTTCTTCTCCAGCCACATGGGCGGGGCACTGCCAAAGAACTGAGCAGTCACGGCACAACCAGGGCCCTCCTGGCACAGGGCAACACAAAATAAGCAGTGCTGAACAGGATTAGGGCACATGTCAGCAGGGAGCAGGGAGACCCCGTGCCCAGGCCATGCCTCTACCCCAGGGTCCCCTCTCCCATGACCTCATGGCAGGGGGGAGGAACCCCAACACTTCCGGAGGTGTAGTCTCTCTCCTCCTCCTTGCAGCTGGCTCATGGGCCCACATTCAGGGCCCCCACCTCGGGAGAAAATTCTCCCAATGTGGTCTGATGTTGAAAGAGTCAAGAAGAGAAGAAGGGAAAAAAACCCCCAAAGTCCCAGGAAAACAAAGTTCAACTCTCCATCTCCCCCCAGAGAAAAGGAGCTGAAAACTGGCTAAAAAGAAACAAGGTTGCTTCCTCTGCTCTTGCTGCAAGCAGGATGCAGAGGAGTGTGTATGTGTGTCCTTGAACAAACGCTCTGAGAAGTTTGTCCGGTTTTTTTTCCTCTCCCCCCTCTCAGGCTCAGTTGAAAGGCACAGAAATGCACAAAGTTCACTTCTGGGCATAGAGCAGCAATAGGGGATACACATGATAAAGTCACCCCAAGACACAGGGACAGAGAATTCAGTGGAAAGACTCCGAGAATTCTGCTCCCAGAGATCATTCATTCCTGCTCACCCTGACCCTTGTAGAAAGGGGACATCGTTCCCGGCAGCCTGTACTGAGCATGTGGCTCCTGAGTGGGGTTTGTTGTTTGGGAAACCTGCTCCGGCTTTTCCATTCTTTCCTTCCAAACAGGAAAACTTCTCCTGGGGCTGTGTGCAGGCAGAGCCCTGAGGAGAGCAGGTGGCACATGGTGCGCTGGGCTGGGACAGCCAGCTGCAGAGCTCAAGGGAAGAAGCCCAAAGTGTCACAATGGCTCCTTGCCTTCACATGCAACACCTGGGTCACAATGGTCTCCTTGATTCCATGAGGCCCCACTGTGTCACAATGGCTCCTTGGTTCCATCAGGTTCCGCAGTGTCACCATGGTCTCTTTTGATCCGCACTGTCATCATGGACAATTGGTTCCATGAGGCCCCGCAGTGTCACAATGGTCCCTTGGTTCCATAGGTTTGATGTTGTAACAATGGACTCCTTGCTTCTATGAGCTAGCCTGCTTTTTGCAGAGGTGTCTTTGGTTCCAACAAGGCCCCGCTGTGTCTCAGTGCACCCTGGCTTCCATGTGGATCTGGAGCATCACAAAGGCTCCTTGGTTCCACCAGGTCCTGCTGTGTCACAATGGGTCCTGTGGTCCCTGAGGCCCTCCAAAGTCATCATGGAGGCTTGCTTCCATGAGGTTCCATTATGTGCCAGTGGTCATCTTGGTTCCAGGAGTTTCCTTAGTGTCACAATGCTCTCCATGCTTCCATGATTCCCCACAATGTCCCAATGCTCTCCATGCTTCCATTAGGCCCTGCTTTGCCACAATGGTCCCCTTGTTTCCATGAGGCCCCGCTGTGTCACAATGGACCTATGGTTCCATGATGTTGTGTGGTGTCACCGTGCTCTTCTTGAATCCGCAGTGTAACCATGGACCATTGGTTCCATGCGGCCTGGCCGTGTCACAATGGGCTCCGTGATTCCATGATTCCCCACGGTGTCACAATGGAGCCTTGTTTCTAGGAGGTTCTGTACTGTCACAATTGCCTCCTTGATGCCATCAGCCCCTGCAGTGTCACAATGGCTCCTTGGTTCCATGAGGAACACAATAGCTTGGCATAAGCATTGAGCAACAGCTGCTGAACACACCTGGCAACATCTGCTTGCATCAAAAGAGGGCTTCAAGCTGACAATGGCACCAGCAGCTTCCATCTGCAACAGAGACCCAGGAAAGGACAGGCTGTGCCGGTTTGGACAAATGTGGAGGAAAATATCCTCTGATAGAAGGCAGGTTACACCCAGCCCTCCCCCACCAGCTTCGGGAAAAAAGAATTTTCCTGGGAAGAAAGTGAAAGAGATAAAAACCATTTTTTTAACAAACACCCAGGAAAAGGAGAACAATGCTAAATATTAAAAGCTCTCGCTGTGCAGAGAAAGCTGGGATAATTTGAGAGTCCTTCCGTGTTTCGGTGGGGTCTCCTGAAACATCCATAGACAGCGAGGCCCGTGCAAAGAAATAGGGAGCGATTCTTGAGAGAAGTTTCAGAGCTCTTTCTTCTCCAGCCACATGGGCGGGGCACTGCCAAAGAACTGAGCAGTCACGGCACAACCAGGGCCCTCCTGGCACAGGGCAACACAAAATAAGCAGTGCTGAACAGGATTAGGGCACATGTCAGCAGGGAGCAGGGAGACCCCGTGCCCAGGCCATGCCTCTACCCCAGGGTCCCCTCTCCCATGACCTCATGGCAGGGGGGAGGAACCCCAACACTTCCGGAGGTGTAGTCTCTCTCCTCCTCCTTGCAGCTGGCTCATGGGCCCACATTCAGGGCCCCCACCTCGGGAGAAAATTCTCCCAATGTGGTCTGATGTTGAAAGAGTCAAGAAGAGAAGAAGGGAAAAAAACCCCCAAAGTCCCAGGAAAACAAAGTTCAACTCTCCATCTCCCCCCAGAGAAAAGGAGCAGAAAACTGGCTAAAAAGAAACAAAGTTGCTTCCTCCGCTCTTGCTGCAAGCAGGATGCAGAGGAGTGTGGATGTGTGTCCTTGAACAAACGCTCTGAGAAGTTTGTCCGGTTTTTTTTCCTCTCCCCCCTCTCAGGCTCAGTTGAAAGGCACAGAAATGCACAAAGTTCACTTCTGGGCATAGAGCAGCAATAGGGGATACACATGATAAAGTCACCCCAAGACACAGGGACAGAGAATTCAGTGGAAAGACTCCGAGAATTCTGCTCCCAGAGATCATTCATTCCTGCTCACCCTGACCCTTGTAGAAAGGGGACATCGTTCCCGGCAGCCTGTACTGAGCATGTGGCTCCTGAGTGGGGTTTGTTGTTTGGGAAACCTGCTCCGGCTTTTCCATTCTTTCCTTCCAAACAGGAAAACTTCTCCTGGGGCTGTGTGCAGGCAGAGCCCTGAGGAGAGCAGGTGGCACATGGTGCGCTGGGCTGGGACAGCCAGCTGCAGAGCTCAAGGGAAGAAGCCCAAAGTGTCACAATGGCTCCTTGCCTTCACATGCAACACCTGGGTCACAATGGTCTCCTTGATTCCATGAGGCCCCACTGTGTCACAATGGCTCCTTGGATCCATCGGGTTCCGCAGTGTCACCATGGTCTCTTTTGATCCGCATTGTCATCATGGACAATTGGTTCCATGAGGCCCCGCAGTGTCACAATGGTCCCTTGGTTCCATAGGTTTGATGTTGTAACAATGGACTCCTTGCTTCTATGAGCTAGCCTGCTTTTTGCAGAGGTGTCTTTGGTTCCAACAAGGCCCCGCTGTGTCTCAGTGCGCCCTGGCTTCCATGTGGATCTGGAGCATCACAAAGGCTCCTTGGTTCCACCAGGTCCTGCTGTGTCACAATGGGTCCTGTGGTCCCTGAGGCCCTCCAAAGTCATCATGGAGGCTTGCTTCCATGAGGTTCCATTATGTGCCAGTGGTCATCTTGGTTCCAGGAGTTTCCTTAGTGTCACAATGCTCTCCATGCTTCCATGATTCCCCACAATGTCCCAATGCTCTCCATGCTTCCATTAGGCCCTGCTTTGCCACAATGGTCCCCTTGTTTCCATGAGGCCCCGCTGTGTCACAATGGACCTATGGTTCCATGATGTTGCGTGGTGTCACCGTGCTCTTCTTGAATCCGCAGTGTAACCATGGACCATTGGTTCCATGCGGCCTGGCCGTGTCACAATGGGCTCCGTGATTCCATGATTCCCCACGGTGTCACAATGGAGCCTTGTTTCTAGGAGGTTCTGTACTGTCACAATTGCCTCCTTGATGCCATCAGCCCCTGCAGTGTCACAATGGCTCCTTGGTTCCATGAGGAACACAAGAGCTTGGCATAAGCATTGAGCAACAGCTGCTGAACACACCTGGCAACATCTGCTTGCATCAAAAGAGGGCTTCAAGCTGACAATGGCACCAGCAGCTTCCATCTGCAACAGAGACCCAGGAAAGGACAGGCTGTGCCGGTTTGGACAAATGTGGAGGAAAATATCCTCTGATAGAAGGCAGGTTACACCCAGCCCTCCCCCACCAGCTTCAGGAAAAAAGAATTTTCCTGGGAAGAAAGTGAAAGAGATAAAAACCATTTTTTTAACAAACACCCAGGAAAAGGAGAACAATGCTAAATATTAAAAGCTCTCGCTGTGCAGAGAAAGCTGGGATAATTTGAGAGTCCTTCCGTGTTTCGGTGGGGTCTCCTGAAACATCCATAGACAGCGAGGCCCGTGCAAAGAAATAGGGAGCGATTCATGAGAGAAGTTTCAGAGCTCTTTCTTCTCCAGCCACATGGGCGGGGCACTGCCAAAGAACTGAGCAGTCACGGCACAACCAGGGCCCTCCTGGCACAGGGCAACACAAAATAAGCAGTGCTGAACAGGATTAGGGCACATGTCAGCAGGGAGCAGGGAGACCCCGTGCCCAGGCCATGCCTCTACCCCAGGGTCCCCTCTCCCATGACCTCATGGCAGGGGGGAGGAACCCCAACACTTCCGGAGGTGTAGTCTCTCTCCTCCTCCTTGCAGTTGGCTCATGGGGCCCACATTCAGGGCCCCCACCTCGGGAGAAAATTCTCCCAATGTGGTCTGATGTTGAAAGAGTCAAGAAGAGAAGAAGGGAAAAAAACCCCCAAAGTCCCAGGAAAACAAAGTTCAACTCTCCATCTCCCCCCAGAGAAAAGGAGCTGAAAACTGGCTAAAAAGAAACAAAGTTGCTTCCTCCACTCTTGCTGCAAGCAGGATGCAGAGGAGTGTGTATGTGTGTCCTTGAACAAACGCTCTGAGAAGTTTGTCCGGTTTTTTTTCCTCTCCCCCCTCTCAGGCTCAGTTGAAAGGCACAGAAATGCACAAAGTTCACTTCTGGGCATAGAGCAGCAATAGGGGATACACATGATAAAGTCACCCCAAGACACAGGGACAGAGAATTCAGTGGAAAGACTCCGAGAATTCTGCTCCCAGAGATCATTCATTCCTGCTCACCCTGACCCTTGTAGAAAGGGGACATCGTTCCCGGCAGCCTGTACTGAGCATGTGGCTCCTGAGTGGGGTTTGTTGTTTGGGAAACCTGCTCCGGCTTTTCCATTCTTTCCTTCCAAACAGGAAAACTTCTCCTGGGGCTGTGTGCAGGCAGAGCCCTGAGGAGAGCAGGTGGCACATGGTGCGCTGGGCTGGGACAGCCAGCTGCAGAGCTCAAGGGAAGAAGCCCAAAGTGTCACAATGGCTCCTTGCCTTCACATGCAACACCTGGGTCACAATGGTCTCCTTGATTCCATGAGGCCCCACTGTGTCACAATGGCTCCTTGGTTCCATCGGGTTCCGCAGTGTCACCATGGTCTCTTTTGATCCGCATTGTCATCATGGACAATTGGTTCCATGAGGCCCCGCAGTGTCACAATGGTCCCTTGGTTCCATAGGTTTGATGTTGTAACAATGGACTCCTTGCTTCTATGAGCTAGCCTGCTTTTTGCAGAGGTGTCTTTGGTTCCAACAAGGCCCCGCTGTGTCTCAGTGCACCCTGGCTTCCATGTGGATCTGGAGTATCACAAAGGCTCCTTGGTTCCACCAGGTCCTGCTGTGTCACAATGGGTCCTGTGGTCCCCAAGGCCCTCCAAAGTCATCATGGAGGCTTGGTTCCATGAGGTTCCATTATGTGCCAGTGGTCATCTTGGTTCCAGGAGTTTCCTTAGTGTCACAATGCTCTCCATGCTTCCATGATTCCCCACAATGTCACAATGCTCTCCATGCTTCCATTAGGCCCTTCTTTGCCACAATGGTCCCCTTGTTTCCATGAGGCCCCGCTGTGTCACAATGGACCTATGGTTCCAGGATGTTGCGTGGTGTCACCGTGCTCTTCTTGAATCCGCAGTGTAACCATGGACCATTGGTTCCATGCGGCCTGGCCGTGTCACAATGGGCTCCGTGATTCCATGATTCCCCACGGTGTCACAATGGAGCCTTGTTTCTAGGAGGTTCTGTATTGTCACAATTGCCTCCTTGATGCCATCAGCCCCTGCAGTGTCACAATGGCTCCTTGGTTCCATGAGGAACACAAGAGCTTGGCATAAGCATTGAGCAACAGCTGCTGAACACACCTGGCAACATCTGCTTGCATCAAAAGAGGGCTTCAAGCTGACAATGGCACCAGCAGCTTCCATCTGCAACAGAGACCCAGGAAAGGACAGGCTGTGCCGGTTTGGACAAATGTGGAGGAAAATATCCTCTGATAGAAGGCAGGTTACACCCAGCCCTCCCCCACCAGCTTCGGGAAAAAAGAATTTTCCTGGGAAGAAAGTGAAAGAGATAAAAACCATTTTTTTAACAAACACCCAGGAAAAGGAGAACAATGCTAAATATTAAAAGCTCTCGCTGTGCAGAGAAAGCTGGGATAATTTGAGAGTCCTTCCGTGTTTCGGTGGGGTCTCCTGAAACATCCCTAGACAGCGAGGCCCGTGCAAAGAAATAGGGAGCCATTCATGAGAGAAGTTTCAGAGCTCTTTCTTCTCCAGCCACATGGGCGGGGCACTGCCAAAGAGCTGAGCAGTCACGGCACAACCAGGGCCCTCCTGGCACAGGGCAACACAAAATAAGCAGTGCTGAACAGGATTAGGGCACATGTCAGCAGGGAGCAGGGAGACCCCGTGCCCAGGCCATGCCTCTACCCCAGGGTCCCCTCTCCCATGACCTCATGGCAGGGGGGAGGAACCCCAACACTTCCGGAGGTGTAGTCTCTCTCCTCCTCCTTGCAGTTGGCTCATGGGCCCACATTCAGGGCCCCCACCTCGGGAGAAAATTCTCCCAATGTGGTCTGATGTTGAAAGAGTCAAGAAGAGAAGAAGGGAAAAAAACCCCCAAAGTCCCAGGAAAACAAAGTTCAACTCTCCATCTCCCCCCAGAGAAAAGGAGCTGAAAACTGGCTAAAAAGAAACAAAGTTGCTTCCTCCACTCTTGCTGCAAGCAGGATGCAGAGGAGTGTGTATGTGTGTCCTTGAACAAACGCTCTGAGAAGTTTGTCCGGTTTTTTTTCCTCTCCCCCCTCTCAGGCTCAGTTGAAAGGCACAGAAATGCACAAAGTTCACTTCTGGGCATAGAGCAGCAATAGGGGATACACATGATAAAGTCACCCCAAGACACAGGGACAGAGAATTCAGTGGAAAGACTCCGAGAATTCTGCTCCCAGAGATCATTCATTCCTGCTCACCCTGACCCTTGTAGAAAGGGGACATCGTTCCCGGCAGCCTGTACTGAGCATGTGGCTCCTGAGTGGGGTTTGTTGTTTGGGAAACCTGCTCCGGCTTTTCCATTCTTTCCTTCCAAACAGGAAAACTTCTCCTGGGGCTGTGTGCAGGCAGAGCCCTGAGGAGAGCAGGTGGCACATGGTGCGCTGGGCTGGGACAGCCAGCTGCAGAGCTCAAGGGAAGAAGCCCAAAGTGTCACAATGGCTCCTTGCCTTCCCATGCAACACCTGGGTCACAATGGTCTCCTTGATTCCATGAGGCCCCACTGTGTCACAATGGCTCCTTGGTTCCATCGGGTTCCACAGTGTCACCATGGTCTCCTTTGATCCGCACTGTCATCATGGACAATTGGTTCCATGAGGCCCCGCAGTGTCACAATGGTCCCTTGGTTCCATAGGTTTGATGTTGTAACAATGGACTCCTTGCTTCTATGAGCTAGCCTGCTTTTTGCAGAGGTGTCTTTGGTTCCAACAAGGCCCCGCTGTGTCTCAGTGCACCCTGGCTTCCATGTGGATCTGGAGCATCACAAAGGCTCCTTGGTTCCACCAGGTCCTGCTGTGTCACAATGGGTCCTGTGGTCCCTGAGGCCCTCCAAAGTCATCATGGAGGCTTGGTTCCATGAGGTTCCATTATGTGCCAGTGGTCATCTTGGTTCCAGGAGTTTCCTTAGTGTCACAATGCTCTCCATGCTTCCATGATTCCCCACAATGTCACAATGCTCTCCATGCTTCCATTAGGCCCTGCTTTGCCACAATGGTCCCCTTGTTTCCATGAGGCCCCGCTGTGTCACAATGGACCTATGGTTCCAGGATGTTGCGTGGTGTCACCGTGCTCTTCTTGAATCCGCAGTGTAACCATGGACCATTGGTTCCATGCGGCCTGGCCGTGTCACAATGGGCTCCGTGATTCCATGATTCCCCATGGTGTCACAATGGAGCCTTGTTTCTAGGAGGTTCTGTACTGTCACAATTGCCTCCTTGATGCCATCAGCCCCTGCAGTGTCACAATGGCTCCTTGGTTCCATGAGGAACACAATAGCTTGGCATAAGCATTGAGCAACAGCTGCTGAACACACCTGGCAACATCTGCTTGCATCAAAAGAGGGCTTCAAGCTGACAATGGCACCAGCAGCTTCCATCTGCAACAGAGACCCAGGAAAGGACAGGCTGTGCCGGTTTGGACAAATGTGGAGGAAAATATCCTCTGATAGAAGGCAGGTTACACCCAGCCCTCCCCCACCAGCTTCAGGAAAAAAGAATTTTCCTGGGAAGAAAGTGAAAGAGATAAAAACCATTTTTTTAACAAACACCCAGGAAAAGGAGAACAATGCTAAATATTAAAAGCTCTCGCTGTGCAGAGAAAGCTGGGATAATTTGAGAGTCCTTCCGTGTTTCGGTGGGGTCTCCTGAAACATCCATAGACAGCGAGGCCCGTGCAAAGAAATAGGGAGCGATTCATGAGAGAAGTTTCAGAGCTCTTTCTTCTCCAGCCACATGGGCGGGGCACTGCCAAAGAACTGAGCAGTCACGGCACAACCAGGGCCCTCCTGGCACAGGGCAACACAAAATAAGCAGTGCTGAACAGGATTAGGGCACATGTGAGCAGGGAGCAGGGAGACCCCGTGCCCAGGCCATGCCTCTACCCCAGGGTCCCCTCTCCCATGACCTCATGGCAGGGGGGAGGAACCCCAACACTTCCGGAGGTGTAGTCTCTCTCCTCCTCCTTGCAGTTGGCTCATGGGCCCACATTCAGGGCCCCCACCTCGGGAGAAAATTCTCCCAATGTGGTCTGATGTTGAAAGAGTCAAGAAGAGAAGAAGGGAAAAAAACCCCCAAAGTCCCAGGAAAACAAAGTTCAACTCTCCATCTCCCCCCAGAGAAAAGGAGCTGAAAACTGGCTAAAAAGAAACAAAGTTGCTTCCTCCACTCTTGCTGCAAGCAGGATGCAGAGGAGTGTGTATGTGTGTCCTTGAACAAACGCTCTGAGAAGTTTGTCCGGTTTTTTTTCCTCTCCCCCCTCTCAGGCTCAGTTGAAAGGCACAGAAATGCACAAAGTTCACTTCTGGGCATAGAGCAGCAATAGGGGATACACATGATAAAGTCACCCCAAGACACAGGGACAGAGAATTCAGTGGAAAGACTCTGAGAATTCTGCTCCCAGAGATCATTCATTCCTGCTCACCCTGACCCTTGTAGAAAGGGGACATCGTTCCCGGCAGCCTGTACTGAGCATGTGGCTCCTGAGTGGGGTTTGTTGTTTGGGAAACCTGCTCCGGCTTTTCCATTCTTTCCTTCCAAACAGGAAAACTTCTCCTGGGGCTGTGTGCAGGCAGAGCCCTGAGGAGAGCAGGTGGCACATGGTGCGCTGGGCTGGGACAGCCAGCTGCAGAGCTCAAGGGAAGAAGCCCAAAGTGTCACAATGGCTCCTTGCCTTCCCATGCAACACCTGGGTCACAATGGTCTCCTTGATTCCATGAGGCCCCACTGTGTCACAATGGCTCCTTGGTTCCATCGGGTTCCGCAGTGTCACCATGGTCTCTTTTGATCCGCATTGTCATCATGGACAATTGGTTCCATGAGGCCCCGCAGTGTCACAATGGTCCCTTGGTTCCATAGGTTTGATGTTGTAACAATGGACTCCTTGCTTCTATGAGCTAGCCTGCTTTTTGCAGAGGTGTCTTTGGTTCCAACAAGGCCCCGCTGTGTCTCAGTGCACCCTGGCTTCCATGTGGATCTGGAGTATCACAAAGGCTCCTTGGTTCCACCAGGTCCTGCTGTGTCACAATGGGTCCTGTGGTCCCCAAGGCCCTCCAAAGTCATCATGGAGGCTTGGTTCCATGAGGTTCCATTATGTGCCAGTGGTCATCTTGGTTCCAGGAGTTTCCTTAGTGTCACAATGCTCTCCATGCTTCCATGATTCCCCACAATGTCACAATGCTCTCCATGCTTCCATTAGGCCCTTCTTTGCCACAATGGTCCCCTTGTTTCCATGAGGCCCCGCTGTGTCACAATGGACCTATGGTTCCATGATGTTGCGTGGTGTCACCGTGCTCTTCTTGAATCCGCAGTGTAACCATGGACCATTGGTTCCATGCGGCCTGGCCGTGTCACAATGGGCTCCGTGATTCCATGATTCCCCACGGTGTCACAATGGAGCCTTGTTTCTAGGAGGTTCTGTATTGTCACAATTGCCTCCTTGATGCCATCAGCCCCTGCAGTGTCACAATGGCTCCTTGGTTCCATGAGGAACACAATAGCTTGGCATAAGCATTGAGCAACAGCTGCTGAACACACCTGGCAACATCTGCTTGCATCAAAAGAGGGCTTCAAGCTGACAATGGCACCAGCAGCTTCCATCTGCAACAGAGACCCAGGAAAGGACAGGCTGTGCCGGTTTGGACAAATGTGGAGGAAAATATCCTCTGATAGAAGGCAGGTTACACCCAGCCCTCCCCCACCAGCTTTGGGAAAAAAGAATTTTCCTGGGAAGAAAGTGAAAGAGATAAAAACCATTTTTTTAACAAACACCCAGGAAAAGGAGAACAATGCTAAATATTAAAAGCTCTCGCTGTGCAGAGAAAGCTGGGATAATTTGAGAGTCCTTCCGTGTTTCGGTGGGGTCTCCTGAAACATCCATAGACAGCGAGGCCCGTGCAAAGAAATAGGGAGCCATTCATGAGAGAAGTTTCAGAGCTCTTTCTTCTCCAGCCACATGGGCGGGGCACTGCCAAAGAGCTGAGCAGTCACGGCACAACCAGGGCCCTCCTGGCACAGGGCAACACAAAATAAGCAGTGCTGAACAGGATTAGGGCACATGTCAGCAGGGAGCAGGGAGACCCCGTGCCCAGGCCATGCCTCTACCCCAGGGTCCCCTCTCCCATGACCTCATGGCAGGGGGGAGGAACCCCAACACTTCCGGAGGTGTAGTCTCTCTCCTCCTCCTTGCAGTTGGCTCATGGGCCCACATTCAGGGCCCCCACCTCGGGAGAAAATTCTCCCAATGTGGTCTGATGTTGAAAGAGTCAAGAAGAGAAGAAGGGAAAAAAACCCCCAAAGTCCCAGGAAAACAAAGTTCAACTCTCCATCTCCCCCCAGAGAAAAGGAGCTGAAAACTGGCTAAAAAGAAACAAAGTTGCTTCCTCCGCTCTTGCTGCAAGCAGGATGCAGAGGAGTGTGTATGTGTGTCCTTGAACAAACGCTCTGAGAAGTTTGTCCGGTTTTTTTTCCTCTCCCCCCTCTCAGGCTCAGTTGAAAGGCACAGAAATGCACAAAGTTCACTTCTGGGCATAGAGCAGCAATAGGGGATACACATGATAAAGTCACCCCAAGACACAGGGACAGAGAATTCAGTGGAAAGACTCCGAGAATTCTGCTCCCAGAGATCATTCATTCCTGCTCACCCTGACCCTTGTAGAAAGGGGACATCGTTCCCGGCAGCCTGTACTGAGCATGTGGCTCCTGAGTGGGGTTTGTTGTTTGGGAAACCTGCTCCGGCTTTTCCATTCTTTCCTTCCAAACAGGAAAACTTCTCCTGGGGCTGTGTGCAGGCAGAGCCCTGAGGAGAGCAGGTGGCACATGGTGCGCTGGGCTGGGACAGCCAGCTGCAGAGCTCAAGGGAAGAAGCCCAAAGTGTCACAATGGCTCCTTGCCTTCCCATGCAACACCTGGGTCACAATGGTCTCCTTGATTCCATGAGGCCCCACTGTGTCACAATGGCTCCTTGGTTCCATCGGGTTCCACAGTGTCACCATGGTCTCCTTTGATCCGCACTGTCATCATGGACAATTGGTTCCATGAGGCCCCGCAGTGTCACAATGGTCCCTTGGTTCCATAGGTTTGATGTTGTAACAATGGACTCCTTGCTTCTATGAGCTAGCCTGCTTTTTGCAGAGGTGTCTTTGGTTCCAACAAGGCCCTGCTGTGTCTCAGTGCACCCTGGCTTCCATGTGGATCTGGAGTATCACAAAGGCTCCTTGGTTCCACCAGGTCCTGCTGTGTCACAATGGGTCCTGTGGTCCCTGAGGCCCTCCAAAGTCATCATGGAGGCTTGCTTCCATGAGGTTCCATTATGTGCCAGTGGTCATCTTGGTTCCAGGAGTTTCCTTAGTGTCACAATGCTCTCCATGCTTCCATGATTCCCCACAATGTCACAATGCTCTCCATGCTTCCATTAGGCCCTTCTTTGCCACAATGGTCCCCTTGTTTCCATGAGGCCCCGCTGTGTCACAATGGACCTATGGTTCCATGATGTTGCGTGGTGTCACCGTGCTCTTCTTGAATCCGCAGTGTAACCATGGACCATTGGTTCCATGCGGCCTGGCCGTGTCACAATGGGCTCCGTGATTCCATGATTCCCCACGGTGTCACAATGGAGCCTTGTTTCTAGGAGGTTCTGTATTGTCACAATTGCCTCCTTGATGCCATCAGCCCCTGCCGTGTCACAATGGCTCCTTGGTTCCATGAGGAACACAATAGCTTGGCATAAGCATTGAGCAACAGCTGCTGAACACACCTGGCAACATCTGCTTGCATCAAAAGAGGGCTTCAAGCTGACAATGGCACCAGCAGCTTCCATCTGCAACAGAGACCCAGGAAAGGACAGGCTGTGCCGGTTTGGACAAATGTGGAGGAAAATATCCTCTGATAGAAGGCAGGTTACACCCAGCCCTCCCCCACCAGCTTCGGGAAAAAAGAATTTTCCTGGGAAGAAAGTGAAAGAGATAAAACCCATTTTTTTAACAAACACCCAGGAAAAGGAGAACAATGCTAAATATTAAAAGCTCTCGCTGTGCAGAGAAAGCCGGGATAATTTGAGAGTCCTTCCGTGTTTCGGTGGGGTCTCCTGAAACATCCATAGACAGCGAGGCCCGTGCAAAGAAATAGGGAGCCATTCATGAGAGAAGTTTCAGAGCTCTTTCTTCTCCAGCCACATGGGCGGGGCACTGCCAAAGAGCTGAGCAGTCACGGCACAACCAGGGCCCTCCTGGCACAGGGCAACACAAAATAAGCAGTGCTGAACAGGATTAGGGCACATGTCAGCAGGGAGCAGGGAGACCCCGTGCCCAGGCCATGCCTCTACCCCAGGGTCCCCTCTCCCATGACCTCATGGCAGGGGGGAGGAACCCCAACACTTCCGGAGGTGTAGTCTCTCTCCTCCTCCTTGCAGCTGGCTCATGGGCCCACATTCAGGGCCCCCACCTCGGGAGAAAATTCTCCCAATGTGGTCTGATGTTGAAAGAGTCAAGAAGAGAAGAAGGGAAAAAAACCCCCAAAGTCCCAGGAAAACAAAGTTCAACTCTCCATCTCCCCCCAGAGAAAAGGAGCTGAAAACTGGCTAAAAAGAAACAAGGTTGCTTCCTCTGCTCTTGCTGCAAGCAGGATGCAGAGGAGTGTGTATGTGTGTCCTTGAACAAACGCTCTGAGAAGTTTGTCCGGTTTTTTTTCCTCTCCCCCCTCTCAGGCTCAGTTGAAAGGCACAGAAATGCACAAAGTTCACTTCTGGGCATAGAGCAGCAATAGGGGATACACATGATAAAGTCACCCCAAGACACAGGGACAGAGAATTCAGTGGAAAGACTCCGAGAATTCTGCTCCCAGAGATCATTCATTCCTGCTCACCCTGACCCTTGTAGAAAGGGGACATCGTTCCCGGCAGCCTGTACTGAGCATGTGGCTCCTGAGTGGGGTTTGTTGTTTGGGAAACCTGCTCCGGCTTTTCCATTCTTTCCTTCCAAACAGGAAAACTTCTCCTGGGGCTGTGTGCAGGCAGAGCCCTGAGGAGAGCAGGTGGCACATGGTGCGCTGGGCTGGGACAGCCAGCTGCAGAGCTCAAGGGAAGAAGCCCAAAGTGTCACAATGGCTCCTTGCCTTCACATGCAACACCTGGGTCACAATGGTCTCCTTGATTCCATGAGGCCCCACTGTGTCACAATGGCTCCTTGGTTCCATCGGGTTCCGCAGTGTCACCATGGTCTCTTTTGATCCGCATTGTCATCATGGACAATTGGTTCCATGAGGCCCCGCAGTGTCACAATGGTCCCTTGGTTCCATAGGTTTGATGTTGTAACAATGGACTCCTTGCTTCTATGAGCTAGCCTGCTTTTTGCAGAGGTGTCTTTGGTTCCAACAAGGCCCCGCTGTGTCTCAGTGCACCCTGGCTTCCATGTGGATCTGGAGTATCACAAAGGCTCCTTGGTTCCACCAGGTCCTGCTGTGTCACAATGGGTCCTGTGGTCCCCAAGGCCCTCCAAAGTCATCATGGAGGCTTGGTTCCATGAGGTTCCATTATGTGCCAGTGGTCATGTTGGTTCCAGGAGTTTCCTTAGTGTCACAATGCTCTCCATGCTTCCATGATTCCCCACAATGTCACAATGCTCTCCATGCTTCCATTAGGCCCTGCTTTGCCACAATGGTCCCCTTGTTTCCATGAGGCCCCGCTGTGTCACAATGGACCTATGGTTCCATGATGTTGCGTGGTGTCACCGTGCTCTTCTTGAATCCGCAGTGTAACCATGGACCATTGGTTCCATGCGGCCTGGCCGTGTCACAATGGGCTCCGTGATTCCATGATTCCCCACGGTGTCACAATGGAGCCTTGTTTCTAGGAGGTTCTGTATTGTCACAATTGCCTCCTTGATGCCATCAGCCCCTGCAGTGTCACAATGGCTCCTTGGTTCCATGAGGAACACAATAGCTTGGCATAAGCATTGAGCAACAGCTGCTGAACACACCTGGCAACATCTGCTTGCATCAAAAGAGGGCTTCAAGCTGACAATGGCACCAGCAGCTTCCATCTGCAACAGAGACCCAGGAAAGGACAGGCTGTGCCGGTTTGGACAAATGTGGAGGAAAATATCCTCTGATAGAAGGCAGGTTACACCCAGCCCTCCCCCACCAGCTTTGGGAAAAAAGAATTTTCCTGGGAAGAAAGTGAAAGAGATAAAAACCATTTTTTTAACAAACACCCAGGAAAAGGAGAACAATGCTAAATATTAAAAGCTCTCGCTGTGCAGAGAAAGCTGGGATAATTTGAGAGTCCTTCCGTGTTTCGGTGGGGTCTCCTGAAACATCCATAGACAGCGAGGCCCGTGCAAAGAAATAGGGAGCCATTCATGAGAGAAGTTTCAGAGCTCTTTCTTCTCCAGCCACATGGGCGGGGCACTGCCAAAGAGCTGAGCAGTCACGGCACAACCAGGGCCCTCCTGGCACAGGGCAACACAAAATAAGCAGTGCTGAACAGGATTAGGGCACATGTCAGCAGGGAGCAGGGAGACCCCGTGCCCAGGCCATGCCTCTACCCCAGGGTCCCCTCTCCCATGACCTCATGGCAGGGGGGAGGAACCCCAACACTTCCGGAGGTGTAGTCTCTCTCCTCCTCCTTGCAGTTGGCTCATGGGCCCACATTCAGGGCCCCCACCTCGGGAGAAAATTCTCCCAATGTGGTCTGATGTTGAAAGAGTCAAGAAGAGAAGAAGGGAAAAAAACCCCCAAAGTCCCAGGAAAACAAAGTTCAACTCTCCATCTCCCCCCAGAGAAAAGGAGCTGAAAACTGGCTAAAAAGAAACAAAGTTGCTTCCTCCACTCTTGCTGCAAGCAGGATGCAGAGGAGTGTGTATGTGTGTCCTTGAACAAACGCTCTGAGAAGTTTGTCCGGTTTTTTTTCCTCTCCCCCCTCTCAGGCTCAGTTGAAAGGCACAGAAATGCACAAAGTTCACTTCTGGGCATAGAGCAGCAATAGGGGATACACATGATAAAGTCACCCCAAGACACAGGGACAGAGAATTCAGTGGAAAGACTCCGAGAATTCTGCTCCCAGAGATCATTCATTCCTGCTCACCCTGACCCTTGTAGAAAGGGGACATCGTTCCCGGCAGCCTGTACTGAGCATGTGGCTCCTGAGTGGGGTTTGTTGTTTGGGAAACCTGCTCCGGCTTTTCCATTCTTTCCTTCCAAACAGGAAAACTTCTCCTGGGGCTGTGTGCAGGCAGAGCCCTGAGGAGAGCAGGTGGCACATGGTGCGCTGGGCTGGGACAGCCAGCTGCAGAGCTCAAGGGAAGAAGCCCAAAGTGTCACAATGGCTCCTTGCCTTCACATGCAACACCTGGGTCACAATGGTCTCCTTGATTCCATGAGGCCCCACTGTGTCACAATGGCTCCTTGGTTCCATCGGGTTCCGCAGTGTCACCATGGTCTCTTTTGATCCGCATTGTCATCATGGACAATTGGTTCCATGAGGCCCCGCAGTGTCACAATGGTCCCTTGGTTCCATAGGTTTGATGTTGTAACAATGGACTCCTTGCTTCTATGAGCTAGCCTGCTTTTTGCAGAGGTGTCTTTGGTTCCAACAAGGCCCCGCTGTGTCTCAGTGCACCCTGGCTTCCATGTGGATCTGGAGTATCACAAAGGCTCCTTGGTTCCACCAGGTCCTGCTGTGTCACAATGGGTCCTGTGGTCCCCAAGGCCCTCCAAAGTCATCATGGAGGCTTGGTTCCATGAGGTTCCATTATGTGCCAGTGGTCATCTTGGTTCCAGGAGTTTCCTTAGTGTCACAATGCTCTCCATGCTTCCATGATTCCCCACAATGTCACAATGCTCTCCATGCTTCCATTAGGCCCTGCTTTGCCACAATGGTCCCCTTGTTTCCATGAGGCCCCGCTGTGTCACAATGGACCTATGGTTCCATGATGTTGCGTGGTGTCACCGTGCTCTTCTTGAATCCGCAGTGTAACCATGGACCATTGGTTCCATGCGGCCTGGCCGTGTCACAATGGGCTCCGTGATTCCATGATTCCCCACGGTGTCACAATGGAGCCTTGTTTCTAGGAGGTTCTGTATTGTCACAATTGCCTCCTTGATGCCATCAGCCCCTGCAGTGTCACAATGGCTCCTTGGTTCCATGAGGAACACAATAGCTTGGCATAAGCATTGAGCAACAGCTGCTGAACACACCTGGCAACATCTGCTTGCATCAAAAGAGGGCTTCAAGCTGACAATGGCACCAGCAGCTTCCATCTGCAACAGAGACCCAGGAAAGGACAGGCTGTGCCGGTTTGGACAAATGTGGAGGAAAATATCCTCTGATAGAAGGCAGGTTACACCCAGCCCTCCCCCACCAGCTTCGGGAAAAAAGAATTTTCCTGGGAAGAAAGTGAAAGAGATAAAAACCATTTTTTTAACAAACACCCAGGAAAAGGAGAACAATGCTAAATATTAAAAGCTCTCGCTGTGCAGAGAAAGCTGGGATAATTTGAGAGTCCTTCCGTGTTTCGGTGGGGTCTCCTGAAACATCCATAGACAGCGAGGCCCGTGCAAAGAAATAGGGAGCCATTCATGAGAGAAGTTTCAGAGCTCTTTCTTCTCCAGCCACATGGGCGGGGCACTGCCAAAGAACTGAGCAGTCACGGCACAACCAGGGCCCTCCTGGCACAGGGCAACACAAAATAAGCAGTGCTGAACAGGATTAGGGCACATGTCAGCAGGGAGCAGGGAGACCCCGTGCCCAGGCCATGCCTCTACCCCAGGGTCCCCTCTCCCATGACCTCATGGCAGGGGGGAGGAACCCCAACACTTCCGGAGGTGTAGTCTCTCTCCTCCTCCTTGCAGCTGGCTCATGGGCCCACATTCAGGGCCCCCACCTCGGGAGAAAATTCTCCCAATGTGGTCTGATGTTGAAAGAGTCAAGAAGAGAAGAAGGGAAAAAAACCCCCAAAGTCCCAGGAAAACAAAGTTCAACTCTCCATCTCCCCCCAGAGAAAAGGAGCTGAAAACTGGCTAAAAAGAAACAAGGTTGCTTCCTCTGCTCTTGCTGCAAGCAGGATGCAGAGGAGTGTGTATGTGTGTCCTTGAACAAACGCTCTGAGAAGTTTGTCCGGTTTTTTTTCCTCTCCCCCCTCTCAGGCTCAGTTGAAAGGCACAGAAATGCACAAAGTTCACTTCTGGGCATAGAGCAGCAATAGGGGATACACATGATAAAGTCACCCCAAGACACAGGGACAGAGAATTCAGTGGAAAGACTCCGAGAATTCTGCTCCCAGAGATCATTCATTCCTGCTCACACTGACCCTTGTAGAAAGGGGACATCGTTCCCGGCAGCCTGTACTGAGCATGTGGCTCCTGAGTGGGGTTTGTTGTTTGGGAAACCTGCTCCGGCTTTTCCATTCTTTCCTTCCAAACAGGAAAACTTCTCCTGGGGCTGTGTGCAGGCAGAGCCCTGAGGAGAGCAGGTGGCACATGGTGCGCTGGGCTGGGACAGCCAGCTGCAGAGCTCAAGGGAAGAAGCCCAAAGTGTCACAATGGCTCCTTGCCTTCACATGCAACACCTGGGTCACAATGGTCTCCTTGATTCCATGAGGCCCCACTGTGTCACAATGGCTCCTTGGTTCCATCAGGTTCCGCAGTGTCACCATGGTCTCTTTTGATCCGCACTGTCATCATGGACAATTGGTTCCATGAGGCCCCGCAGTGTCACAATGGTCCCTTGCTTCCATAGGTTTGATGTTGTAACAATGGACTCCTTGCTTCTATGAGCTAGCCTGCTTTTTGCAGAGGTGTCTTTGGTTCCAACAAGGCCCCGCTGTGTCTCAGTGCACCCTGGCTTCCATGTGGATCTGGAGTATCACAAAGGCTCCTTGGTTCCACCAGGTCCTGCTGTGTCACAATGGGTCCTGTGGTCCCTGAGGCCCTCCAAAGTCATCATGGAGGCTTGCTTCCATGAGGTTCCATTATGTGCCAGTGGTCATCTTGGTTCCAGGAGTTTCCTTAGTGTCACAATGCTCTCCATGCTTCCATGATTCCCCACAATGTCCCAATGCTCTCCATGCTTCCATTAGGCCCTGCTTTGCCACAATGGTCCCCTTGTTTCCATGAGGCCCCGCTGTGTCACAATGGACCTATGGTTCCATGATGTTGCGTGGTGTCACCGTGCTCTTCTTGAATCCGCCGTGTAACCATGGACCATTGGTTCCATGCGGCCTGGCCGTGTCACAATGGGCTCCGTGATTCCATGATTCCCCACGGTGTCACAATGGAGCCTTGTTTCTAGGAGGTTCTGTACTGTCACAATTGCCTCCTTGATGCCATCAGCCCCTGCAGTGTCACAATGGCTCCTTGGTTCCATGAGGAACACAATAGCTTGGCATAAGCATTGAGCAACAGCTGCTGAACACACCTGGCAACATCTGCTTGCATCAAAAGAGGGCTTCAAGCTGACAATGGCACCAGCAGCTTCCATCTGCAACAGAGACCCAGGAAAGGACAGGCTGTGCCGGTTTGGACAAATGTGGAGGAAAATATCCTCTGATAGAAGGCAGGTTACATCCAGCCCTCCCCCACCAGCTTCGGGAAAAAAGAATTTTCCTGGGAAGAAAGTGAAAGAGATAAAAACCATTTTTTTAACAAACACCCAGGAAAAGGAGAACAATGCTAAATATTAAAAGCTCTCGCTGTGCAGAGAAAGCTGGGATAATTTGAGAGTCCTTCCGTGTTTCGGTGGGGTCTCCTGAAACATCCATAGACAGCGAGGCCCGTGCAAAGAAATAGGGAGCGATTCTTGAGAGAAGTTTCAGAGCTCTTTCTTCTCCAGCCACATGGGCGGGGCACTGCCAAAGAACTGAGCAATCACGGCACAACCAGGGCCCTCCTGGCACAGGGCAACACAAAATAAGCAGTGCTGAACAGGATTAGGGCACATGTGAGCAGGGAGCAGGGAGACCCCGTGCCCAGGCCATGCCTCTACCCCAGGGTCCCCTCTCCCATGACCTCATGGCAGGGGGGAGGAACCCCAACACTTCCGTAGGTGTAGTCTCTCTCCTCCTCCTTGCAGCTGGCTCATGGGCCCACATTCAGGGCCCCCACCTCGGGAGAAAATTCTCCCAATGTGGTCTGATGTTGAAAGAGTCAAGAAGAGAAGAAGGGAAAAAAACCCCCAAAGTCCCAGGAAAACAAAGTTCAACTCTCCATCTCCCCCCAGAGAAAAGGAGCTGAAAACTGGCTAAAAAGAAACAAAGTTGCTTCCTCCGCTCTTGCTGCAAGCAGGATGCAGAGGAGTGTGTATGTGTGTCCTTGAACAAACGCTCTGAGAAGTTTGTCCGGTTTTTTTTTCCTCTCCCCCCTCTCAGGCTCAGTTGAAAGGCACAGAAATGCACAAAGTTCACTTCTGGGCATAGAGTAGCAATAGGGGATACACATGATAAAGTCACCCCAAGACACAGGGACAGAGAATTCAGTGGAAAGACTCCGAGAATTCTGCTCCCAGAGATCATTCATTCCTGCTCACCCTGACCCTTGTAGAAAGGGGACCTCGTTCCAGGCAGCCTGTACTGAGCATGTGGCTCCTGAGTGGGGTTTGTTGTTTGGGAAACCTGCTCCGGCTTTTCCATTAATTCCTTCCAAACAGGAAAACTTCTCCTGGGGCTGTGTGCAGGCAGAGCCCTGAGGAGAGCAGGTGGCACATGGTGCGCTGGGCTGGGACAGCCAGCTGCAGAGCTCAAGGGAAGAAGCCCAAAGTGTCACAATGGCTCCTTGCCTTCACATGCAACACCTGGGTCACAATGGTCTCCTTGATTCCATGAGGCCCCACTGTGTCACAATGGCTCCTTGGTTCCATCAGGTTCCGCAGTGTCACCATGGTCTCTTTTGATCCGCATTGTCATCATGGACAATTGGTTCCATGAGGCCTCGCAGTGTCACAATGGTCCCTTGCTTCCATAGGTTTGATGTTGTAACAATGGACTCCTTGCTTCTATGAGCTAGCCTGCTTTTTGCAGAGGTGTCTTTGGTTCCAACAAGGCCCCGCTGTGTCTCAGTGCACCCTGGCTTCCATGTGGATCTGGAGTATCACAAAGGCTCCTTGGTTCCACCAGGTCCTGCTGTGTCACAATGGGTCCTGTGGTCCCCGAGGCCCTCCAAAGTCATCATGGAGGCTTGCTTCCATGAGGTTCCATTATGTGCCAGTGGTCATCTTGGTTCCAGGAGTTTCCTTAGTGTCACAATGCTCTCCATGCTTCCATGATTCCCCACAATGTCCCAATGCTCTCCATGCTTCCATTAGGCCCTGCTTTGCCACAATGGTCCCCTTGTTTCCATGAGGCCCCGCTGTGTCACAATGGACCTATGGTTCCATGATGTTGCGTGGTGTCACCGTGCTCTTCTTGAATCCGCCGTGTAACCATGGACCATTGGTTCCATGCAGCCTGGCCGTGTCACAATGGGCTCCGTGATTCCATGATTCCCCACGGTGTCACAATGGAGCCTTGTTTCTAGGAGGTTCTGTACTGTCACAATTGCCTCCTTGATGCCATCAGCCCCTGCAGTGTCACAATGGCTCCTTGGTTCCATGAGGAACACAATAGCTTGGCATAAGCATTGAGCAACAGCTGCTGAACACACCTGGCAACATCTGCTTGCATCAAAAGAGGGCTTCAAGCTGACAATGGCACCAGCAGCTTCCATCTGACACAGACACCCAGGAAAGGACAGGCTGTGCCGATTTGGACAAATGTGGAGGAAAATATCCTCTGATAGAAGGCAGGTTACACCCAGCCCTCCCCCACCAGCTTCGGGAAAAAAGAATTTTCCTGGGAAGAAAGTGAAAGAGATAAAAACCATTTTTTTAACAAACACCCAGGAAAAGGAGAACAATGCTAAATATTAAAAGCTCTCGCTGTGCAGAGAAAGCTGGGATAATTTGAGAGTCCTTCCGTGTTTCGGTGGGGTCTCCTGAAACATCCATAGACAGCGAGGCCCGTGCAAAGAAATAGGGAGCGATTCTTGAGAGAAGTTTCAGAGCTCTTTCTTCTCCAGCCACATGGGCGGGGCACTGCCAAAGAACTGAGCAGTCACGGCACAACCAGGGCCCTCCTGGCACAGGGCAACACAAAATAAGCAGTGCTGAACAGGATTAGGGCACATGTCAGCAGGGAGCAGGGAGACCCCGTGCCCAGGCCATGCCTCTACCCCAGGGTCCCCTCTCCCATGACCTCATGGCAGGGGGGAGGAACCCCAACACTTCCGGAGGTGTAGTCTCTCTCCTCCTCCTTGCAGCTGGCTCATGGGCCCACATTCAGGGCCCCCACCTCGGGAGAAAATTCTCCCAATGTGGTCTGATGTTGAAAGAGTCAAGAAGAGAAGAAGGGAAAAAAACCCCCAAAGTCCCAGGAAAACAAAGTTCAACTCTCCATCTCCCCCCAGAGAAAAGGAGCAGAAAACTGGCTAAAAAGAAACAAAGTTGCTTCCTCCGCTCTTGCTGCAAGCAGGATGCAGAGGAGTGTGGATGTGTGTCCTTGAACAAACGCTCTGAGAAGTTTGTCCGGTTTTTTTTCCTCTCCCCCCTCTCAGGCTCAGTTGAAAGGCACAGAAATGCACAAAGTTCACTTCTGGGCATAGAGCAGCAATAGGGGATACACATGATAAAGTCACCCCAAGACACAGGGACAGAGAATTCAGTGGAAAGACTCCGAGAATTCTGCTCCCAGAGATCATTCATTCCTGCTCACCCTGACCCTTGTAGAAAGGGGACATCGTTCCCGGCAGCCTGTACTGAGCATGTGGCTCCTGAGTGGGGTTTGTTGTTTGGGAAACCTGCTCCGGCTTTTCCATTCTTTCCTTCCAAACAGGAAAACTTCTCCTGGGGCTGTGTGCAGGCAGAGCCCTGAGGAGAGCAGGTGGCACATGGTGCGCTGGGCTGGGACAGCCAGCTGCAGAGCTCAAGGGAAGAAGCCCAAAGTGTCACAATGGCTCCTTGCCTTCACATGCAACACCTGGGTCACAATGGTCTCCTTGATTCCATGAGGCCCCACTGTGTCACAATGGCTCCTTGGATCCATCGGGTTCCGCAGTGTCACCATGGTCTCTTTTGATCCGCATTGTCATCATGGACAATTGGTTCCATGAGGCCCCGCAGTGTCACAATGGTCCCTTGCTTCCATAGGTTTGATGTTGTAACAATGGACTCCTTGCTTCTATGAGCTAGCCTGCTTTTTGCAGAGGTGTCTTTGGTTCCAACAAGGCCCCGCTGTGTCTCAGTGCGCCCTGGCTTCCATGTGGATCTGGAGCATCACAAAGGCTCCTTGGTTCCACCAGGTCCTGCTGTGTCACAATGGGTCCTGTGGTCCCTGAGGCCCTCCAAAGTCATCATGGAGGCTTGGTTCCATGAGGTTCCATTATGTGCCAGTGGTCATCTTGGTTCCAGGAGTTTCCTTAGTGTCACAATGCTCTCCATGCTTCCATGATTCCCCACAATGTCACAATGCTCTCCAGGCTTCCATTAGGCCCTGCTTTGCCACAATGGTCCCCTTGTTTCCATGAGGCCCCGCTGTGTCACAATGGACCTATGGTTCCATGATGTTGCGTGGTGTCACCGTGCTCTTCTTGAATCCGCAGTGTAACCATGGACCATTGGTTCCATGCGGCCTGGCCGTGTCACAATGGGCTCCGTGATTCCATGATTCCCCACGGTGTCACAATGGAGCCTTGTTTCTAGGAGGTTCTGTACTGTCACAATGGTCTCCTTGATGCCATCAGCCCCTGCAGTGTCACAATGGCTCCTTGGTTCCATGAGGAACACAATAGCTTGGCATAAGCATTGAGCAACAGCTGCTGAACACACCTGGCAACATCTGCTTGCATCAAAAGAGGGCTTCAAGCTGACAATGGCACCAGCAGCTTCCATCTGCAACAGAGACCCAGGAAAGGACAGGCTGTGCCGGTTTGGACAAATGTGGAGGAAAATATCCTCTGATAGAAGGCAGGTTACACCCAGCCCTCCCCCACCAGCTTCGGGAAAAAAGAATTTTCCTGGGAAGAAAGTGAAAGAGATAAAAACCATTTTTTTAACAAACACCCAGGAAAAGGAGAACAATGCTAAATATTAAAAGCTCTCGCTGTGCAGAGAAAGCTGGGATAATTTGAGAGTCCTTCCGTGTTTCGGTGGGGTCTCCTGAAACATCCATAGACAGCGAGGCCCGTGCAAAGAAATAGGGAGCCATTCATGAGAGAAGTTTCAGAGCTCTTTCTTCTCCAGCCACATGGGCGGGGCACTGCCAAAGAACTGAGCAGTCACGGCACAACCAGGGCCCTCCTGGCACAGGGCAACACAAAATAAGCAGTGCTGAACAGGATTAGGGCACATGTCAGCAGGGAGCAGGGAGACCCCGTGCCCAGGCCATGCCTCTACCCCAGGGTCCCCTCTCCCATGACCTCATGGCAGGGGGGAGGAACCCCAACACTTCCGGAGGTGTAGTCTCTCTCCTCCTCCTTGCAGCTGGCTCATGGGCCCACATTCAGGGCCCCCACCTCGGGAGAAAATTCTCCCAATGTGGTCTGATGTTGAAAGAGTCAAGAAGAGAAGAAGGGAAAAAAACCCCCAAAGTCCCAGGAAAACAAAGTTCAACTCTCCATCTCCCCCCAGAGAAAAGGAGCTGAAAACTGGCTAAAAAGAAACAAGGTTGCTTCCTCTGCTCTTGCTGCAAGCAGGATGCAGAGGAGTGTGTATGTGTGTCCTTGAACAAACGCTCTGAGAAGTTTGTCCGGTTTTTTTTCCTCTCCCCCCTCTCAGGCTCAGTTGAAAGGCACAGAAATGCACAAAGTTCACTTCTGGGCATAGAGCAGCAATAGGGGATACACATGATAAAGTCACCCCAAGACACAGGGACAGAGAATTCAGTGGAAAGACTCCGAGAATTCTGCTCCCAGAGATCATTCATTCCTGCTCACACTGACCCTTGTAGAAAGGGGACATCGTTCCCGGCAGCCTGTACTGAGCATGTGGCTCCTGAGTGGGGTTTGTTGTTTGGGAAACCTGCTCCGGCTTTTCCATTCTTTCCTTCCAAACAGGAAAACTTCTCCTGGGGCTGTGTGCAGGCAGAGCCCTGAGGAGAGCAGGTGGCACATGGTGCGCTGGGCTGGGACAGCCAGCTGCAGAGCTCAAGGGAAGAAGCCCGAAGTGTCACAATGGCTCCTTGCCTTCACATGCAACACCTGGGTCACAATGGTCTCCTTGATTCCATGAGGCCCCACTGTGTCACAATGGCTCCTTGGATCCATCGGGTTCCGCAGTGTCACCATGGTCTCTTTTGATCCGCATTGTCATCATGGACAATTGGTTCCATGAGGCCCCGCAGTGTCACAATGGTCCCTTGCTTCCATAGGTTTGATGTTGTAACAATGGACTCCTTGCTTCTATGAGCTAGCCTGCTTTTTGCAGAGGTGTCTTTGGTTCCAACAAGGCCCCGCTGTGTCTCAGTGCACCCTGGCTTCCATGTGGATCTGGAGTATCACAAAGGCTCCTTGGTTCCACCAGGTCCTGCTGTGTCACAATGGGTCCTGTGGTCCCTGAGGCCCTCCAAAGTCATCATGGAGGCTTGCTTCCATGAGGTTCCATTATGTGCCAGTGGTCATCTTGGTTCCAGGAGTTTCCTTAGTGTCACAATGCTCTCCATGCTTCCATGATTCCCCACAATGTCACAATGCTCTCCATGCTTCCATTAGGCCCTGCTTTGCCACAATGGTCCCCTTGTTTCCATGAGGCCCCGCTGTGTCACAATGGACCTATGGTTCCATGATGTTGCGTGGTGTCACCGTGCTCTTCTTGAATCCGCAGTGTAACCATGGACCATTGGTTCCATGCGGCCTGGCCGTGTCACAATGGGCTCCGTGATTCCATGATTCCCCACGGTGTCACAATGGAGCCTTGTTTCTAGGAGGTTCTGTACTGTCACAATGGTCTCCTTGATGCCATCAGCCCCTGCAGTGTCACAATGGCTCCTTGGTTCCATGAGGAACACAATAGCTTGGCATAAGCATTGAGCAACAGCTGCTGAACACACCTGGCAACATCTGCTTGCATCAAAAGAGGGCTTCAAGCTGACAATGGCACCAGCAGCTTCCATCTGCAACAGAGACCCAGGAAAGGACAGGCTGTGCCGGTTTTGACAAATGTGGAGGAAAATATCCTCTGATAGAAGGCAGGTTACACCCAGCCCTCCCCCACCAGCTTCGGGAAAAAAGAATTTTCCTGGGAAGAAAGTGAAAGAGATAAAAACCATTTTTTTAACAAACACCCAGGAAAAGGAGAACAATGCTAAATATTAAAAGCTCTCGCTGTGCAGAGAAAGCTGGGATAATTTGAGAGTCCTTCCGTGTTTCGGTGGGGTCTCCTGAAACATCCATAGACAGCGAGGCCCGTGCAAAGAAATAGGGAGCCATTCTTGAGAGAAGTTTCAGAGCTCTTTCTTCTCCAGCCACATGGGCGGGGCACTGCCAAAGAACTGAGCAATCAGGGCACAACCAGGGCCCTCCTGGCACAAGGCAACACAAAATAAGCAGTGCTGAACAGGATTAGGGCACATGTCAGCAGGGAGCAGGGAGACCCCCGTGCCCAGGCCATGCCTCTACCCAAGGGTCCCCTCTCCCATGACCTCATGGCAGGGGGGAGGAACCCCAACACTTCCGTAGGTGCAGTCTCTCTCCTCCTCCTTGCAGCTGGCTCATGGGCCCACATTCAGGGCCCCCACCTCGGGAGAAAATTCTCCCAATGTGCTCTGATGTTGAAAGAGTCAAGAAGAGAAGAAGGGAAAAAAACCCCCAAAGTCCCAGGAAAACAAAGTTCAACTCTCCATCTCCCCCCAGAGAAAAGGAGCTGAAAACTGGCTAAAAAGAAACAAGGTTGCTTCCTCTGCTCTTGCTGCAAGCAGGATGCAGAGGAGTGTGTATGTGTGTCCTTGAACAAACGCTCTGAGAAGTTTGTCCGGTTTTTTTTCCTCTCCCCCCTCTCAGGCTCAGTTGAAAGGCACAGAAATGCACAAAGTTCACTTCTGGGCATAGAGCAGCAATAGGGGATACACATGATAAAGTCACCCCAAGACACAGGGACAGAGAATTCAGTGGAAAGACTCCGAGAATTCTGCTCCCAGAGATCATTCATTCCTGCTCACACTGACCCTTGTAGAAAGGGGACATCGTTCCCGGCAGCCTGTACTGAGCATGTGGCTCCTGAGTGGGGTTTGTTGTTTGGGAAACCTGCTCCGGCTTTTCCATTCTTTCCTTCCAAACAGGAAAACTTCTCCTGGGGCTGTGTGCAGGCAGAGCCCTGAGGAGAGCAGGTGGCACATGGTGCGCTGGGCTGGGACAGCCAGCTGCAGAGCTCAAGGGAAGAAGCCCGAAGTGTCACAATGGCTCCTTGCCTTCACATGCAACACCTGGGTCACAATGGTCTCCTTGATTCCATGAGGCCCCACTGTGTCACAATGGCTCCTTGGATCCATCGGGTTCCGCAGTGTCACCATGGTCTCTTTTGATCCGCATTGTCATCATGGACAATTGGTTCCATGAGGCCCCGCAGTGTCACAATGGTCCCTTGCTTCCATAGGTTTGATGTTGTAACAATGGACTCCTTGCTTCTATGAGCTAGCCTGCTTTTTGCAGAGGTGTCTTTGGTTCCAACAAGGCCCCGCTGTGTCTCAGTGCACCCTGGCTTCCATGTGGATCTGGAGTATCACAAAGGCTCCTTGGTTCCACCAGGTCCTGCTGTGTCACAATGGGTCCTGTGGTCCCTGAGGCCCTCCAAAGTCATCATGGAGGCTTGGTTCTATGAGGTTCCATTATGTGCCAGTGGTCATCTTGGTTCCAGGAGTTTCCTTAGTGTCACAATGCTCTCCATGCTTCCATGATTCCCCACAATGTCACAATGCTCTCCATGCTTCCATTAGGCCCTGCTTTGCCACAATGGTCCCCTTGTTTCCATGAGGCCCCGCTGTGTCACAATGGACCTATGGTTCCATGATGTTGCGTGGTGTCACCGTGCTCTTCTTGAATCCGCAGTGTAACCATGGACCATTGGTTCCATGCGGCCTGGCCATGTCACAATGGGCTCCGTGATTCCATGATTCCCCACGGTGTCACAATGGAGCCTTGTTTCTAGGAGGTTCTGTACTGTCACAATTGCCTCCTTGATGCCATCAGCCCCTGCAGTGTCACAATGGCTCCTTGGTTCCATGAGGAACACAATAGCTTGGCATAAGCATTGAGCAACAGCTGCTGAACACACCTGGCAACATCTGCTTGCATCAAAAGAGGGCTTCAAGCTGACAATGGCACCAGCAGCTTCCATCTGCAACAGAGACCCAGGAAAGGACAGGCTGTGCCGGTTTGGACAAATGTGGAGGAAAAAATCCTCTGATAGAAGGCAGGTTACACCCAGCCCTCCCCCACCAGCTTCGGGAAAAAAGAATTTTCCTGGGAAGAAAGTGAAAGAGATAAAAACTATTTTTTTAACAAACACCCAGGAAAAGGAGAACAATGCTAAATATTAAAAGCTCTCGCTGTGCAGATAAAGCTGGGATAATTTGAGAGTCCTTCCGTGTTTCGGTGGGGTCTCCTGAAACATCCATAGACAGCGAGGCCCGTGCAAAGAAATAGGGAGCGATTCTTGAGAGAAGTTTCAGAGCTCTTTCTTCTCCAGCCACATGGGCGGGGCACTGCCAAAGAACTGAGCAATCACGGCACAACCAGGGCCCTCCTGGCACAGGGCAACACAAAATAAGCAGTGCTGAACAGGATTAGGGCACATGTGAGCAGGGAGCAGGGAGACCCTGTGCCCAGGCCATGCCTCTACCCCAGGGTCCCCTCTCCCATGACCTCATGGCAGGGGGGAGGAACCCCAACACTTCCGGAGGTGTAGTCTCTCTCCTCCTCCTTGCAGCTGGCTCATGGGCCCACATTCAGGGCCCCCACCTCGGGAGAAAATTCTCCCAATGTGGTCTGATGTTGAAAGAGTCAAGAAGAGAAGAAGGGAAAAAAACCCCCAAAGTCCCAGGAAAACAAAGTTCAACTCTCCATCTCCCCCCAGAGAAAAGGAGCTGAAAACTGGCTAAAAAGAAACAAAGTTGCTTCCTCTGCTCTTGCTGCAAGCAGGATGCAGAGGAGTGTGTATGTGTGTCCTTGAACAAACGCTCTGAGAAGTTTGTCCGGTTTTTTTTCCTCTCCCCCCTCTCAGGCTCAGTTGAAAGGCACAGAAATGCACAAAGTTCACTTCTGGGCATAGAGCAGCAATAGGGGATACACATGATAAAGTCACCCCAAGACACAGGGACAGAGAATTCAGTGGAAAGACTCCGAGAATTCTGCTCCCAGAGATCATTCCTGCTCACAACTGACCCTTGTAGAAAGGGGACATCGTTCCCGGCAGCCTGTACTGAGCATGTGGCTCCTGAGTGGGGTTTGTTGTTTGGGAAACCTGCTCCGGCTTTTCCATTCTTTCCTTCCAAACAGGAAAACTTCTCCTGGGGCTGTGTGCAGGCAGAGCCCTGAGGAGAGCAGGTGGCACATGGTGCGCTGGGCTGGGACAGCCAGCTGCAGAGCTCAAGGGAAGAAGCCCAAAGTGTCACAATGGCTCCTTGCCTTCACATGCAACACCTGGGTCACAATGGTCTCCTTGATTCCATGAGGCCCCACTGTGTCACAATGGCTCCTTGGTTCCATCGGGTTCCGCAGTGTCACCATGGTCTCCTTTGATCCGCACTGTCATCATGGACAATTGGTTCCATGAGGCCCCGCAGTGTCACAATGGTCCCTTGGTTCCATAGGTTTGATGTTGTAACAATGGACTCCTTGCTTCTATGAGCTAGCCTGCTTTTTGCAGAGGTGTCTTTGGTTCCAACAAGGCCCTGCTGTGTCTCAGTGCACCCTGGCTTCCATGTGGATCTGGAGTATCACAAAGGCTCCTTGGTTCCACCAGGTCCTGCTGTGTCACAATGGGTCCTGTGGTCCCTGAGGCCCTCCAAAGTCATCATGGAGGCTTGGTTCCATGAGGTTCCATTATGTGCCAGTGGTCATGTTGGTTCCAGGAGTTTCCTTAGTGTCACAATGCTCTCCATGCTTCCATGATTCCCCACAATGTCACAATGCTCTCCATGCTTCCATTAGGCCCTGCTTTGCCACAATGGTCCCCTTGTTTCCATGAGGCCCCGCTGTGTCACAATGGACCTATGGTTCCATGATGTTGCGTGGTGTCACCATGCTCTTCTTGAATCCGCCGTGTAACCATGGACCATTGGTTCCATGCGGCCTGGCCGTGTCACAATGGGCTCCGTGATTCCATGATTCCCCACGGTGTCACAATGGAGCCTTGTTTCTAGGAGGTTCTGTACTGTCACAATTGCCTCCTTGATGCCATCAGCCCCTGCAGTGTCACAATGGCTCC
Source organism: Aphelocoma coerulescens (assembly GCF_041296385.1). Taxonomy (NCBI): domain Eukaryota; kingdom Metazoa; phylum Chordata; class Aves; order Passeriformes; family Corvidae; genus Aphelocoma; species Aphelocoma coerulescens. The sequence continues at coordinate 79,050 of NW_027183533.1, forward strand.
TTGGTTCCATGAGGAACACAATAGCTTGGCATAAGCATTGAGCAACAGCTGCTGAACACACCTGGCAACATCTGCTTGCATCAAAAGAGGGCTTCAAGCTGACAATGGCACCAGCAGCTTCCATCTGCAACAGAGACCCAGGAAAGGACAGGCTGTGCCGGTTTGGACAAATGTGGAGGAAAATATCCTCTGATAGAAGGCAGGTTACACCCAGCCCTCCCCCACCAGCTTCGGGAAAAAAGAATTTTCCTGGGAAGAAAGTGAAAGAGATAAAAACCATTTTTTTAACAAACACCCAGGAAAAGGAGAACAATGCTAAATATTAAAAGCTCTCGCTGTGCAGAGAAAGCTGGGATAATTTGAGAGTCCTTCCGTGTTTCGGTGGGGTCTCCTGAAACATCCATAGACAGCGAGGCCCGTGCAAAGAAATAGGGAGCCATTCTTGAGAGAAGTTTCAGAGCTCTTTCTTCTCCAGCCACATGGGCGGGGCACTGCCAAAGAACTGAGCAGTCACGGCACAACCAGGGCCCTCCTGGCACAGGGCAACACAAAATAAGCAGTGCTGAACAGGATTAGGGCACATGTGAGCAGGGAGCAGGGAGACCCCGTGCCCAGGCCATGCCTCTACCCCAGGGTCCCCTCTCCCATGACCTCATGGCAGGGGGGAGGAACCCCAACACTTCCGGAGGTGTAGTCTCTCTCCTCCTCCTTGCAGCTGGCTCATGGGCCCACATTCAGGGCCCCCACCTCGGGAGAAAATTCTCCCAATGTGGTCTGATGTTGAAAGAGTCAAGAAGAGAAGAAGGGAAAAAAACCCCCAAAGTCCCAGGAAAACAAAGTTCAACTCTCCATCTCTCCCCAGAGAAAAGGAGCTGAAAACTGGCTAAAAAGAAACAAAGTTGCTTCCTCTGCTCTTGCTGCAAGCAGGATGCAGAGGAGTGTGTATGTGTGTCCTTGAACAAAAGCTCTGAGAAGTTTGTCCGGTTTTTTTTCCTCTCCCCCCTCTCAGGCTCAGTTGAAAGGCACAGAAATGCACAAAGTTCACTTCTGGGCATAGAGCAGCAATAGGGGATACACATGATAAAGTCACCCCAAGACACAGGGACAGAGAATTCAGTGGAAAGACTCCGAGAATTCTGCTCCCAGAGAATTCTGCTCACACTGACCCTTGTAGAAAGGGGACATCGTTCCCGGCAGCCTGTACTGAGCATGTGGCTCCTGAGTGGGGTTTGTTGTTTGGGAAACCTGCTCCGGCTTTTCCATTCTTTCCTTCCAAACAGGAAAACTTCTCCTGGGGCTGTGTGCAGGCAGAGCCCTGAGGAGAGCAGGTGGCACATGGTGCGCTGGGCTGGGACAGCCAGCTGCAGAGCTCAAGGGAAGAAGCCCAAAGTGTCACAATGGCTCCTTGCCTTCACATGCAACACCTGGGTCACAATGGTCTCCTTGATTCCATGAGGCCCCACTGTGTCACAATGGCTCCTTGGTTCCATCGGGTTCCGCAGTGTCACCATGGTCTCCTTTGATCCGCACTGTCATCATGGACAATTGGTTCCATGAGGCCCCGCAGTGTCACAATGGTCCCTTGCTTCCATAGGTTTGATGTTGTAACAATGGACTCCTTGCTTCTATGAGCTAGCCTGCTTTTTGCAGAGGTGTCTTTGGTTCCAACAAGGCCCCGCTGTGTCTCAGTGCACCCTGGCTTCCATGTGGATCTGGAGTATCACAAAGGCTCCTTGGTTCCACCAGGTCCTGCTGTGTCACAATGGGTCCTGTGGTCCCTGAGGCCCTCCAAAGTCATCATGGAGGCTTGCTTCCATGAGGTTCCATTATGTGCCAGTGGTCATCTTGGTTCCAGGAGTTTCCTTAGTGTCACAATGCTCTCCATGCTTCCATGATTCCCCACAATGTCACAATGCTCTCCATGCTTCCATTAGGCCCTGCTTTGCCACAATGGTCCCCTTGTTTCCATGAGGCCCCGCTGTGTCACAATGGACCTATGGTTCCATGATGTTGCGTGGTGTCACCGTGCTCTTCTTGAATCCGCAGTGTAACCATGGACCATTGGTTCCATGCGGCCTGGCCGTGTCACAATGGGCTCCGTGATTCCATGATTCCCCACGGTGTCACAATGGAGCCTTGTTTCTAGGAGGTTCTGTACTGTCACAATTGCCTCCTTGATGCCATCAGCCCCTGCAGTGTCACAATGGCTCCTTGGTTCCATGAGGAACACAATAGCTTGGCATAAGCATTGAGCAACAGCTGCTGAACACACCTGGCAACATCTGCTTGCATCAAAAGAGGGCTTCAAGCTGACAATGGCACCAGCAGCTTCCATCTGCAACAGAGACCCAGGAAAGGACAGGCTGTGCCGGTTTGGACAAATGTGGAGGAAAATATCCTCTGATAGAAGGCAGGTTACATCCAGCCCTCCCCCACCAGCTTCGGGAAAAAAGAGTTTTCCTGGGAAGAAAGTGAAAGAGATAAAAACTATTTTTTAAACAAACACACAGGAAAAGGATAACAATGCTAAATGTTAAAAGCTCTCGCTGTGCAGAGAAAGCTGGGATAATTTGAGAGTCCTTCCGTGTTTCGGTGGGGTCTCCTGAAACATCCATAGACAGCGAGGCCCGTGCAAAGAAATAGGGAGCCATTCATGAGAGAAGTTTCAGAGCTCTTTCTTCTCCAGCCACATGGGCGGGGCACTGCCAAAGAACTGAGCAGTCACGGCACAACCAGGGCCCTCCTGGCACAGGGCAACACAAAATAAGCAGTGCTGAACAGGATTAGGGCACATGTGAGCAGGGAGCAGGGAGACCCCGTGCCCAGGCCATGCCTCTACCCCAGGGTCCCCTCTCCCATGACCTCATGGCAGGGGGGAGGAACCCCAACACTTCCAGAGGTGTAGTCTCTCTCCTCCTCCTTGCAGCTGGCTCATGGGCCCACATTCAGGGCCCCCACCTCGGGAGAAAATTCTCCCAATGTGGTCTGATGTTGAAAGAGTCAAGAAGAGAAGAAGGGAAAAAAACCCCCAAAGTCCCAGGAAAACAAAGTTCAACTCTTCATCTCTCCCCAGAGAAAAGGAGCTGAAAACTGGCTAAAAAGAAACAAAGTTGCTTCCTCTGCTCTTGCTGCAAGCAGGATGCAGAGGAGTGTGTATGTGTGTCCTTGAACAAACGCTCTGAGAAGTTTGTCCGGTTTTTTTTCCCTCTCCCCCCTCTCAGGCTCAGTTGAAAGGCACAGAAATGCACAAAGTTCACTTCTGGGCATAGAGCAGCAATAGGGGATACACATGATAAAGTCACCCCAAGACACAGGGACAGAGAATTCAGTGGAAAGACTCCGAGAATTCTGCTCCCAGAGAATTCTGCTCACCCTGACCCTTGTAGAAAGGGGACATCGTTCCCGGCAGCCTGTACTGAGCATGTGGCTCCTGAGTGGGGTTTGTTGTTTGGGAAACCTGCTCCGGCTTTTCCATTCTTTCCTTCCAAACAGGAAAACTTCTCCTGGGGCTGTGTGCAGGCAGAGCCCTGAGGAGAGCAGGTGGCACATGGTGCGCTGGGCTGGGACAGCCAGCTGCAGAGCTCAAGGGAAGAAGCCCAAAGTGTCACCATGGCTCCTTGCCTTCACATGCAACACCTGGGTCACAATGGTCTCCTTGATTCCATGAGGCCCCACTGTGTCACAATGGCTCCTTGGTTCCATCGGGTTCCGCAGTGTCACCATGGTCTCCTTTGATCCGCACTGTCATCATGGACAATTGGTTCCATGAGGCCCCGCAGTGTCACAATGGTCCCTTGGTTCCATAGGTTTGATGTTGTAACAATGGACTCCTTGCTTCTATGAGCTAGCCTGCTTTTTGCAGAGGTGTCTTTGGTTCCAACAAGGCCCCGCTGTGTCTCAGTGCACCCTGGCTTCCATGTGGATCTGGAGCATCACAAAGGCTCCTTGGTTCCACCAGGTCCTGCTGTGTCACAATGGGTCCTGTGGTCCCTGAGGCCCTCCAAAGTCATCATGGAGGCTTGGTTCCATGAGGTTCCATTATGTGCCAGTGGTCATCTTGGTTCCAGGAGTTTCCTTAGTGTCACAATGCTCTCCATGCTTCCATGATTCCCCACAATGTCACAATGCTCTCCATGCTTCCATTAGGCCCTGCTTTGCCACAATGGTCCCCTTGTTTCCATGAGGCCCCGCTGTGTCACAATGGACCTATGGTTCCATGATGTTGCGTGGTGTCACCGTGCTCTTCTTGAATCCGCAGTGTAACCATGGACCATTGGTTCCATGCGGCCTGGCCGTGTCACAATGGGCTCCGTGATTCCATGATTCCCCACGGTGTCACAATGGAGCCTTGTTTCTAGGAGGTTCTGTACTGTCACAATTGCCTCCTTGATGCCATCAGCCCCTGCAGTGTCACAATGGCTCCTTGGTTCCATGAGGAACACAATAGCTTGGCATAAGCATTGAGCAACAGCTGCTGAACACACCTGGCAACATCTGCTTGCATCAAAAGAGGGCTTCAAGCTGACAATGGCACCAGCAGCTTCCATCTGACACAGACACCCAGGAAAGGACAGGCTGTGCCGGTTTGGACAAATGTGGAGGAAAAAATCCTCTGATAGAAGGCAGGTTACACCCAGCCCTCCCCCACCAGCTTCGGGAAAAAAGAATTTTCCTGGGAAGAAAGTGAAAGAGATAAAAACCATTTTTTTAACAAACACCCAGGAAAAGGAGAACAATGCTAAATATTAAAAGCTCTCGCTGTGCAGAGAAAGCTGGGATAATTTGAGAGTCCTTCCGTGTTTCGGTGGGGTCTCCTGAAACATCCATAGACAGCGAGGCCCGTGCAAAGAAATAGGGAGCCATTCTTGAGAGAAGTTTCAGAGCTCTTTCTTCTCCAGCCACATGGGCGGGGCACTGCCAAAGAACTGAGCAGTCACGGCACAACCAGGGCCCTCCTGGCACAGGGCAACACAAAATAAGCAGTGCTGAACAGGGTTAAGGCACATGTGAGCAGGGAGCAGGGAGACCCCGTGCCCAGGCCATGCCTCTACCCCAGGGTCCCCTCTCCCATGACCTCATGGCAGGGGGGAGGAACCCCAACACTTCCGTAGGTGCAGTCTCTCTCCTCCTCCTTGCAGCTGGCTCATGGGCCCACATTCAGGGCCCCCACCTCGGTAGAAAATTCTCCCAATGTGGTCTGATGTTGAAAGAGTCAAGAAGAGAAGAAGGGAAAAATACCCCCAAAGTCCCAGGAAAACAAAGTTCAACTCTCCATCTCTCCCCAGAGAAAAGGAGCTGAAAACTGGCTAAAAAGAAACAAAGTTGCTTCCTCTGCTCTTGCTGCAAGCAGGATGCAGAGGAGTGTGTATGTGTGTCCTTGAACAAAAGCTCTGAGAAGTTTGTCCGGTTTTTTTTCCTCTCCCCCCTCTCAGGCTCAGTTGAAAGGCACAGAAATGCACAAAGTTCACTTCTGGGCATAGAGCAGCAATAGGGGATACACATGATAAAGTCACCCCAAGACACAGGGACAGAGAATTCAGTGGAAAGACTCCGAGAATTCTGCTCCCAGAGAATTCTGCTCACCCTGACCCTTGTAGAAAGGGGACATCGTTCCCGGCAGCCTGTACTGAGCATGTGGCTCCTGAGTGGGGTTTGTTGTTTGGGAAACCTGCTCAGGCTTTTCCATTCTTTCCTTCCAAACAGGAAAACTTCTCCTGGGGCTGTGTGCAGGCAGAGCCCTGAGGAGAGCAGGTGGCACATGGTGCGCTGGGCTTGGACAGCCAGCTGCAGAGCTCAAGGGAAGAAGCCCAAAGTGTCACAATGGCTCCTTGCCTTCACATGCAACACCTGGGTCACAATGGTCTCCTTGATTCCATGAGGCCCCACTGTGTCACAATGGCTCCTTGGTTCCATCGGGTTCCGCAGTGTCACCATGGTCTCTTTTGATCCGCACTGTCATCATGGACAATTGGTTCCATGAGGCCCCGCAGTGTCACAATGGTCCCTTGCTTCCATAGGTTTGATGTTGTAACAATGGACTCCTTGCTTCTATGAGCTAGCCTGCTTTTTGCAGAGGTGTCTTTGGTTCCAACAAGGCCCCGCTGTGTCTCAGTGCACCCTGGCTTCCATGTGGATCTGGAGTATCACAAAGGCTCCTTGGTTCCACCAGGTCCTGCTGTGTCACAATGGGTCCTGTGGTCCCTGAGGCCCTCCAAAGTCATCATGGAGGCTTGCTTCCATGAGGTTCCATTATGTGCCAGTGGTCATCTTGGTTCCAGGAGTTTCCTTAGTGTCACAATGCTCTCCATGCTTCCATGATTCCCCACAATGTCACAATGCTCTCCATGCTTCCATTAGGCCCTGCTTTGCCACAATGGTCCCCTTGTTTCCATGAGGCCCCGCTGTGTCACAATGGACCTATGGTTCCATGATGTTGCGTGGTGTCACCGTGCTCTTCTTGAATCCGCCGTGTAACCATGGACCATTGGTTCCATGCGGCCTGGCCGTGTCACAATGGGCTCCGTGATTCCATGATTCCCCACGGTGTCACAATGGAGCCTTGTTTCTAGGAGGTTCTGTACTGTCACAATTGCCTCCTTGATGCCATCAGCCCCTGCAGTGTCACAATGGCTCCTTGGTTCCATGAGGAACACAATAGCTTGGCATAAGCATTGAGCAACAGCTGCTGAACACACCTGGCAACATCTGCTTGCATCAAAAGAGGGCTTCAAGCTGACAATGGCACCAGCAGCTTCCATCTGCAACAGAGACCCAGGAAAGGACAGGCTGTGCCGGTTTGGACAAATGTGGAGGAAAATATCCTCTGATAGAAGGCAGGTTACACCCAGCCCTCCCCCACCAGCTTCGGGAAAAAAGAATTTTCCTGGGAAGAAAGTGAAAGAGATAAAAACTATTTTTTTAACAAACACCCAGGAAAAGGAGAACAATGCTAAATGTTAAAAGCTCTCGCTGTGCAGAGAAAGCTGGGATAATTTGAGAGTCCTTCCGTGTTTCGGTGGGGTCTCCTGAAACATCCATAGACAGCGAGGCCCGTGCAAAGAAATAGGGAGCCATTCATGAGAGAAGTTTCAGAGCTCTTTCTTCTCCAGCCACATGGGCGGGGCAGGGCCAAAGAACTGAGCAGTCACGGCACAACCAGGGCCCTCCTGGCACAGGGCAACACAAAATAAGCAGTGCTGAACAGGATTAGGGCACATGTGAGCAGGGAGCAGGGAGACCCCCCGAGCCCAGGCCATGCCTCTACCCCAGGGTCCCCTCTCCCATGACCTCATGGCAGGGGGGAGGAACCCCAACACTTCCGTAGGTGTAGTCTCTCTCCTCCTCCTTGCAGCTGGCTCATGGGCCCACATTCAGGGCCCCCACCTCGGGAGAAAATTCTCCCAATGTGGTCTGATGTTGAAAGAGTCAAGAAGAGAAGAAGGGAAAAAAACCCCCAAAGTCCCAGGAAAACAAAGTTCAACTCTCCATCTCCCCCCAGAGAAAAGGAGCTGAAAACTGGCTAAAAAGAAACAAAGTTGCTTCCTCCGCTCTTGCTGCAAGCAGGATGCAGAGGAGTGTGTATGTGTGTCCTTGAACAAACGCTCTGAGAAGTTTGTCCGGTTTTTTTTCCCTCTCCCCCCTCTCAGGCTCAGTTGAAAGGCACAGAAATGCACAAAGTTCACTTCTGGGCATAGAGCAGCAATAGGGGATACACATGATAAAGTCACCCCAAGACACAGGGACAGAGAATTCAGTGGAAAGACTCCGAGAATTCTGCTCCCAGAGATCATTCATTCCTGCTCACCCTGACCCTTGTAGAAAGGGGACATCGTTCCCGGCAGCCTGTACTGAGCATGTGGCTCCTGAGTGGGGTTTGTTGTTTAGGAAACCTGCTCAGGCTTTTCCATTCTTTCCTTGCAAACAGGAAAACTTCTCCTGGGGCTGTGTGCAGGCAGAGCCCTGAGGAGAGCAGGTGGCACATGGTGCGCTGGGCTGGGACAGCCAGCTGCAGAGCTCAAGGGAAGAAGCCCAAAGTGTCACAATGGCTCCTTGCCTTCACATGCAACACCTGGGTCACAATGGTCTCCTTGATTCCATGAGGCCCCACTGTGTCACAATGGCTCCTTGGTTCCATCGGGTTCCGCAGTGTCACCATGGTCTCCTTTGATCCGCATTGTCATCATGGACAATTGGTTCCATGAGGCCCCGCAGTGTCACAATGGTCCCTTGCTTCCATAGGTTTGATGTTGTAACAATGGACTCCTTGCTTCTATGAGCTAGCCTGCTTTTTGCAGAGGTGTCTTTGGTTCCAACAAGGCCCCGCTGTGTCTCAGTGCACCCTGGCTTCCATGTGGATCTGGAGCATCACAAAGGCTCCTTGGTTCCACCAGGTCCTGCTGTGTCACAATGGGTCCTGTGGTCCCTGAGGCCCTCCAAAGTCATCATGGAGGCTTGCTTCCATGAGGTTCCATTATGTGCCAGTGGTCATCTTGGTTCCAGGAGTTTCCTTAGTGTCACAATGCTCTCCATGCTTCCATGATTCCCCACAATGTCACAATGCTCTCCATGCTTCCATTAGGCCCTGCTTTGCCACAATGGTCCCCTTGTTTCCATGAGGCCCCGCTGTGTCACAATGGACCTATGGTTCCATGATGTTGCGTGGTGTCACCGTGCTCTTCTTGAATCCGCAGTGTAACCATGGACCATTGGTTCCATGCGGCCTGGCCGTGTCACAATGGGCTCCTTGATTCCATGATTCCCCACGGTGTCACAATGGAGCCTTGTTTCTAGGAGGTTCTGTACTGTCACAATTGCCTCCTTGATGCCATCAGCCCCTGCAGTGTCACAATGGCTCCTTGGTTCCATGAGGAACACAATAGCTTGGCATAAGCATTGAGCAACAGCTGCTGAACACACCTGGCAACATCTGCTTGCATCAAAAGAGGGCTTCAAGCTGACAATGGCACCAGCAGCTTCCATCTGCAACAGAGACCCAGGAAAGGACAGGCTGTGCCGGTTTGGACAAATGTGGAGGAAAATATCCTCTGATAGAAGGCAGGTTACACCCAGCCCTCCCCCACCAGCTTCGGGAAAAAAGAATTTTCCTGGGAAGAAAGTGAAAGAGATAAAAACCATTTTTTTAACAAACACCCAGGAAAAGGAGAACAATGCTAAATATTAAAAGCTCTCGCTGTGCAGAGAAAGCTGGGATAATTTGAGAGTCCTTCCGTGTTTCGGTGGGGTCTCCTGAAACATCCATAGACAGCGAGGCCCGTGCAAAGAAATAGGGAGCCATTCATGAGAGAAGTTTCAGAGCTCTTTCTTCTCCAGCCACATGGGCGGGGCACTGCCAAAGAACTGAGCAGTCACGGCACAACCAGGGCCCTCCTGGCACAGGGCAACACAAAATAAGCAGTGCTGAACAGGATTAGGGCACATGTGAGCAGGGAGCAGGGAGACCCCGTGCCCAGGCCATGCCTCTACCCCAGGGTCCCCTCTCCCATGACCTCATGGCAGGGGGGAGGAACCCCAACACTTCTGGAGGTGTAGTCTCTCTCCTCCTCCTTGCTGCTGGCTCATGGGCCCACATTCAGGGCCCCCACCTCGGGAGAAAATTCTCCCAATGTGGTCTGATGTTGAAAGAGTCAAGAAGAGAAGAAGGGAAAAAAAACCCCAAAGTCCCAGGAAAACAAAGTTCAACTCTCCATCTCTCCCCAGAGAAAAGGAGCTGAAAACTGGCTAAAAAGAAACAAAGTTGCTTCCTCTGCTCTTGCTGCAAGCAGAATGCAGAGGAGTGTGTATGTGTGTCCTTGAACAAACGCTCTGAGAAGTTTGTCCGGTTTTTTTCCCTCTCCCCCCTCTCAGGCTCAGTTGAAAGGCACAGAAATGCACAAAGTTCACTTCTGGGCATAGAGTAGCAATAGGGGATACACATGATAAAGTCACCCCAAGACACAGGGACAGAGAATTCAGTGGAAAGACTCCGAGAATTCTGCTCCCAGAGATCATTCATTCCTGCTCACCCTGACCCTTGTAGAAAGGGGACATCGTTCCCGGCAGCCTGTACTGAGCATGTGGCTCCTGAGTGGGGTTTGTTGTTTAGGAAACCTGCTCCGGCTTTTCCATTCTTTCCTTGCAAACAGGAAAACTTCTCCTGGGGCTGTGTGCAGGCAGAGCCCTGAGGAGAGCAGGTGGCACATGGTGCGCTGGGCTGGGACAGCCAGCTGCAGAGCTCAAGGGAAGAAGCCCAAAGTGTCACAATGGCTCCTTGCCTTCCCATGCAACACCTGGGTCACAATGGTCTCCTTGATTCCATGAGGCCCCACTGTGTCACAATGGCTCCTTGGTTCCATCGGGTTCCGCAGTGTCACCATGGTCTCCTTTGATCCGCACTGTCATCATGGACAATTGGTTCCATGAGGCCCCGCAGTGTCACAATGGTCCCTTGCTTCCATAGCTTTGATGTTGTAACAATGGACTCCTTGCTTCTATGAGCTAGCCTGCTTTTTGCAGAGGTGTCTTTGGTTCCAACAAGGCCCCGCTGTGTCTCAGTGCACCCTGGCTTCCATGTGGATCTGGAGCATCACAAAGGCTCCTTGGTTCCACCAGGTCCTGCTGTGTCACAATGGGTCCTGTGGTCCCTGAGGCCCTCCAAAGTCATCATGGAGGCTTGGTTCCATGAGGTTCCATTATGTGCCAGTGGTCATCTTGGTTCCAGGAGTTTCCTTAGTGTCACAATGCTCTCCATGCTTCCATGATTCCCCACAATGTCACAATGCTCTCCATGCTTCCATTAGGCCCTGCTTTGCCACAATGGTCCCCTTGTTTCCATGCGGCCTTGCTGTGTCACAATGGACCTATGGTTCCATGATGTTGCGTGGTGTCACCGTGCTCTTCTTGAATCCGCAGTGTAACCATGGACCATTGGTTCCATGCGGCCTGGCCGTGTCACAATGGGCTCCGTGATTCCATGATTCCCCACGGTGTCACAATGGAGCCTTGTTTCTAGAGGTTCTGTACTGTCACAATTGCCTCCTTGATGCCATCAGCCCCTGCAGTGTCACAATGGCTCCTTGGTTCCATGAGGAACACAATAGCTTGGCATAAGCATTGAGCAACAGCTGCTGAACACACCTGGCAACATCTGCTTGCATCAAAAGAGGGCTTCAAGCTGACAATGGCACCAGCAGCTTCCATCTGCAACAGAGACCCAGGAAAGGACAGGCTGTGCCGGTTTGGACAAATGTGGAGGAAAATATCCTCTGATAGAAGGCAGGTTACACCCAGCCCTCCCCCACCAGCTTCGGGAAAAAAGAATTTTCCTGGGAAGAAAGTGAAAGAGATAAAAACCATTTTTTTAACAAACACCCAGGAAAAGGATAACAATGCTAAATATTAAAAGCTCTCGCTGTGCAGAGAAAGCTGGGATAATTTGAGAGTCCTTCCGTGTTTCGGTGGGGTCTCCTGAAACATCCATAGACAGCGAGGCCCGTGCAAAGAAATAGGGAGCCATTCATGAGAGAAGTTTCAGAGCTCTTTCTTCTCCAGCCACATGGGCGGGGCACTGCCAAAGAACTGAGCAGTCACGGCACAACCAGGGCCCTCCTGGCACAGGGCAACACAAAATAAGCAGTGCTGAACAGGATTAGGGCACATGTGAGCAGGGAGCAGGGAGACCCCGTGCCCAGGCCATGCCTCTACCCCAGGGTCCCCTCTCCCATGACCTCATGGCAGGGGGGAGGAACCCCAACACTTCCGGAGGTGTAGTCTCTCTCCTCCTCCTTGCAGCTGGCTCATGGGCCCACATTCAGGGCCCCCACCTCGGGAGAAAATTCTCCCAATGTGGTCTGATGTTGAAAGAGTCAAGAAGAGAAGAAGGGAAAAAAACCCCCAAAGTCCCAGGAAAACAAAGTTCAACTCTCCATCTCCCCCCAGAGAAAAGGAGCAGAAAACTGGCTAAAAAGAAACAAAGTTGCTTCCTCCGCTCTTGCTGCAAGCAGGATGCAGAGGAGTGTGTATGTGTGTCCTTGAACAAACGCTCTGAGAAGTTTGTCCGGTTTTTTTTCCTCTCCCCCCTCTCAGGCTCAGTTGAAAGGCACAGAAATGCACAAAGTTCACTTCTGGGCATAGAGCAGCAATAGGGGATACACATGATAAAGTCACCCCAAGACACAGGGACAGAGAATTCAGTGGAAAGACTCCGAGAATTCTGCTCCCAGAGATCATTCATTCCTGCTCACCCTGACCCTTGTAGAAAGGGGACATCGTTCCAGGCAGCCTGTACTGAGCATGTGGCTCCTGAGTGGGGTTTGTTGTTTGGGAAACCTGCTCCGGCTTTTCCATTCTTTCCTTCCAAACAGGAAAACTTCTCCTGGGGCTGTGTGCAGGCAGAGCCCTGAGGAGAGCAGGTGGCACATGGTGCGCTGGGCTGGGACAGCCAGCTGCAGAGCTCAAGGGAAGAAGCCCAAAGTGTCACAATGGCTCCTTGCCTTCACATGCAACACCTGGGTCACAATGGTCTCCTTGATTCCATGAGGCCCCACTGTGTCACAATGGCTCCTTGGTTCCATCGGGTTCCGCAGTGTCACCATGGTCTCCTTTGATCCGCATTGTCATCATGGACAATTGGTTCCATGAGGCCCCGCAGTGTCACAATGGTCCCTTGCTTCCATAGGTTTGATGTTGTAACAATGGACTCCTTGCTTCTATGAGCTAGCCTGCTTTTTGCAGAGGTGTCTTTGGTTCCAACAAGGCCCCGCTGTGTCTCAGTGCACCCTGGCTTCCATGTGGATCTGGAGTATCACAAAGGCTCCTTGGTTCCACCAGGTCCTGCTGTGTCACAATGGGTCCTGTGGTCCCCGAGGCCCTCCAAAGTCATCATGGAGGCTTGCTTCCATGAGGTTCCATTATGTGCCAGTGGTCATCTTGGTTCCAGGAGTTTCCTTAGTGTCACAATGCTCTCCATGCTTCCATGATTCCCCACAATGTCACAATGCTCTCCATGCTTCCATTAGGCCCTGCTTTGCCACAATGGTCCCCTTGTTTCCATGAGGCCCCGCTGTGTCACAATGGACCTATGGTTCCATGATGTTGCGTGGTGTCACCGTGCTCTTCTTGAATCCGCAGTGTAACCATGGACCATTGGTTCCATGCGGCCTGGCCGTGTCACAATGGGCTCCGTGATTCCATGATTCCCCACGGTGTCACAATGGAGCCTTGTTTCTAGGAGGTTCTGTACTGTCACAATTGCCTCCTTGATGCCATCAGCCCCTGCAGTGTCACAATGGCTCCTTGGTTCCATGAGGAACACAATAGCTTGGCATAAGCATTGAGCAACAGCTGCTGAACACACCTGGCAACATCTGCTTGCATCAAAAGAGGGCTTCAAGCTGACAATGGCACCAGCAGCTTCCATCTGACACAGAGACCCAGGAAAGGACAGGCTGTGCCAGTTTGGACAAATTTGGAGGAAAATATCCTCTGATAGAAGGCAGGTTACACCCAGCCCTCCCCCACCAGCTTCGGGAAAAAAGAATTTTCCTGGGAAGAAAGTGAAAGAGATAAAAACCATTTTTTTAACAAACACCCAGGAAAAGGAGAACAATGCTAAATATTAAAAGCTCTCGCTGTGCAGAGAAAGCTGGGATAATTTGAGAGTCCTTCCGTGTTTCGGTGGGGTCTCCTGAAACATCCATAGACAGCGAGGCCCGTGCAAAGAAATAGGGAGCGATTCTTGAGAGAAGTTTCAGAGCTCTTTCTTCTCCAGCCACATGGGCGGGGCACTGCCAAAGAACTGAGCAATCACAGCACAACCAGGGCCCTCCTGGCACAGGGCAACACAAAATAAGCAGTGCTGAACAGGATTAGGGCACATGTGAGCAGGGAGCAGGGAGACCCCGTGCCCAGGCCATGCCTCTACCCCAGGGTCCACTCTCCCATGACCTCATGGCAGGGGGGAGGAACCCCAACACTTCCGTAGGTGTAGTCTCTCTCCTCCTCCTTGCAGCTGGCTCATGGGCCCACATTCAGGGCCCCCACCTCGGGAGAAAATTCTCCCAATGTGGTCTGATGTTGAAAGAGTCAAGAAGAGAAGAAGGGAAAAAAACCCCCAAAGTCCCAGGAAAACAAAGTTCAACTCTCCATCTCCCCCCAGAGAAAAGGAGCTGAAAACTGGCTAAAAAGAAACAAAGTTGCTTCCTCCGCTCTTGCTGCAAGCAGGATGCAGAGGAGTGTGTATGTGTGTCCTTGAACAAACGCTCTGAGAAGTTTGTCCGGTTTTTTTTCCTCTCCCCCCTCTCAGGCTCAGTTGAAAGGCACAGAAATGCACAAAGTTCACTTCTGGGCATAGAGCAGCAATAGGGGATACACATGATAAAGTCACCCCAAGACACAGGGACAGAGAATTCAGTGGAAAGACTCCGAGAATTCTGCTCCCAGGGATCATTCATTCCTGCTCACCCTGACCCTTGTAGAAAGGGGACATCGTTCCAGGCAGCCTGTACTGAGCATGTGGCTCCTGAGTGGGGTTTGTTGTTTGGGAAACCTGCTCCGGCTTTTCCATTCTTTCCTTCCAAACAGGAAAACTTCTCCTGGGGCTGTGTGCAGGCAGAGCCCTGAGGAGAGCAGGTGGCACATGGTGCGCTGGGCTGGGACAGCCAGCTGCAGAGCTCAAGGGAAGAAGCCCAAAGTGTCACAATGGCTCCTTGCCTTCACATGCAACACCTGGGTCACAATGGTCTCCTTGATTCCATGAGGCCCCACTGTGTCACAATGGCTCCTTGGTTCCATCGGGTTCCGCAGTGTCACCATGGTCTCTTTTGATCCGCACTGTCATCATGGACAATTGGTTCCATGAGGCCCCGCAGTGTCACAATGGTCCCTTGCTTCCATAGGTTTGATGTTGTAACAATGGACTCCTTGCTTCTATGAGCTAGCCTGCTTTTTGCAGAGGTGTCTTTGGTTCCAACAAGGCCCCGCTGTGTCTCAGTGCACCCTGGCTTCCATGTGGATCTGGAGTATCACAAAGGCTCCTTGGTTCCACCAGGTCCTGCTGTGTCACAATGGGTCCTGTGGTCCCCGAGGCCCTCCAAAGTCATCATGGAGGCTTGCTTCCATGAGGTTCCATTATGTGCCAGTGGTCATCTTGGTTCCAGGAGTTTCCTTAGTGTCACAATGCTCTCCATGCTTCCATGATTCCCCACAATGTCACAATGCTCTCCATGCTTCCATTAGGCCCTGCTTTGCCACAATGGTCCCCTTGTTTCCATGAGGCCCCGCTGTGTCACAATGGACCTATGGTTCCATGATGTTGCGTGGTGTCACCGTGCTCTTCTTGAATCCGCAGTGTAACCATGGACCATTGGTTCCATGCGGCCTGGCCGTGTCACAATGGGCTCCGTGATTCCATGATTCCCCACGGTGTCACAATGGAGCCTTGTTTCTAGGAGGTTCTGTACTGTCACAATTGCCTCCTTGATGCCATCAGCCCCTGCAGTGTCACAATGGCTCCTTGGTTCCATGAGGAACACAAGAGCTTGGCATAAGCATTGAGCAACAGCTGCTGAACACACCTGGCAACATCTGCTTGCATCAAAAGAGGGCTTCAAGCTGACAATGGCACCAGCAGCTTCCATCTGACACAGAGACCCAGGAAAGGACAGGCTGTGCCGGTTTGGACAAATTTGGAGGAAAATATCCTCTGATAGAAGGCAGGTTACACCCAGCCCTCCCCCACCAGCTTCGGGAAAAAAGAATTTTCCTGGGAAGAAAGTGAAAGAGATAAAAACCATTTTTTTAACAAACACCCAGGAAAAGGATAACAATGCTAAATATTAAAAGCTCTCGCTGTGCAGAGAAAGCTGGGATAATTTGAGAGTCCTTCCGTGTTTCGGTGGGGTCTCCTGAAACATCCATAGACAGCGAGGCCCGTGCAAAGAAATAGGGAGCGATTCTTGAGAGAAGTTTCAGAGCTCTTTCTTCTCCAGCCACATGGGCGGGGCACTGCCAAAGAACTGAGCAGTCACGGCACAACCAGGGCCCTCCTGGCACAGGGCAACACAAAATAAGCAGTGCTGAACAGGATTAGGGCACATGTGAGCAGGGAGCAGGGAGACCCCCCGTGCCCAGGCCATGCCTCTACCCCAGGGTCCCCTCTCCCATGACCTCATGGCAGGGGGGAGGAACCCCAACACTTCTGGAGGTGTAGTCTCTCTCCTCCTCCTTGCAGCTGGCTCATGGGCCCACATTCAGGGCCCCCACCTCGGGAGAAAATTCTCCCAATGTGGTCTGATGTTGAAAGAGTCAAGAAGAGAAGAAGGGAAAAAAACCCCCAAAGTCCCAGGAAAGCAAAGTTCAACTCTCCATCTCCCCCCAGAGAAAAGGAGCTGAAAACTGGCTAAAAAGAAACAAAGTTGCTTCCTCCGCTCTTGCTGCAAGCAGGATGCAGAGGAGTGTGTATGTGTGTCCTTGAACAAACGCTCTGAGAAGTTTGTCCGGTTTTTTTTTCCTCTCCCCCCTCTCAGGCTCAGTTGAAAGGCACAGAAATGCACAAAGTTCACTTCTGGGCATTGAGTAGCAATAGGGGATACACATGATAAAGTCACCCCAAGACACAGGGACAGAGAATTCAGTGAAAAGACTCCGAGAATTCTGCTCCCAGAGATCATTCATTCCTGCTCACCCTGACCCTTGTAGAAAGGGGACATCGTTCCCGGCAGCCTGTACTGAGCATGTGGCTCCTGAGTGGGGTTTGTTGTTCAGGAAACCTGCTCCGGCTTTTCCATTCTTTCCTTCCAAACAGGAAAACTTCTCCTGGGGCTGTGTGCAGGCAGAGCCCTGAGGAGAGCAGGTGGCACATGGTGCGCTGGGCTGGGACAGCCAGCTGCAGAGCTCAAGGGAAGAAGCCCAAAGTGTCACAATGGCTCCTTGCCTTCACATGCAACACCTGGGTCACAATGGTCTCCTTGATTCCATGAGGCCCCACTGTGTCACAATGGCTCCTTGGTTCCATCGGGTTCCGCAGTGTCACCATGGTCTCCTTTGATCCGCACTGTCATCATGGACAATTGGTTCCATGAGGCCCCGCAGTGTCACAATGGTCCCTTGCTTCCATAGGTTTGATGTTGTAACAATGGACTCCTTGCTTCTATGAGCTAGCCTGCTTTTTGCAGAGGTGTCTTTGGTTCCAACAAGGCCCCGCTGTGTCTCAGTGCACCCTGGCTTCCATGTGGATGTGGAGTATCACAAAGGCTCCTTGGTTCCACCAGGTCCTGCTGTGTCACAGTGGGTCCTGTGGTCCCTGAGGCCCTCCAAAGTCATCGTGGAGGCTTGCTTCCATGAGGTTCCATTATGTGCCAGTGGTCATCTTGGTTCCAGGAGTTTCCTTAGTGTCACAATGCTCTCCATGCTTCCATGATTCCCCACAATGTCCCAATGCTCTCCATGCTTCCATTAGGCCCTGCTTTGCCACAATGGTCCCCTTGTTTCCATGAGGCCCCGCTGTGTCACAATGGACCTATGGTTCCAGGATGTTGCGTGGTGTCACCGTGCTCTTCTTGAATCCGCCGTGTTACCATGGACCATTGGTTCCATGCGGCCTGGCCGTGTCACAATGGGCTCCGTGATTCCATGATTCCCCACGGTGTCACAATGGAGCCTTGTTTCTAGGAGGTTCTGTACTGTCACAATTGCCTCCTTGATGCCATCAGCCCCTGCAGTGTCACAATGGCTCCTTGGTTCCATGAGGAACACAATAGCTTGGCATAAGCATTGAGCAACAGCTGCTGAACACACCTGGCAACATCTGCTTGCATCAAAAGAGGGCTTCAAGCTGACAATGGCACCAGCAGCTTCCATCTGACACAGACACCCAGGAAAGGACAGGCTGTGCCGGTTTGGACAAATGTGGAGGAAAATATCCTCTGATAGAAGGCAGGTTACACCCAGCCCTCCCCCACCAGCTTCGGGAAAAAAGAATTTTCCTGGGAAGAAAGTGAAAGAGATAAAAACCATTTTTTTAACAAACACCCAGGAAAAGGATAACAATGCTAAATATTAAAAGCTCTCGCTGTGCAGAGAAAGCTGGGATAATTTGAGAGTCCTTCCGTGTTTCGGTGGGGTCTCCTGAAACATCCATAGACAGCGAGGCCCGTGCAAAGAAATAGGGAGCCATTCATGAGAGAAGTTTCAGAGCTCTTTCTTCTCCAGCCACATGGGCGGGGCACTGCCAAAGAACTGAGCAGTCACGGCACAACCAGGGCCCTCCTGGCA
This sequence comes from Aphelocoma coerulescens, assembly GCF_041296385.1. Lineage (NCBI taxonomy): Eukaryota > Metazoa > Chordata > Aves > Passeriformes > Corvidae > Aphelocoma > Aphelocoma coerulescens. Next base: position 97,317 of record NW_027183533.1, read on the forward strand.
CAGGGCAACACAAAATAAGCAGTGCTGAACAGGATTAGGGCACATGTGAGCAGGGAGCAGGGAGACCCCGTGCCCAGGCCATGCCTCTACCCCAGGGTCCACTCTCCCATGACCTCATGGCAGGGGGGAGGAACCCCAACACTTCCGTAGGTGTAGTCTCTCTCCTCCTCCTTGCAGCTGGCTCATGGGCCCACATTCAGGGCCCCCACCTCGGGAGAAAATTCTCCCAATGTGGTCTGATGTTGAAAGAGTCAAGAAGAGAAGAAGGGAAAAAAACCCCCAAAGTCCCAGGAAAACAAAGTTCAACTCTCCATCTCCCCCCAGAGAAAAGGAGCTGAAAACTGGCTAAAAAGAAACAAAGTTGCTTCCTCCGCTCTTGCTGCAAGCAGGATGCAGAGGAGTGTGTATGTGTGTCCTTGAACAAACGCTCTGAGAAGTTTGTCCGGTTTTTTTTCCTCTCCCCCCTCTCAGGCTCAGTTGAAAGGCACAGAAATGCACAAAGTTCACTTCTGGGCATAGAGCAGCAATAGGGGATACACATGATAAAGTCACCCCAAGACACAGGGACAGAGAATTCAGTGGAAAGACTCCGAGAATTCTGCTCCCAGAGATCATTCATTCCTGCTCACCCTGACCCTTGTAGAAAGGGGACATCGTTCCAGGCAGCCTGTACTGAGCATGTGGCTCCTGAGTGGGGTTTGTTGTTTGGGAAACCTGCTCCGGCTTTTCCATTCTTTCCTTCCAAACAGGAAAACTTCTCCTGGGGCTGTGTGCAGGCAGAGCCCTGAGGAGAGCAGGTGGCACATGGTGCGCTGGGCTGGGACAGCCAGCTGCAGAGCTCAAGGGAAGAAGCCCAAAGTGTCACAATGGCTCCTTGCCTTCACATGCAACACCTGGGTCACAATGGTCTCCTTGATTCCATGAGGCCCCACTGTGTCACAATGGCTCCTTGGTTCCATCGGGTTCCGCAGTGTCACCATGGTCTCTTTTGATCCGCACTGTCATCATGGACAATTGGTTCCATGAGGCCCCGCAGTGTCACAATGGTCCCTTGCTTCCATAGGTTTGATGTTGTAACAATGGACTCCTTGCTTCTATGAGCTAGCCTGCTTTTTGCAGAGGTGTCTTTGGTTCCAACAAGGCCCCGCTGTGTCTCAGTGCACCCTGGCTTCCATGTGGATCTGGAGTATCACAAAGGCTCCTTGGTTCCACCAGGTCCTGCTGTGTCACAATGGGTCCTGTGGTCCCCGAGGCCCTCCAAAGTCATCATGGAGGCTTGCTTCCATGAGGTTCCATTATGTGCCAGTGGTCATCTTGGTTCCAGGAGTTTCCTTAGTGTCACAATGCTCTCCATGCTTCCATGATTCCCCACAATGTCACAATGCTCTCCATGCTTCCATTAGGCCCTGCTTTGCCACAATGGTCCCCTTGTTTCCATGAGGCCCCGCTGTGTCACAATGGACCTATGGTTCCATGATGTTGCGTGGTGTCACCGTGCTCTTCTTGAATCCGCAGTGTAACCATGGACCATTGGTTCCATGCGGCCTGGCCGTGTCACAATGGGCTCCGTGATTCCATGATTCCCCACGGTGTCACAATGGAGCCTTGTTTCTAGGAGGTTCTGTACTGTCACAATTGCCTCCTTGATGCCATCAGCCCCTGCAGTGTCACAATGGCTCCTTGGTTCCATGAGGAACACAAGAGCTTGGCATAAGCATTGAGCAACAGCTGCTGAACACACCTGGCAACATCTGCTTGCATCAAAAGAGGGCTTCAAGCTGACAATGGCACCAGCAGCTTCCATCTGACACAGAGACCCAGGAAAGGACAGGCTGTGCCGGTTTGGACAAATTTGGAGGAAAATATCCTCTGATAGAAGGCAGGTTACACCCAGCCCTCCCCCACCAGCTTCGGGAAAAAAGAATTTTCCTGGGAAGAAAGTGAAAGAGATAAAAACCATTTTTTTAACAAACACCCAGGAAAAGGATAACAATGCTAAATATTAAAAGCTCTCGCTGTGCAGAGAAAGCTGGGATAATTTGAGAGTCCTTCCGTGTTTCGGTGGGGTCTCCTGAAACATCCATAGACAGCGAGGCCCGTGCAAAGAAATAGGGAGCGATTCTTGAGAGAAGTTTCAGAGCTCTTTCTTCTCCAGCCACATGGGCGGGGCACTGCCAAAGAACTGAGCAATCACGGAACAACCAGGGCCCTCCTGGCACAGGGCAACACAAAATAAGCAGTGCTGAACAGGATTAGGGCACATGTGAGCAGGGAGCAGGGAGACCCCCCGTGCCCAGGCCATGCCTCTACCCCAGGGTCCCCTCTCCCATGACCTCATGGCAGGGGGGAGGAACCCCAACACTTCTGGAGGTGTAGTCTCTCTCCTCCTCCTTGCAGCTGGCTCATGGGCCCACATTCAGGGCCCCCACCTCGGGAGAAAATTCTCCCAATGTGGTCTGATGTTGAAAGAGTCAAGAAGAGAAGAAGGGAAAAAAACCCCCAAAGTCCCAGGAAAGCAAAGTTCAACTCTCCATCTCCCCCCAGAGAAAAGGAGCTGAAAACTGGCTAAAAAGAAACAAAGTTGCTTCCTCCGCTCTTGCTGCAAGCAGGATGCAGAGGAGTGTGTATGTGTGTCCTTGAACAAACGCTCTGAGAAGTTTGTCCGGTTTTTTTTTCCTCTCCCCCCTCTCAGGCTCAGTTGAAAGGCACAGAAATGCACAAAGTTCACTTCTGGGCATTGAGTAGCAATAGGGGATACACATGATAAAGTCACCCCAAGACACAGGGACAGAGAATTCAGTGAAAAGACTCCGAGAATTCTGCTCCCAGAGATCATTCATTCCTGCTCACCCTGACCCTTGTAGAAAGGGGACATCGTTCCCGGCAGCCTGTACTGAGCATGTGGCTCCTGAGTGGGGTTTGTTGTTCAGGAAACCTGCTCCGGCTTTTCCATTCTTTCCTTCCAAACAGGAAAACTTCTCCTGGGGCTGTGTGCAGGCAGAGCCCTGAGGAGAGCAGGTGGCACATGGTGCGCTGGGCTGGGACAGCCAGCTGCAGAGCTCAAGGGAAGAAGCCCAAAGTGTCACAATGGCTCCTTGCCTTCACATGCAACACCTGGGTCACAATGGTCTCCTTGATTCCATGAGGCCCCACTGTGTCACAATGGCTCCTTGGTTCCATCGGGTTCCGCAGTGTCACCATGGTCTCCTTTGATCCGCACTGTCATCATGGACAATTGGTTCCATGAGGCCCCGCAGTGTCACAATGGTCCCTTGCTTCCATAGGTTTGATGTTGTAACAATGGACTCCTTGCTTCTATGAGCTAGCCTGCTTTTTGCAGAGGTGTCTTTGGTTCCAACAAGGCCCCGCTGTGTCTCAGTGCACCCTGGCTTCCATGTGGATGTGGAGTATCACAAAGGCTCCTTGGTTCCACCAGGTCCTGCTGTGTCACAGTGGGTCCTGTGGTCCCTGAGGCCCTCCAAAGTCATCGTGGAGGCTTGCTTCCATGAGGTTCCATTATGTGCCAGTGGTCATCTTGGTTCCAGGAGTTTCCTTAGTGTCACAATGCTCTCCATGCTTCCATGATTCCCCACAATGTCCCAATGCTCTCCATGCTTCCATTAGGCCCTGCTTTGCCACAATGGTCCCCTTGTTTCCATGAGGCCCCGCTGTGTCACAATGGACCTATGGTTCCAGGATGTTGCGTGGTGTCACCGTGCTCTTCTTGAATCCGCCGTGTTACCATGGACCATTGGTTCCATGCGGCCTGGCCGTGTCACAATGGGCTCCGTGATTCCATGATTCCCCACGGTGTCACAATGGAGCCTTGTTTCTAGGAGGTTCTGTACTGTCACAATTGCCTCCTTGATGCCATCAGCCCCTGCAGTGTCACAATGGCTCCTTGGTTCCATGAGGAACACAATAGCTTGGCATAAGCATTGAGCAACAGCTGCTGAACACACCTGGCAACATCTGCTTGCATCAAAAGAGGGCTTCAAGCTGACAATGGCACCAGCAGCTTCCATCTGACACAGACACCCAGGAAAGGACAGGCTGTGCCGGTTTGGACAAATGTGGAGGAAAATATCCTCTGATAGAAGGCAGGTTACACCCAGCCCTCCCCCACCAGCTTCGGGAAAAAAGAATTTTCCTGGGAAGAAAGTGAAAGAGATAAAAACCATTTTTTTAACAAACACCCAGGAAAAGGATAACAATGCTAAATATTAAAAGCTCTCGCTGTGCAGAGAAAGCTGGGATAATTTGAGAGTCCTTCCGTGTTTCGGTGGGGTCTCCTGAAACATCCATAGACAGCGAGGCCCGTGCAAAGAAATAGGGAGCCATTCATGAGAGAAGTTTCAGAGCTCTTTCTTCTCCAGCCACATGGGCGGGGCACTGCCAAAGAACTGAGCAGTCACGGCACAACCAGGGCCCTCCTGGCACAGGGCAACACAAAATAAGCAGTGCTGAACAGGATTAGGGCACATGTGAGCAGGGAGCAGGGAGACCCCGTGCCCAGGCCATGCCTCTACCCCAGGGTCCCCTCTCCCATGACCTCATGGCAGGGGGGAGGAACCCCAACACTTCCGTAGGTGCAGTCTCTCTCCTCCTCCTTGCAGCTGGCTCATGGGCCCACATTCAGGGCCCCCACCTCGGGAGAAAATTCTCCCAATGTGGTCTGATGTGGAAACAGTCAAGAAGAGAAGAAGGGAAAAAAACCCCCGAAGTCCCAGGCAAACAAAGTTCAACTCTCCATCTCCCCCCAGAGAAAAGGAGCTGAAAACTGGCTAAAAAGAAACAAGGTTGCTTCCTCCGCTCTTGCTGCAAGCAGGATGCAGAGGAGTGTGTATGTGTGTCCTTGAACAAACGCTCTGAGAAGTTTGTCCGGTTTTTTTTTTCCTCTCCCCCCTCTCAGGCTCAGTTGAAAGGCACAGAAATGCACAAAGTTACCTTCTGGGCATAGAGCAGGATAGGGGATACACATGATAAAGTCACCCCAAGACACAGGGACAGAGAATTCAGTGGAAAGACTCCGAGAATTCTGCTCCCAGAGATCATTCATTCCTGCTCACCCTGACCCTTGTAGAAAGGGGACATCGTTCCCGGCAGCCTGGTGTGAGCATGTGGCTCCTGAGTGGGGTTTGTTGTTTAGGAAACCTGCTCAGGCTTTTCCATTCTTTCCTTCCAAACAGGAAAACTTCTCCTGGGGCTGTGTGCAGGCAGTGCCCTGAGGAGAGCAGGTGGCACATGGTGCGCTGGGCTGGGACAGCCAGCTGCAGAGCTCAAGGGAAGAAGCCCAAAGTGTCACAATGGCTCCTTGCCTTCACATGCAACACCTGGGTCACAATGGTCTCCTTGATTCCATGAGGCCCCACTGTGTCACAATGGCTCCTTGGTTCCATCAGGTTCCGCAGTGTCACCATGGTCTCCTTTGATCCGCATTGTCATAATGGACAATTGGTTCCATGAGGCCCCGCAGTGTCACAATGGTCCCTTGGTTCCATAGGTTTGATGTTGTAACAATGGACTCCTTGCTTCTATGAGCTAGCCTGCTTTTTGCAGAGGTGTCTTTGGTTCCAACAAGGCCCTGCTGTGTCTCAGTGCACCCTGGCTTCCATGTGGATCTGGAGTATCACAAAGGCTCCTTGGTTCCACCAGGTCCTGCTGTGTCACAATGGGTCCTGTGGTCCCTGAGGCCCTCCAAAGTCATCATGGAGGCTTGCTTCCATGAGGTTCCATTATGTGCCAGTGGTCATCTTGGTTCCAGGAGTTTCCTTAGTGTCACAATGCTCTCCATGTTTCCATGATTCCCCACAATGTCCCAATGCTCTCCAGGCTTCCATTAGGCCCTGCTTTGCCACAATGGTCCCCTTGTTTCCATGAGGCCCCGCTGCGTCACAATGGACCTATGGTTCCATGATGTTGCGTGGTGTCACCGTGCTCTTCTTGAATCCGCAGTGTAACCATGGACCATTGGTTCCATGCGGCCTGGCCGTGTCACAATGGGCTCCTTGATTCCATGATTCCCCACGGTGTCACAATGGAGCCTTGTTTCTAGGAGGTTCTGTACTGTCACAATGGTCTCCTTGATGCCATCAGCCCCTGCAGTGTCACAATGGCTCCTTGGTTCCATGAGGAACACAATAGCTTGGCATAAGCATTGAGCAACAGCTGCTGAACACACCTGGCAACATCTGCTTGCATCAAAAGAGGGCTTCAAGCTGACAATGGCACCAGCAGCTTCCATCTGACACAGACACCCAGGGAAAGGACAGGCTGTGCCGGTTTGGACAAATTTGGAGGAAAATATCCTCTGATAGAAGGCAGGTTACACCCAGCCCTCCCCCACCAGCTTCGGGAAAAAAGAATTTTCCTGGGAAGAAAGTGAAAGAGATAAAAACTATTTTTTTAACAAACACCCAGGAAAAGGATAACAATGCTAAATATTAAAACCTCTCGCTGTAGGGAGAAAGCTGGGATAATTTGAGAGTCCTTCCGTGTTTCGGTGGGGTCTCCTGAAACATCCATAGACAGCGAGGCCCGTGCAAAGAAATAGGGAGCGATTCTTGAGAGAAGTTTCAGAGCTCTTTCTTCTCCAGCCACATGGGCGGGGCACTGCCAAAGAACTGAGCAATCACGGCACAACCAGGGCCCTCCTGGCACAGGGCAACACAAAATAACCAGTGCTGAACAGGATTAGGGCACATGTGAGCAGGGAGCAGGGAGACCCCCGTGCCCAGGCCATGCCTCTACCCCAGGGTCCCCTCTCCCATGACCTCATGGCAGGGGGGAGGAACCCCAACACTTCCGGAGGTGTAGTCTCTCTCCTCCTCCTTGCAGCTGGCTCATGGGCCCACATTCAGGGCCCCCACCTCGGGAGAAAATTCTCCCAATGTGCTCTGATGTTGAAAGAGTCAAGAAGAGAAGAAGGGAAAAAAACCCCCAAAGTCCCAGGAAAACAAAGTTCAACTCTCCATCTCTCCCCAGAGAAAAGGAGCTGAAAACTGGCTAAAAAGAAACAAAGTTGCTTCCTCTGCTCTTGCTGCAAGCAGGATGCAGAGGAGTGTGTATGTGTGTCCTTGAACAAACGCTCTGAGAAGTTTGTCCGGTTTTTTTTTCCTCTCCCCCCTCTCAGGCTCAGTTGAAAGGCACAGAAATGCACAAAGTTCACTTCTGGGCATAGAGCAGGATAGGGGATACACATGATAAAGTCACCCCAAGACACAGGGACAGAGAATTCAGTGGAAAGACTCCGAGAATTCTGCTCCCAGAGATCATTCATTCCTGCTCACCCTGACCCTTGTAGAAAGGGGACATCGTTCCCGGCAGCCTGTACTGAGCATGTGGCTCCTGAGTGGGGTTTGTTGTTTAGGAAACCTGCTCCGGCTTTTCCATTCTTTCCTTCCAAACAGGAAAACTTCTCCTGGGGCTGTGTGCAGGCAGAGCCCTGAGGAGAGCAGGTGGCACATGGTGTGCTGGGCTGGGACAGCCAGCTGCAGAGCTCAAGGGAAGAAGCCCAAAGTGTCACAATGGCTCCTTGCCTTCACATGCAACACCTGGGTCACAACGGTCTCCTTGATTCCATGAGGCCCCACTGTGTCACAATGGCTCCTTGGTTCCATCGGGTTCCGCAGTGTCACCATGGTCTCTTTTGATCCGCACTGTCATCATGGACAATTGGTTCCATGAGGCCCCGTAGTGTCACAATGGTCCCTTGCTTCCATAGCTTTGATGTTGTAAGAAAGGACTCCTTGCTTCTATGAGCTAGCCTGCTTTTTGCAGAGGTGTCTTTGGTTCCAACAAGGCCCCGCTGTGTCTCAGTGCACCCTGGCTTCCATGTGGATCTGGAGTATCACAAAGGCTCCTTGGTTCCACCAGGTCCTGCTGTGTCACAATGGGTCCTGTGGTCCCTGAGGCCCTCCAAAGTCATCATGGAGGCTTGTTTCCATGAGGTTCCATTATGTGCCAGTGGTCATCTTGGTTCCAGGAGTTTCCTTAGTTTCACAATGCTCTCCATGCTTCCATGATTCCCCACAATGTCACAATGCTCTCCAGGCTTCCATTAGGCCCTGCTTTGCCACAATGGTCCCCTTGTTTCCATGAGGCCCCGCTGTGTCACAATGGACCTATGGTTCCATGATGTTGCGTGGTGTCACCGTGCTCTTCTTGAATCCGCAGTGTAACCATGGACCATTGGTTCCATGCGGCCTGGCCGTGTCACAATGGGCTCCGTGATTCCATGATTCCCCACGGTGTCACAATGGAGCCTTGTTTCTAGAGGTTCTGTACTTTCACAATTGCCTCCTTGATGCCATCAGCCCCTGCAGTGTCACAATGGCTCCTTGGTTCCATGAGGAACACAATAGCTTGGCATAAGCATTGAGCAACAGCTGCTGAACACACCTGGCAACATCTGCTTGCATCAAAAGAGGGCTTCAAGCTGACAATGGCACCAGCAGCTTCCATCTGCAACAGAGACCCAGGAAAGGACAGGCTGTGCCGGTTTGGACAAATGTGGAGGAAAAAATCCTCTGATAGAAGGCAGGTTACACCCAGCCCTCCCCCACCAGCTTCGGGAAAAAAGAATTTTCCTGGGAAGAAAGTGAAAGAGATAAAAACCATTTTTTTAACAAACACCCAGGAAAAGGATAACAATGCTAAATATTAAAAGCTCTCGCTGTGCAGAGAAAGCTGGGATAATTTGAGAGTCCTTCCGTGTTTCGGTGGGGTCTCCTGAAACATCCATAGACAGCGAGGCCAGTGAAAAAGAAATAGGGAGTGATTCTTGAGAGAAGTTTTAGAGATCTTTCTTCTCCAGCCACATGGGCGGGGCACTGCCAAAGAACTGAGCAGCCACGGCACAACCAGGGCCCTCCTGGCACAGGGCAACACAAAATAAGCAGTGCTGAACAGGATTAGGGCACATGTGAGCAGGGAGCAGGGAGACCCCCCGTGCCCAGGCCATGCCTCTACCCCAGGGCCCACTCTCCCATGACCTCATGGCAGGGGGGAGGAACCCCAACACTTCCGTAGGTGTAGTCTCTCTCCTCCTCCTTGCAGCTGGCTCATGGGCCCACATTCAGGGCCCCCACCTCGGTAGAAAATTCTCCCAATGTGCTCTGATGTGGAAACAGTCAAGAAGAGAAGAAGGGAAAAAAACCCCCAAAGTCCCAGGAAAACAAAGTTCAACTCTCCATCTCCCCCCAGAGAAAAAATGCTGAAAACTGGCTAAAAAGAAACAAGGTTGCTTCCTCCGCTCTTGCTGCAAGCAGGATGCAGAGGAGTGTGTATGTGTGTCCTTGAACAAACGCTCTGAGAAGTTTGTCCGGTTTTTTTTTTCCTCTCCCCCCTCTCAGGCTCAGTTGAAAGGCACAGAAATGCACAAAGTTACCTTCTGGGCATAGAGTAGGATAGGGGATACACATGATAAAGTCACCCCAAGACACAGGGACAGAGAATTCAGTGGAAAGACTCCGAGAATTCTGCTCCCAGAGATCATTCCTGCTCACACTGACCCTTGTAGAAAGGGGACATCGTTCCAGGCAGCCTGTACTGAGCATGTGGCTCCTGAGTGGGGTTTGTTGTTTAGGAAACCTGCTCCGGCTTTTCCATTCTTTCCTTCCAAACAGGAAAACTTCTCCTGGGGCTGTGTGCAGGCAGTGCCCTGAGGAGAGCAGGTGGCACATGGTGCGCTGGGCTGGGACAGCCAGCTGCAGAGCTCAAGGGAAGAAGCCCAAAGTGTCACAATGGCTCCTTGCCTTCACATGCAACACCTGGGTCACAATGGTCTCCTTGATTCCATGAGGCCCCACTGTGTCACAATGGCTCCTTGGTTCCATCGGGTTCCGCAGTGTCACCATGGTCTCCTTTGATCCGCATTGTCATCATGGACAATTGGTTCCATGAGGCCCCGCAGTGTCACAATGGTCCCTTGCTTCCATAGGTTTGATGTTGTAACAATGGACTCCTTGCTTCTATGAGCTAGCCTGCTTTTTGCAGAGGTGTCTTTGGTTCCAACAAGGCCCTGCTGTGTCTCAGTGCACCCTGGCTTCCATGTGGATCTGGAGTATCACAAAGGCTCCTTGGTTCCACCAGGTCCTGCTGTGTCACAATGGGTCCTGTGGTCCCTGAGGCCCTCCAAAGTCATCATGGAGGCTTGCTTCCATGAGGTTCCATTATGTGCCAGTGGTCATCTTGGTTCCAGGAGTTTCCTTAGTTTCACAATGCTCTCCATGCTTCCATGATTCCCCACAATGTCCCAATGCTCTCCAGGCTTCCATTAGGCCCTGCTTTGCCACAATGGTCCCCTTGTTTCCATGAGGCCCCGCTGTGTCACAATGGACCTATGGTTCCATGATGTTGCGTGGTGTCACCGTGCTCTTCTTGAATCCGCAGTGTAACAATGGACCATTGGTTCCATGCGGCCTGGCCGTGTCACAATGGGCTCCTTGATTCCATGATTCCCCACGGTGTCACAATGGAGCCTTGTTTCTAGGAGGTTCTGTACTGTCACAATGGTCTCCTTGATGCCATCAGCCCCTGCAGTGTCACAATGGCTCCTTGGTTCCATGAGGAACACAATAGCTTGGCATAAGCATTGAGCAACAGCTGCTGAACACACCTGGCAACATCTGCTTGCATCAAAAGAGGGCTTCAAGCTGACAATGGCACCAGCAGCTTCCATCTGCAACAGACACCCAGGGAAAGGACAGGCTGTGCCGGTTTGGACAAATGTGGAGGAAAATATCCTCTGATAGAAGGCAGGTTACACCCAGCCCTCCCCCACCAGCTTCGGGAAAAAAGAATTTTCCTGGGAAGAAAGTGAAAGAGATAAAAACCATTTTTTTAACAAACACACAGGAAAAGGATAACAATGCTAAATATTAAAAGCTCTCGCTGTGCAGAGAAAGCTGGGATAATTTGAGAGTCCTTCCGTGTTTCGGTGGGGTCTCCTGAAACATCCATAGACAGCGAGGCCCGTGCAAAGAAATAGGGAGCGATTCTTGAGAGAAGTTTCAGAGCTCTTTCTTCTCCAGCCACATGGGCGGGGCACTGCCAAAGAACTGAGCAATCACGGCACAACCAGGGCCCTCCTGGCACAGGGCAACACAAAATAAGCAGTGCTGAACAGGATTAGGGCACATGTGAGCAGGGAGCAGGGAGACCCCGTGCCCAGGCCATGCCTCTACCCCAGGGTCCCCTCTCCCATGACCTCATGGCAGGGGGGAGGAACCCCAACACTTCCGTAGGTGTAGTCTCTCTCCTCCTCCTTGCAGCTGGCTCATGGGCCCACATTCAGGGCCCCCACCTCGGGAGAAAATTCTCCCAATGTGCTCTGATGTTGAAAGAGTCAAGAAGAGAAGAAGGGAAAAAAACCCCCAAAGTCCCAGGAAAACAAAGTTCAACTCTCCATCTCCCCCCAGAGAAAAAATGCTGAAAACTGGCTAAAAAGAAACAAAGTTGCTTCCTCTGCTCTTGCTGCAAGCAGGATGCAGAGGAGTGTGTATGTGTGTCCTTGAACAAACGCTCTGAGAAGTTTGTCCGGTTTTTTTTCCTCTCCCCCCTCTCAGGCTCAGTTGAAAGGCACAGAAATGCACAAAGTTCACTTCTGGGCATAGAGCAGCAATAGGGGATACACATGATAAAGTCACCCCAAGACACAGGGACAGAGAATTCAGTGGAAAGACTCCGAGAATTCTGCTCCCAGAGATCATTCATTCCTGCTCACCCTGACCCTTGTAGAAAGGGGACATCGTTCCCGGCAGCCTGGTGTGAGCATGTGGCTCCTGAGTGGGGTTTGTTGTTTAGGAAACCTGCTCAGGCTTTTCCATTCTTTCCTTCCAAACAGGAAAACTTCTCCTGGGGCTGTGTGCAGGCAGTGCCCTGAGGAGAGCAGGTGGCACATGGTGCGCTGGGCTGGGACAGCCAGCTGCAGAGCTCAAGGGAAGAAGCCCAAAGTGTCACAATGGCTCCTTGCCTTCACATGCAACACCTGGGTCACAATGGTCTCCTTGATTCCATGAGGCCCCACTGTGTCACAATGGCTCCTTGGTTCCATCAGGTTCCGCAGTGTCACCATGGTCTCCTTTGATCCGCATTGTCATAATGGACAATTGGTTCCATGAGGCCCCGCAGTGTCACAATGGTCCCTTGGTTCCATAGGTTTGATGTTGTAACAATGGACTCCTTGCTTCTATGAGCTAGCCTGCTTTTTGCAGAGGTGTCTTTGGTTCCAACAAGGCCCTGCTGTGTCTCAGTGCACCCTGGCTTCCATGTGGATCTGGAGTATCACAAAGGCTCCTTGGTTCCACCAGGTCCTGCTGTGTCACAATGGGTCCTGTGGTCCCTGAGGCCCTCCAAAGTCATCATGGAGGCTTGCTTCCATGAGGTTCCATTATGTGCCAGTGGTCATCTTGGTTCCAGGAGTTTCCTTAGTGTCACAATGCTCTCCATGTTTCCATGATTCCCCACAATGTCCCAATGCTCTCCAGGCTTCCATTAGGCCCTGCTTTGCCACAATGGTCCCCTTGTTTCCATGAGGCCCCGCTGCGTCACAATGGACCTATGGTTCCATGATGTTGCGTGGTGTCACCGTGCTCTTCTTGAATCCGCAGTGTAACCATGGACCATTGGTTCCATGCGGCCTGGCCGTGTCACAATGGGCTCCTTGATTCCATGATTCCCCACGGTGTCACAATGGAGCCTTGTTTCTAGGAGGTTCTGTACTGTCACAATGGTCTCCTTGATGCCATCAGCCCCTGCAGTGTCACAATGGCTCCTTGGTTCCATGAGGAACACAATAGCTTGGCATAAGCATTGAGCAACAGCTGCTGAACACACCTGGCAACATCTGCTTGCATCAAAAGAGTGCTTCAAGCTGACAATGGCACCAGCAGCTTCCATCTGACACAGACACCCAGGGAAAGGACAGGCTGTGCCGGTTTGGACAAATGTGGAGGAAAATATCCTCTGATAGAAGGCAGGTTACACCCAGCCCTCCCCCACCAGCTTCGGGAAAAAAGAATTTTCCTGGGAAGAAAGTGAAAGAGATAAAAACTATTTTTTTAACAAACACCCAGGAAAAGGAGAACAATGCTAAATATTAAAACCTCTCGCTGTAGGGAGAAAGCTGGGATAATTTGAGAGTCCTTCCGTGTTTCGGTGGGGTCTCCTGAAACATCCATAGACAGCGAGGCCCGTGCAAAGAAATAGGGAGCGATTCTTGAGAGAAGTTTCAGAGCTCTTTCTTCTCCAGCCACATGGGCGGGGCACTGCCAAAGAACTGAGCAATCACGGCACAACCAGGGCCCTCCTGGCACAGGGCAACACAAAATAACCAGTGCTGAACAGGATTAGGGCACATGTGAGCAGGGAGCAGGGAGACCCCCGTGCCCAGGCCATGCCTCTACCCCAGGGTCCCCTCTCCCATGACCTCATGGCAGGGGGGAGGAACCCCAACACTTCCGTAGGTGTAGTCTCTCTCCTCCTCCTTGCAGCTGGCTCATGGGCCCACATTCAGGGCCCCCACCTCGGGAGAAAATTCTCCCAATGTGCTCTGATGTTGAAAGAGTCAAGAAGAGAAGAAGGGAAAAAAACCCCCAAAGTCCCAGGAAAACAAAGTTCAACTCTCCATCTCTCCCCAGAGAAAAGGAGCTGAAAACTGGCTAAAAAGAAACAAAGTTGCTTCCTCTGCTCTTGCTGCAAGCAGGATGCAGAGGAGTGTGTATGTGTGTCCTTGAACAAACGCTCTGAGAAGTTTGTCCGGTTTTTTTTTCCTCTCCCCCCTCTCAGGCTCAGTTGAAAGGCACAGAAATGCACAAAGTTCACTTCTGGGCATAGAGCAGGATAGGGGATACACATGATAAAGTCACCCCAAGACACAGGGACAGAGAATTCAGTGGAAAGACTCCGAGAATTCTGCTCCCAGAGATCATTCATTCCTGCTCACCCTGACCCTTGTAGAAAGGGGACATCGTTCCCGGCAGCCTGTACTGAGCATGTGGCTCCTGAGTGGGGTTTGTTGTTTAGGAAACCTGCTCCGGCTTTTCCATTCTTTCCTTCCAAACAGGAAAACTTCTCCTGGGGCTGTGTGCAGGCAGAGCCCTGAGGAGAGCAGGTGGCACATGGTGTGCTGGGCTGGGACAGCCAGCTGCAGAGCTCAAGGGAAGAAGCCCAAAGTGTCACAATGGCTCCTTGCCTTCACATGCAACACCTGGGTCACAACGGTCTCCTTGATTCCATGAGGCCCCACTGTGTCACAATGGCTCCTTGGTTCCATCGGGTTCCGCAGTGTCACCATGGTCTCTTTTGATCCGCACTGTCATCATGGACAATTGGTTCCATGAGGCCCCGCAGTGTCACAATGGTCCCTTGGTTCCATAGCTTTGATGTTGTAAGAAAGGACTCCTTGCTTCTATGAGCTAGCCTGCTTTTTGCAGAGGTGTCTTTGGTTCCAACAAGGCCCCGCTGTGTCTCAGTGCACCCTGGCTTCCATGTGGATCTGGAGTATCACAAAGGCTCCTTGGTTCCACCAGGTCCTGCTGTGTCACAATGGGTCCTGTGGTCCCTGAGGCCCTCCAAAGTCATCATGGAGGCTTGTTTCCATGAGGTTCCATTATGTGCCAGTGGTCATCTTGGTTCCAGGATTTTCCTTAGTTTCACAATGCTCTCCATGCTTCCATGATTCCCCACAATGTCACAATGCTCTCCATGCTTCCATTAGGCCCTGCTTTGCCACAATGGTCCCCTTGTTTCCATGAGGCCCCGCTGTGTCACAATGGACCTATGGTTCCATGATGTTGCGTGGTGTCACCGTGCTCTTCTTGAATCCGCCGTGTAACCATGGACCATTGGTTCCATGCGGCCTGGCCGTGTCACAATGGGCTCCGTGATTCCATGATTCCCCACGGTGTCACAATGGAGCCTTGTTTCTAGAGGTTCTGTACTGTCACAATTGCCTCCTTGATGCCATCAGCCCCTGCAGTGTCACAATGGCTCCTTGGTTCCATGAGGAACACAATAGCTTGGCATAAGCATTGAGCAACAGCTGCTGAACACACCTGGCAACATCTGCTTGCATCAAAAGAGGGCTTCAAGCTGACAATGGCACCAGCAGCTTCCATCTGCAACAGAGACCCAGGAAAGGACAGGCTGTGCCGGTTTGGACAAATGTGGAGGAAAAAATCCTCTGATAGAAGGCAGGTTACACCCAGCCCTCCCCCACCAGCTTCGGGAAAAAAGAATTTTCCTGGGAAGAAAGTGAAAGAGATAAAAACCATTTTTTTAACAAACACACAGGAAATGGATAACAATGCTAAATATTAAAAGCTCTCGCTGTGCAGAGAAAGCTGGGATAATTTGAGAGTCCTTCCGTGTTTCGGTGGGGTCTCCTGAAACATCCATAGACAGCGAGGCCCGTGCAAAGAAATAGGGAGCGATTCTTGAGAGAAGTTTCAGAGCTCTTTCTTCTCCAGCCACATGGGCGGGGCACTGCCAAAGAACTGAGCAATCACGGCACAACCAGGGCCCTCCTGGCACAGGGCAACACAAAATAAGCAGTGCTGAACAGGATTAGGGCACATGTGAGCAGGGAGCAGGGAGACCCCGTGCCCAGGCCATGCCTCTACCCCAGGGTCCCCTCTCCCATGACCTCATGGCAGGGGGGAGGAACCCCAACACTTCCGGAGGTGTAGTCTCTCTCCTCCTCCTTGCAGCTGGCTCATGGGCCCACATTCAGGGCCCCCACCTCGGGAGAAAATTCTCCCAATGTGGTCTGATGTTGAAAGAGTCAAGAAGAGAAGAAGGGAAAAAAACCCCCAAAGTCCCAGGAAAACAAAGTTCAACTCTCCATCTCCCCCCAGAGAAAAAATGCTGAAAACTGGCTAAAAAGAAACAAAGTTGCTTCCTCTGCTCTTGCTGCAAGCAGGATGCAGAGGAGTGTGTATGTGTGTCCTTGAACAAACGCTCTGAGAAGTTTGTCCGGTTTTTTTTCCCTCTCCCCCCTCTCAGGCTCAGTTGAAAGGCACAGAAATGCACAAAGTTCACTTCTGGGCATAGAGCAGCAATAGGGGATACACATGATAAAGTCACCCCAAGACACAGGGACAGAGAATTCAGTGGAAAGACTCCGAGAATTCTGCTCCCAGAGATCATTCCTGCTCACACTGACCCTTGTAGAAAGGGGACATCGTTCCCCGCCGCCTGTACTGAGCATGTGGCTCCTGAGTGGGGTTTGTTGTTTAGGAAACCTGCTCCGGCTTTTCCATTCTTTCCTTCCAAACAGGAAAACTTCTCCTGGGGCTGTGTGCAGGCAGAGCCCTGAGGAGAGCAGGTGGCACATGGTGCGCTGGGCTGGGACAGCCAGCTGCAGAGCTCAAGGGAAGAAGCCCAAAGTGTCACAATGGCTCCTTGCCTTCACATGCAACACCTGGGTCACAATGGTCTCCTTGATTCCATGAGGCCCCACTGTGTCACAATGGCTCCTTGGTTCCATCGGGTTCCGCAGTGTCACCATGGTCTCTTTTGATCCGCATTGTCATCATGGACAATTGGTTCCATGAGGCCCCGCAGTGTCACAATGGTCCCTTGCTTCCATAGCTTTGATGTTGTAACAATGGACTCCTTGCTTCTATGAGCTAGCCTGCTTTTTGCAGAGGTGTCTTTGGTTCCAACAAGGCCCTGCTGTGTCTCAGTGCACCCTGGCTTCCATGTGGATCTGGAGTATCACAAAGGCTCCTTGGTTCCACCAGGTCCTGCTGTGTCACAATGGGTCCTGTGGTCCCCGAGGCCCTCCAAAGTCATCATGGAGGCTTGGTTCCATGAGGTTCCATTATGTGCCAGTGGTCATCTTGGTTCCAGGAGTTTCCTTAGTTTCACAATGCTCTCCATGCTTCCATGATTCCCCACAATGTCACAATGCTCTCCAGGCTTCCATTAGGCCCTGCTTTGCCACAATGGTCCCCTTGTTTCCATGAGGCCCCGCTGTGTCACAATGGACCTATGGTTCCATGATGTTGCGTGGTGTCACCGTGCTCTTCTTGAATCCGCAGTGTAACCATGGACCATTGGTTCCATGCGGCCTGGCCGTGTCACAATGGGCTCCGTGATTCCATGATTCCCCACGGTGTCACAATGGAGCCTTGTTTCTAGAGGTTCTGTACTTTCACAATTGCCTCCTTGATGCCATCAGCCCCTGCAGTGTCACAATGGCTCCTTGGTTCCATGAGGAACACAATAGCTTGGCATAAGCATTGAGCAACAGCTGCTGAACACACCTGGCAACATCTGCTTGCATCAAAAGAGGGCTTCAAGCTGACAATGGCACCAGCAGCTTCCATCTGCAACAGAGACCCAGGAAAGGACAGGCTGTGCCGGTTTGGACAAATGTGGAGGAAAAAATCCTCTGATAGAAGGCAGGTTACACCCAGCCCTCCCCCACCAGCTTCGGGAAAAAAGAATTTTCCTGGGAAGAAAGTGAAAGAGATAAAAACCATTTTTTTAACAAACACACAGGAAAAGGAGAACAATGCTAAATATTAAAAGCTCTCGCTGTGCAGAGAAAGCTGGGATAATTTGAGAGTCCTTCCGTGTTTCGGTGGGGTCTCCTGAAACATCCATAGACAGCGAGGCCCGTGCAAAGAAATAGGGAGCGATTCTTGAGAGAAGTTTCAGAGCTCTTTCTTCTCCAGCCACATGGGCGGGGCACTGCCAAAGAACTGAGCAGTCACGGCACAACCAGGGCCCTCCTGGCACAGGGCAACACAAAATAAGCAGTGCTGAACAGGATTAGGGCACATGTGAGCAGGGAGCAGGGAGACCCCGTTCCCAGGCCATGCCTCTACCCCAGGGTCCCCTCTCCCATGACCTCATGGCAGGGGGGAGGAACCCCAACACTTCCGGAGGTGTAGTCTCTCTCCTCCTCCTTGCAGCTGGCTCATGGGCCCACATTCAGGGCCCCCACCTCGGGAGAAAATTCTCCCAATGTGGTCTGATGTTGAAAGAGTCAAGAAGAGAAGAAGGGAAAAAAACCCCCAAAGTCCCAGGAAAACAAAGTTCAACTCTCCATCTCTCCCCAGAGAAAAGGAGCTGAAAACTGGCTAAAAAGAAACAAAGTTGCTTCCTCTGCTCTTGCTGCAAGCAGGATGCAGAGGAGTGTGTATGTGTGTCATTGAACAAACGCTCTGAGAAGTTTGTCCGGTTTTTTTTCCTCTCCCCCCTCTCAGGCTCAGTTGAAAGGCACAGAAATGCACAAAGTTCACTTCTGGGCATAGAGCAGCAATAGGGGATACACATGATAAAGTCACCCCAAGACACAGGGACAGAGAATTCAGTGGAAAGACTCCGAGAATTCTGCTCCCAGAGATCATTCATTCCTGCTCACACTGACCCTTGTAGAAAGGGGACATCGTTCCCCGCCGCCTGTACTGAGCATGTGGCTCCTGAGTGGGGTTTGTTGTTTAGGAAACCTGCTCCGGCTATTCCATTCTTTCCTTCCAAACAGGAAAACTTCTCCTGGGGCTGTGTGCAGGCAGAGCCCTGAGGAGAGCAGGTGGCACATGGTGCGCTGGGCTGGGACAGCCAGCTGCAGAGCTCAAGGGAAGAAGCCCAAAGTGTCACAATGGCTCCTTGCCTTCCCATGCAACACCTGGGTCACAATGGTCTCCTTGATTCCATGAGGCCCCACTGTGTCACAATGGCTCCTTGGTTCCATCAGGTTCCGCAGTGTCACCATGGTCTCCTTTGATCCGCACTGTCATCATGGACAATTGGTTCCATGAGGCCCCGCAGTGTCACAATGGTCCCTTGGTTCCATAGGTTTGATGTTGTAACAATGGACTCCTTGCTTCTATGAGCTAGCCTGCTTTTTGCAGAGGTGTCTTTGGTTCCAACAAGGCCCTGCTGTGTCTCAGTGCACCCTGGCTTCCATGTGGATCTGGAGTATCACAAAGGCTCCTTGGTTCCACCAGGTCCTGCTGTGTCACAATGGGTCCTGTGGTCCCCGAGGCCCTCCAAAGTCATCATGGAGGCTTGGTTCCATGAGGTTCCATTATGTGCCAGTGGTCATCTTGGTTCCAGGAGTTTCCTTAGTGTCACAATGCCCTCCATGCTTCCATTAGGCCCTGCTTTGCCACAATGGTCCCCTTGTTTCCTTGAGGCCCCGCTGTGTCACAATGGACGGATGGTTCCATGATGTTGCGTGGTGTCACCGTGCTCTTCTTGAATCCGCCGTGTAACCATGGACCATTGGTTCCATGCAGCCTGGCCGTGTCACAATGGGCTCCTTGATTCCATGACTCCCCACGGTGTCACAATGGAGCCTTGTTTCTAGGAGGTTCTGTACTGTCACAATTGCCTCCTTGATGCCATCAGCCCCTGCAGTGTCACAATGGCTCCTTGGTTCCATGAGGAACACAATAGCTTGGCATAAGCATTGAGCAACAGCTGCTGAACACACCGGGCAACATCTGCTTGCATCAAAAGAGGGCTTCAAGCTGACAATGGCACCAGCAGCTTCCATCTGCAACAGACACCCAGGAAAGGACAGGCTGTGCCGGTTTGGACAAATTTGGAGGAAAATATCCTCTGATAGAAGGCAGGTTACACCCAGCCCTCCCCCACCAGCTTCGGGAAAAAAGAATTTTCCTGGGAAGAAAGTGAAAGAGATAAAACTATTTTTTTAACAAACACCCAGGAAAAGGATAACAATGCTAAATATTAAAACCTCTCGCTGTGGAGAGAAAGCTGGGATAATTTGAGAGTCCTTCCGTGTTTCGGTGGGGTCTCCTGAAACATCCATAGACAGCGAGGCCAGTGAAAAAGAAATAGGGAGTGATTCTTGAGAGAAGTTTTAGAGATCTTTCTTCTCCAGCCACATGGGCGGGGCACTGCCAAAGAACTGAGCAGCCACGGCACAACCAGGGCCCTCCTGGCACAGGGCAACACAAAATAAGCAGTGCTGAACAGGATTAGGGCACATGTGAGCAGGGAGCAGGGAGACCCCCCGTGCCCAGGCCATGCCTCTACCCCAGGGTCCACTCTCCCATGACCTCATGGCAGGGGGGAGGAACCCCAACACTTCCGTAGGTGTAGTCTCTCTCCTCCTCCTTGCAGCTGGCTCATGGGCCCACATTCAGGGCCCCCACCTCGGTAGAAAATTCTCCCAATGTGCTCTGATGTGGAAACAGTCAAGAAGAGAAGAAGGGAAAAAAACCCCCGAAGTCCCAGGAAAACAAAGTTCAACTCTCCATCTCCCCCCAGAGAAAAAATGCTGAAAACTGGCTAAAAAGAAACAAGGTTGCTTCCTCCGCTCTTGCTGCAAGCAGGATGCAGAGGAGTGTGTATGTGTGTCCTTGAACAAACGCTCTGAGAAGTTTGTCCGGTTTTTTTTTTCCTCTCCCCCCTCTCAGGCTCAGTTGAAAGGCACAGAAATGCACAAAGTTACCTTCTGGGCATAGAGTAGGATAGGGGATACACATGATAAAGTCACCCCAAGACACAGGGACAGAGAATTCAGTGGAAAGACTCCGAGAATTCTGCTCCCAGAGATCATTCCTGCTCACACTGACCCTTGTAGAAAGGGGACATCGTTCCAGGCAGCCTGTACTGAGCATTTGGCTCCTGAGTGGGGTTTGTTGTTTAGGAAACCTGCTCCGGCTTTTCCATTCTTTCCTTCCAAACAGGAAAACTTCTCCTGGGGCTGTGTGCAGGCAGTGCCCTGAGGAGAGCAGGTGGCACATGGTGCGCTGGGCTGGGACAGCCAGCTGCAGAGCTCAAGGGAAGAAGCCCAAAGTGTCACAATGGCTCCTTGCCTTCACATGCAACACCTGGGTCACAATGGTCTCCTTGATTCCATGAGGCCCCACTGTGTCACAATGGCTCCTTGGTTCCATCAGGTTCCGCAGTGTCACCATGGTCTCCTTTGATCCGCATTGTCATCATGGACAATTGGTTCCATGAGGCCCCGCAGTGTCACAATGGTCCCTTGGTTCCATAGGTTTGATGTTGTAACAATGGACTCCTTGCTTCTATGAGCTAGCCTGCTTTTTGCAGAGGTGTCTTTGGTTCCAACAAGGCCCTGCTGTGTCTCAGTGCACCCTGGCTTCCATGTGGATCTGGAGTATCACAAAGGCTCCTTGGTTCCACCAGGTCCTGCTGTGTCACAATGGGTCCTGTGGTCCCCGAGGCCCTCCAAAGTCATCATGGAGGCTTGGTTCCATGAGGTTCCATTATGTGCCAGTGGTCATCTTGGTTCCAGGAGTTTCCTTAGTGTCACAATGCCCTCCATGCTTCCATTAGGCCC
Source organism: Aphelocoma coerulescens (assembly GCF_041296385.1). NCBI lineage: Eukaryota > Metazoa > Chordata > Aves > Passeriformes > Corvidae > Aphelocoma > Aphelocoma coerulescens. The sequence continues at coordinate 118,612 of NW_027183533.1, forward strand.
TGCTTTGCCACAATGGTCCCCTTGTTTCCTTGAGGCCCCGCTGTGTCACAATGGACGGATGGTTCCATGATGTTGCGTGGTGTCACCGTGCTCTTCTTGAATCCGCCGTGTAACCATGGACCATTGGTTCCATGCAGCCTGGCCGTGTCACAATGGGCTCCTTGATTCCATGACTCCCCACGGTGTCACAATGGAGCCTTGTTTCTAGGAGGTTCTGTACTGTCACAATGGTCTCCTTGATGCCATCAGCCCCTGCAGTGTCACAATGGCTCCTTGGTTCCATGAGGAACACAATAGCTTGGCATAAGCATTGAGCAACAGCTGCTGAACACACCGGGCAACATCTGCTTGCATCAAAAGAGGGCTTCAAGCTGACAATGGCACCAGCAGCTTCCATCTGCAACAGACACCCAGGAAAGGACAGGCTGTGCCGGTTTGGACAAATTTGGAGGAAAATATCCTCTGATAGAAGGCAGGTTACACCCAGCCCTCCCCCACCAGCTTCGGGAAAAAAGAATTTTCCTGGGAAGAAAGTGAAAGAGATAAAACTATTTTTTTAACAAACACCCAGGAAAAGGATAACAATGCTAAATATTAAAACCTCTCGCTGTGGAGAGAAAGCTGGGATAATTTGAGAGTCCTTCCGTGTTTCGGTGGGGTCTCCTGAAACATCCATAGACAGCGAGGCCAGTGAAAAAGAAATAGGGAGTGATTCTTGAGAGAAGTTTTAGAGATCTTTCTTCTCCAGCCACATGGGCGGGGCACTGCCAAAGAACTGAGCAGCCACGGCACAACCAGGGCCCTCCTGGCACAGGGCAACACAAAATAAGCAGTGCTGAACAGGATTAGGGCACATGTGAGCAGGGAGCAGGGAGACCCCCCGTGCCCAGGCCATGCCTCTACCCCAGGGCCCACTCTCCCATGACCTCATGGCAGGGGGGAGGAACCCCAACACTTCCGTAGGTGTAGTCTCTCTCCTCCTCCTTGCAGCTGGCTCATGGGCCCACATTCAGGGCCCCCACCTCGGTAGAAAATTCTCCCAATGTGCTCTGATGTGGAAACAGTCAAGAAGAGAAGAAGGGAAAAAAACCCCCGAAGTCCCAGGAAAACAAAGTTCAACTCTCCATCTCCCCCCAGAGAAAAAATGCTGAAAACTGGCTAAAAAGAAACAAGGTTGCTTCCTCCGCTCTTGCTGCAAGCAGGATGCAGAGGAGTGTGTATGTGTGTCCTTGAACAAACGCTCTGAGAAGTTTGTCCGGTTTTTTTTTCCTCTCCCCCCTCTCAGGCTCAGTTGAAAGGCACAGAAATGCACAAAGTTCACTTCTGGGCATAGAGCAGGATAGGGGATACACATGATAAAGTCACCCCAAGACACAGGGACAGAGAATTCAGTGGAAAGACTCCGAGAATTCTGCTCCCAGAGATCATTCATTCCTGCTCACCCTGACCCTTGTAGAAAGGGGACATCGTTCCCGGCAGCCTGTACTGAGCATGTGGCTCCTGAGTGGGGTTTGTTGTTTAGGAAACCTGCTCCGGCTTTTCCATTCTTTCCTTCCAAACAGGAAAACTTCTCCTGGGGCTGTGTGCAGGCAGAGCCCTGAGGAGAGCAGGTGGCACATGGTGTGCTGGGCTGGGACAGCCAGCTGCAGAGCTCAAGGGAAGAAGCCCAAAGTGTCACAATGGCTCCTTGCCTTCACATGCAACACCTGGGTCACAACGGTCTCCTTGATTCCATGAGGCCCCACTGTGTCACAATGGCTCCTTGGTTCCATCGGGTTCCGCAGTGTCACCATGGTCTCTTTTGATCCGCACTGTCATCATGGACAATTGGTTCCATGAGGCCCCGTAGTGTCACAATGGTCCCTTGCTTCCATAGCTTTGATGTTGTAAGAAAGGACTCCTTGCTTCTATGAGCTAGCCTGCTTTTTGCAGAGGTGTCTTTGGTTCCAACAAGGCCCCGCTGTGTCTCAGTGCACCCTGGCTTCCATGTGGATCTGGAGTATCACAAAGGCTCCTTGGTTCCACCAGGTCCTGCTGTGTCACAATGGGTCCTGTGGTCCCTGAGGCCCTCCAAAGTCATCATGGAGGCTTGTTTCCATGAGGTTCCATTATGTGCCAGTGGTCATCTTGGTTCCAGGAGTTTCCTTAGTTTCACAATGCTCTCCATGCTTCCATGATTCCCCACAATGTCACAATGCTCTCCAGGCTTCCATTAGGCCCTGCTTTGCCACAATGGTCCCCTTGTTTCCATGAGGCCCCGCTGTGTCACAATGGACCTATGGTTCCATGATGTTGCGTGGTGTCACCGTGCTCTTCTTGAATCCGCAGTGTAACCATGGACCATTGGTTCCATGCGGCCTGGCCGTGTCACAATGGGCTCCGTGATTCCATGATTCCCCACGGTGTCACAATGGAGCCTTGTTTCTAGAGGTTCTGTACTTTCACAATTGCCTCCTTGATGCCATCAGCCCCTGCAGTGTCACAATGGCTCCTTGGTTCCATGAGGAACACAATAGCTTGGCATAAGCATTGAGCAACAGCTGCTGAACACACCTGGCAACATCTGCTTGCATCAAAAGAGGGCTTCAAGCTGACAATGGCACCAGCAGCTTCCATCTGCAACAGAGACCCAGGAAAGGACAGGCTGTGCCGGTTTGGACAAATGTGGAGGAAAAAATCCTCTGATAGAAGGCAGGTTACACCCAGCCCTCCCCCACCAGCTTCGGGAAAAAAGAATTTTCCTGGGAAGAAAGTGAAAGAGATAAAAACCATTTTTTTAACAAACACCCAGGAAAAGGATAACAATGCTAAATATTAAAAGCTCTCGCTGTGCAGAGAAAGCTGGGATAATTTGAGAGTCCTTCCGTGTTTCGGTGGGGTCTCCTGAAACATCCATAGACAGCGAGGCCAGTGAAAAAGAAATAGGGAGTGATTCTTGAGAGAAGTTTTAGAGATCTTTCTTCTCCAGCCACATGGGCGGGGCACTGCCAAAGAACTGAGCAGCCACGGCACAACCAGGGCCCTCCTGGCACAGGGCAACACAAAATAAGCAGTGCTGAACAGGATTAGGGCACATGTGAGCAGGGAGCAGGGAGACCCCCCGTGCCCAGGCCATGCCTCTACCCCAGGGCCCACTCTCCCATGACCTCATGGCAGGGGGGAGGAACCCCAACACTTCCGTAGGTGTAGTCTCTCTCCTCCTCCTTGCAGCTGGCTCATGGGCCCACATTCAGGGCCCCCACCTCGGTAGAAAATTCTCCCAATGTGCTCTGATGTGGAAACAGTCAAGAAGAGAAGAAGGGAAAAAAACCCCCAAAGTCCCAGGAAAACAAAGTTCAACTCTCCATCTCCCCCCAGAGAAAAAATGCTGAAAACTGGCTAAAAAGAAACAAGGTTGCTTCCTCCGCTCTTGCTGCAAGCAGGATGCAGAGGAGTGTGTATGTGTGTCCTTGAACAAACGCTCTGAGAAGTTTGTCCGGTTTTTTTTTTCCTCTCCCCCCTCTCAGGCTCAGTTGAAAGGCACAGAAATGCACAAAGTTACCTTCTGGGCATAGAGTAGGATAGGGGATACACATGATAAAGTCACCCCAAGACACAGGGACAGAGAATTCAGTGGAAAGACTCCGAGAATTCTGCTCCCAGAGATCATTCCTGCTCACACTGACCCTTGTAGAAAGGGGACATCGTTCCAGGCAGCCTGTACTGAGCATGTGGCTCCTGAGTGGGGTTTGTTGTTTAGGAAACCTGCTCCGGCTTTTCCATTCTTTCCTTCCAAACAGGAAAACTTCTCCTGGGGCTGTGTGCAGGCAGTGCCCTGAGGAGAGCAGGTGGCACATGGTGCGCTGGGCTGGGACAGCCAGCTGCAGAGCTCAAGGGAAGAAGCCCAAAGTGTCACAATGGCTCCTTGCCTTCACATGCAACACCTGGGTCACAATGGTCTCCTTGATTCCATGAGGCCCCACTGTGTCACAATGGCTCCTTGGTTCCATCGGGTTCCGCAGTGTCACCATGGTCTCCTTTGATCCGCATTGTCATCATGGACAATTGGTTCCATGAGGCCCCGCAGTGTCACAATGGTCCCTTGCTTCCATAGGTTTGATGTTGTAACAATGGACTCCTTGCTTCTATGAGCTAGCCTGCTTTTTGCAGAGGTGTCTTTGGTTCCAACAAGGCCCTGCTGTGTCTCAGTGCACCCTGGCTTCCATGTGGATCTGGAGTATCACAAAGGCTCCTTGGTTCCACCAGGTCCTGCTGTGTCACAATGGGTCCTGTGGTCCCTGAGGCCCTCCAAAGTCATCATGGAGGCTTGCTTCCATGAGGTTCCATTATGTGCCAGTGGTCATCTTGGTTCCAGGAGTTTCCTTAGTTTCACAATGCTCTCCATGCTTCCATGATTCCCCACAATGTCCCAATGCTCTCCAGGCTTCCATTAGGCCCTGCTTTGCCACAATGGTCCCCTTGTTTCCATGAGGCCCCGCTGTGTCACAATGGACCTATGGTTCCATGATGTTGCGTGGTGTCACCGTGCTCTTCTTGAATCCGCAGTGTAACCATGGACCATTGGTTCCATGCGGCCTGGCCGTGTCACAATGGGCTCCTTGATTCCATGATTCCCCACGGTGTCACAATGGAGCCTTGTTTCTAGGAGGTTCTGTACTGTCACAATGGTCTCCTTGATGCCATCAGCCCCTGCAGTGTCACAATGGCTCCTTGGTTCCATGAGGAACACAATAGCTTGGCATAAGCATTGAGCAACAGCTGCTGAACACACCTGGCAACATCTGCTTGCATCAAAAGAGGGCTTCAAGCTGACAATGGCACCAGCAGCTTCCATCTGCAACAGACACCCAGGGAAAGGACAGGCTGTGCCGGTTTGGACAAATGTGGAGGAAAATATCCTCTGATAGAAGGCAGGTTACACCCAGCCCTCCCCCACCAGCTTCAGGAAAAAAGAATTTTCCTGGGAAGAAAGTGAAAGAGATAAAAACCATTTTTTTAACAAACACACAGGAAAAGGATAACAATGCTAAATATTAAAAGCTCTCGCTGTGCAGAGAAAGCTGGGATAATTTGAGAGTCCTTCCGTGTTTCGGTGGGGTCTCCTGAAACATCCATAGACAGCGAGGCCCGTGCAAAGAAATAGGGAGCGATTCTTGAGAGAAGTTTCAGAGCTCTTTCTTCTCCAGCCACATGGGCGGGGCACTGCCAAAGAACTGAGCAATCACGGCACAACCAGGGCCCTCCTGGCACAGGGCAACACAAAATAAGCAGTGCTGAACAGGATTAGGGCACATGTGAGCAGGGAGCAGGGAGACCCCGTGCCCAGGCCATGCCTCTACCCCAGGGTCCCCTCTCCCATGACCTCATGGCAGGGGGGAGGAACCCCAACACTTCCGTAGGTGTAGTCTCTCTCCTCCTCCTTGCAGCTGGCTCATGGGCCCACATTCAGGGCCCCCACCTCGGGAGAAAATTCTCCCAATGTGCTCTGATGTTGAAAGAGTCAAGAAGAGAAGAAGGGAAAAAAACCCCCAAAGTCCCAGGAAAACAAAGTTCAACTCTCCATCTCCCCCCAGAGAAAAAATGCTGAAAACTGGCTAAAAAGAAACAAAGTTGCTTCCTCTGCTCTTGCTGCAAGCAGGATGCAGAGGAGTGTGTATGTGTGTCCTTGAACAAACGCTCTGAGAAGTTTGTCCGGTTTTTTTTCCTCTCCCCCCTCTCAGGCTCAGTTGAAAGGCACAGAAATGCACAAAGTTCACTTCTGGGCATAGAGCAGCAATAGGGGATACACATGATAAAGTCACCCCAAGACACAGGGACAGAGAATTCAGTGGAAAGACTCCGAGAATTCTGCTCCCAGAGATCATTCATTCCTGCTCACCCTGACCCTTGTAGAAAGGGGACATCGTTCCCGGCAGCCTGGTGTGAGCATGTGGCTCCTGAGTGGGGTTTGTTGTTTAGGAAACCTGCTCAGGCTTTTCCATTCTTTCCTTCCAAACAGGAAAACTTCTCCTGGGGCTGTGTGCAGGCAGTGCCCTGAGGAGAGCAGGTGGCACATGGTGCGCTGGGCTGGGACAGCCAGCTGCAGAGCTCAAGGGAAGAAGCCCAAAGTGTCACAATGGCTCCTTGCCTTCACATGCAACACCTGGGTCACAATGGTCTCCTTGATTCCATGAGGCCCCACTGTGTCACAATGGCTCCTTGGTTCCATCAGGTTCCGCAGTGTCACCATGGTCTCCTTTGATCCGCATTGTCATAATGGACAATTGGTTCCATGAGGCCCCGCAGTGTCACAATGGTCCCTTGGTTCCATAGGTTTGATGTTGTAACAATGGACTCCTTGCTTCTATGAGCTAGCCTGCTTTTTGCAGAGGTGTCTTTGGTTCCAACAAGGCCCTGCTGTGTCTCAGTGCACCCTGGCTTCCATGTGGATCTGGAGTATCACAAAGGCTCCTTGGTTCCACCAGGTCCTGCTGTGTCACAATGGGTCCTGTGGTCCCTGAGGCCCTCCAAAGTCATCATGGAGGCTTGCTTCCATGAGGTTCCATTATGTGCCAGTGGTCATCTTGGTTCCAGGAGTTTCCTTAGTGTCACAATGCTCTCCATGTTTCCATGATTCCCCACAATGTCCCAATGCTCTCCAGGCTTCCATTAGGCCCTGCTTTGCCACAATGGTCCCCTTGTTTCCATGAGGCCCCGCTGCGTCACAATGGACCTATGGTTCCATGATGTTGCGTGGTGTCACCGTGCTCTTCTTGAATCCGCAGTGTAACCATGGACCATTGGTTCCATGCGGCCTGGCCGTGTCACAATGGGCTCCTTGATTCCATGATTCCCCACGGTGTCACAATGGAGCCTTGTTTCTAGGAGGTTCTGTACTGTCACAATGGTCTCCTTGATGCCATCAGCCCCTGCAGTGTCACAATGGCTCCTTGGTTCCATGAGGAACACAATAGCTTGGCATAAGCATTGAGCAACAGCTGCTGAACACACCTGGCAACATCTGCTTGCATCAAAAGAGTGCTTCAAGCTGACAATGGCACCAGCAGCTTCCATCTGACACAGACACCCAGGGAAAGGACAGGCTGTGCCGGTTTGGACAAATGTGGAGGAAAATATCCTCTGATAGAAGGCAGGTTACACCCAGCCCTCCCCCACCAGCTTCGGGAAAAAAGAATTTTCCTGGGAAGAAAGTGAAAGAGATAAAAACTATTTTTTTAACAAACACCCAGGAAAAGGAGAACAATGCTAAATATTAAAACCTCTCGCTGTAGGGAGAAAGCTGGGATAATTTGAGAGTCCTTCCGTGTTTCGGTGGGGTCTCCTGAAACATCCATAGACAGCGAGGCCCGTGCAAAGAAATAGGGAGCGATTCTTGAGAGAAGTTTCAGAGCTCTTTCTTCTCCAGCCACATGGGCGGGGCACTGCCAAAGAACTGAGCAATCACGGCACAACCAGGGCCCTCCTGGCACAGGGCAACACAAAATAACCAGTGCTGAACAGGATTAGGGCACATGTGAGCAGGGAGCAGGGAGACCCCCGTGCCCAGGCCATGCCTCTACCCCAGGGTCCCCTCTCCCATGACCTCATGGCAGGGGGGAGGAACCCCAACACTTCCGTAGGTGTAGTCTCTCTCCTCCTCCTTGCAGCTGGCTCATGGGCCCACATTCAGGGCCCCCACCTCGGGAGAAAATTCTCCCAATGTGCTCTGATGTTGAAAGAGTCAAGAAGAGAAGAAGGGAAAAAAACCCCCAAAGTCCCAGGAAAACAAAGTTCAACTCTCCATCTCTCCCCAGAGAAAAGGAGCTGAAAACTGGCTAAAAAGAAACAAAGTTGCTTCCTCTGCTCTTGCTGCAAGCAGGATGCAGAGGAGTGTGTATGTGTGTCCTTGAACAAACGCTCTGAGAAGTTTGTCCGGTTTTTTTTTCCTCTCCCCCCTCTCAGGCTCAGTTGAAAGGCACAGAAATGCACAAAGTTCACTTCTGGGCATAGAGCAGGATAGGGGATACACATGATAAAGTCACCCCAAGACACAGGGACAGAGAATTCAGTGGAAAGACTCCGAGAATTCTGCTCCCAGAGATCATTCATTCCTGCTCACCCTGACCCTTGTAGAAAGGGGACATCGTTCCCGGCAGCCTGTACTGAGCATGTGGCTCCTGAGTGGGGTTTGTTGTTTAGGAAACCTGCTCCGGCTTTTCCATTCTTTCCTTCCAAACAGGAAAACTTCTCCTGGGGCTGTGTGCAGGCAGAGCCCTGAGGAGAGCAGGTGGCACATGGTGTGCTGGGCTGGGACAGCCAGCTGCAGAGCTCAAGGGAAGAAGCCCAAAGTGTCACAATGGCTCCTTGCCTTCACATGCAACACCTGGGTCACAACGGTCTCCTTGATTCCATGAGGCCCCACTGTGTCACAATGGCTCCTTGGTTCCATCGGGTTCCGCAGTGTCACCATGGTCTCTTTTGATCCGCACTGTCATCATGGACAATTGGTTCCATGAGGCCCCGCAGTGTCACAATGGTCCCTTGGTTCCATAGCTTTGATGTTGTAAGAAAGGACTCCTTGCTTCTATGAGCTAGCCTGCTTTTTGCAGAGGTGTCTTTGGTTCCAACAAGGCCCCGCTGTGTCTCAGTGCACCCTGGCTTCCATGTGGATCTGGAGTATCACAAAGGCTCCTTGGTTCCACCAGGTCCTGCTGTGTCACAATGGGTCCTGTGGTCCCTGAGGCCCTCCAAAGTCATCATGGAGGCTTGTTTCCATGAGGTTCCATTATGTGCCAGTGGTCATCTTGGTTCCAGGATTTTCCTTAGTTTCACAATGCTCTCCATGCTTCCATGATTCCCCACAATGTCACAATGCTCTCCATGCTTCCATTAGGCCCTGCTTTGCCACAATGGTCCCCTTGTTTCCATGAGGCCCCGCTGTGTCACAATGGACCTATGGTTCCATGATGTTGCGTGGTGTCACCGTGCTCTTCTTGAATCCGCCGTGTAACCATGGACCATTGGTTCCATGCGGCCTGGCCGTGTCACAATGGGCTCCGTGATTCCATGATTCCCCACGGTGTCACAATGGAGCCTTGTTTCTAGAGGTTCTGTACTGTCACAATTGCCTCCTTGATGCCATCAGCCCCTGCAGTGTCACAATGGCTCCTTGGTTCCATGAGGAACACAATAGCTTGGCATAAGCATTGAGCAACAGCTGCTGAACACACCTGGCAACATCTGCTTGCATCAAAAGAGGGCTTCAAGCTGACAATGGCACCAGCAGCTTCCATCTGCAACAGAGACCCAGGAAAGGACAGGCTGTGCCGGTTTGGACAAATGTGGAGGAAAAAATCCTCTGATAGAAGGCAGGTTACACCCAGCCCTCCCCCACCAGCTTCGGGAAAAAAGAATTTTCCTGGGAAGAAAGTGAAAGAGATAAAAACCATTTTTTTAACAAACACACAGGAAATGGATAACAATGCTAAATATTAAAAGCTCTCGCTGTGCAGAGAAAGCTGGGATAATTTGAGAGTCCTTCCGTGTTTCGGTGGGGTCTCCTGAAACATCCATAGACAGCGAGGCCCGTGCAAAGAAATAGGGAGCGATTCTTGAGAGAAGTTTCAGAGCTCTTTCTTCTCCAGCCACATGGGCGGGGCACTGCCAAAGAACTGAGCAATCACGGCACAACCAGGGCCCTCCTGGCACAGGGCAACACAAAATAAGCAGTGCTGAACAGGATTAGGGCACATGTGAGCAGGGAGCAGGGAGACCCCGTGCCCAGGCCATGCCTCTACCCCAGGGTCCCCTCTCCCATGACCTCATGGCAGGGGGGAGGAACCCCAACACTTCCGGAGGTGTAGTCTCTCTCCTCCTCCTTGCAGCTGGCTCATGGGCCCACATTCAGGGCCCCCACCTCGGGAGAAAATTCTCCCAATGTGGTCTGATGTTGAAAGAGTCAAGAAGAGAAGAAGGGAAAAAAACCCCCAAAGTCCCAGGAAAACAAAGTTCAACTCTCCATCTCCCCCCAGAGAAAAAATGCTGAAAACTGGCTAAAAAGAAACAAAGTTGCTTCCTCTGCTCTTGCTGCAAGCAGGATGCAGAGGAGTGTGTATGTGTGTCCTTGAACAAACGCTCTGAGAAGTTTGTCCGGTTTTTTTTCCCTCTCCCCCCTCTCAGGCTCAGTTGAAAGGCACAGAAATGCACAAAGTTCACTTCTGGGCATAGAGCAGCAATAGGGGATACACATGATAAAGTCACCCCAAGACACAGGGACAGAGAATTCAGTGGAAAGACTCCGAGAATTCTGCTCCCAGAGATCATTCCTGCTCACACTGACCCTTGTAGAAAGGGGACATCGTTCCCCGCCGCCTGTACTGAGCATGTGGCTCCTGAGTGGGGTTTGTTGTTTAGGAAACCTGCTCCGGCTTTTCCATTCTTTCCTTCCAAACAGGAAAACTTCTCCTGGGGCTGTGTGCAGGCAGAGCCCTGAGGAGAGCAGGTGGCACATGGTGCGCTGGGCTGGGACAGCCAGCTGCAGAGCTCAAGGGAAGAAGCCCAAAGTGTCACAATGGCTCCTTGCCTTCACATGCAACACCTGGGTCACAATGGTCTCCTTGATTCCATGAGGCCCCACTGTGTCACAATGGCTCCTTGGTTCCATCGGGTTCCGCAGTGTCACCATGGTCTCTTTTGATCCGCATTGTCATCATGGACAATTGGTTCCATGAGGCCCCGCAGTGTCACAATGGTCCCTTGCTTCCATAGCTTTGATGTTGTAACAATGGACTCCTTGCTTCTATGAGCTAGCCTGCTTTTTGCAGAGGTGTCTTTGGTTCCAACAAGGCCCTGCTGTGTCTCAGTGCACCCTGGCTTCCATGTGGATCTGGAGTATCACAAAGGCTCCTTGGTTCCACCAGGTCCTGCTGTGTCACAATGGGTCCTGTGGTCCCCGAGGCCCTCCAAAGTCATCATGGAGGCTTGGTTCCATGAGGTTCCATTATGTGCCAGTGGTCATCTTGGTTCCAGGAGTTTCCTTAGTTTCACAATGCTCTCCATGCTTCCATGATTCCCCACAATGTCACAATGCTCTCCAGGCTTCCATTAGGCCCTGCTTTGCCACAATGGTCCCCTTGTTTCCATGAGGCCCCGCTGTGTCACAATGGACCTATGGTTCCATGATGTTGCGTGGTGTCACCGTGCTCTTCTTGAATCCGCAGTGTAACCATGGACCATTGGTTCCATGCGGCCTGGCCGTGTCACAATGGGCTCCGTGATTCCATGATTCCCCACGGTGTCACAATGGAGCCTTGTTTCTAGAGGTTCTGTACTTTCACAATTGCCTCCTTGATGCCATCAGCCCCTGCAGTGTCACAATGGCTCCTTGGTTCCATGAGGAACACAATAGCTTGGCATAAGCATTGAGCAACAGCTGCTGAACACACCTGGCAACATCTGCTTGCATCAAAAGAGGGCTTCAAGCTGACAATGGCACCAGCAGCTTCCATCTGCAACAGAGACCCAGGAAAGGACAGGCTGTGCCGGTTTGGACAAATGTGGAGGAAAAAATCCTCTGATAGAAGGCAGGTTACACCCAGCCCTCCCCCACCAGCTTCGGGAAAAAAGAATTTTCCTGGGAAGAAAGTGAAAGAGATAAAAACCATTTTTTTAACAAACACACAGGAAAAGGAGAACAATGCTAAATATTAAAAGCTCTCGCTGTGCAGAGAAAGCTGGGATAATTTGAGAGTCCTTCCGTGTTTCGGTGGGGTCTCCTGAAACATCCATAGACAGCGAGGCCCGTGCAAAGAAATAGGGAGCGATTCTTGAGAGAAGTTTCAGAGCTCTTTCTTCTCCAGCCACATGGGCGGGGCACTGCCAAAGAACTGAGCAGTCACGGCACAACCAGGGCCCTCCTGGCACAGGGCAACACAAAATAAGCAGTGCTGAACAGGATTAGGGCACATGTGAGCAGGGAGCAGGGAGACCCCGTTCCCAGGCCATGCCTCTACCCCAGGGTCCCCTCTCCCATGACCTCATGGCAGGGGGGAGGAACCCCAACACTTCCGGAGGTGTAGTCTCTCTCCTCCTCCTTGCAGCTGGCTCATGGGCCCACATTCAGGGCCCCCACCTCGGGAGAAAATTCTCCCAATGTGGTCTGATGTTGAAAGAGTCAAGAAGAGAAGAAGGGAAAAAAACCCCCAAAGTCCCAGGAAAACAAAGTTCAACTCTCCATCTCTCCCCAGAGAAAAGGAGCTGAAAACTGGCTAAAAAGAAACAAAGTTGCTTCCTCTGCTCTTGCTGCAAGCAGGATGCAGAGGAGTGTGTATGTGTGTCATTGAACAAACGCTCTGAGAAGTTTGTCCGGTTTTTTTTCCTCTCCCCCCTCTCAGGCTCAGTTGAAAGGCACAGAAATGCACAAAGTTCACTTCTGGGCATAGAGCAGCAATAGGGGATACACATGATAAAGTCACCCCAAGACACAGGGACAGAGAATTCAGTGGAAAGACTCCGAGAATTCTGCTCCCAGAGATCATTCATTCCTGCTCACACTGACCCTTGTAGAAAGGGGACATCGTTCCCCGCCGCCTGTACTGAGCATGTGGCTCCTGAGTGGGGTTTGTTGTTTAGGAAACCTGCTCCGGCTATTCCATTCTTTCCTTCCAAACAGGAAAACTTCTCCTGGGGCTGTGTGCAGGCAGAGCCCTGAGGAGAGCAGGTGGCACATGGTGCGCTGGGCTGGGACAGCCAGCTGCAGAGCTCAAGGGAAGAAGCCCAAAGTGTCACAATGGCTCCTTGCCTTCCCATGCAACACCTGGGTCACAATGGTCTCCTTGATTCCATGAGGCCCCACTGTGTCACAATGGCTCCTTGGTTCCATCAGGTTCCGCAGTGTCACCATGGTCTCCTTTGATCCGCACTGTCATCATGGACAATTGGTTCCATGAGGCCCCGCAGTGTCACAATGGTCCCTTGGTTCCATAGGTTTGATGTTGTAACAATGGACTCCTTGCTTCTATGAGCTAGCCTGCTTTTTGCAGAGGTGTCTTTGGTTCCAACAAGGCCCTGCTGTGTCTCAGTGCACCCTGGCTTCCATGTGGATCTGGAGTATCACAAAGGCTCCTTGGTTCCACCAGGTCCTGCTGTGTCACAATGGGTCCTGTGGTCCCCGAGGCCCTCCAAAGTCATCATGGAGGCTTGGTTCCATGAGGTTCCATTATGTGCCAGTGGTCATCTTGGTTCCAGGAGTTTCCTTAGTGTCACAATGCCCTCCATGCTTCCATTAGGCCCTGCTTTGCCACAATGGTCCCCTTGTTTCCTTGAGGCCCCGCTGTGTCACAATGGACGGATGGTTCCATGATGTTGCGTGGTGTCACCGTGCTCTTCTTGAATCCGCCGTGTAACCATGGACCATTGGTTCCATGCAGCCTGGCCGTGTCACAATGGGCTCCTTGATTCCATGACTCCCCACGGTGTCACAATGGAGCCTTGTTTCTAGGAGGTTCTGTACTGTCACAATTGCCTCCTTGATGCCATCAGCCCCTGCAGTGTCACAATGGCTCCTTGGTTCCATGAGGAACACAATAGCTTGGCATAAGCATTGAGCAACAGCTGCTGAACACACCGGGCAACATCTGCTTGCATCAAAAGAGGGCTTCAAGCTGACAATGGCACCAGCAGCTTCCATCTGCAACAGACACCCAGGAAAGGACAGGCTGTGCCGGTTTGGACAAATTTGGAGGAAAATATCCTCTGATAGAAGGCAGGTTACACCCAGCCCTCCCCCACCAGCTTCGGGAAAAAAGAATTTTCCTGGGAAGAAAGTGAAAGAGATAAAACTATTTTTTTAACAAACACCCAGGAAAAGGATAACAATGCTAAATATTAAAACCTCTCGCTGTGGAGAGAAAGCTGGGATAATTTGAGAGTCCTTCCGTGTTTCGGTGGGGTCTCCTGAAACATCCATAGACAGCGAGGCCAGTGAAAAAGAAATAGGGAGTGATTCTTGAGAGAAGTTTTAGAGATCTTTCTTCTCCAGCCACATGGGCGGGGCACTGCCAAAGAACTGAGCAGCCACGGCACAACCAGGGCCCTCCTGGCACAGGGCAACACAAAATAAGCAGTGCTGAACAGGATTAGGGCACATGTGAGCAGGGAGCAGGGAGACCCCCCGTGCCCAGGCCATGCCTCTACCCCAGGGTCCACTCTCCCATGACCTCATGGCAGGGGGGAGGAACCCCAACACTTCCGTAGGTGTAGTCTCTCTCCTCCTCCTTGCAGCTGGCTCATGGGCCCACATTCAGGGCCCCCACCTCGGTAGAAAATTCTCCCAATGTGCTCTGATGTGGAAACAGTCAAGAAGAGAAGAAGGGAAAAAAACCCCCGAAGTCCCAGGAAAACAAAGTTCAACTCTCCATCTCCCCCCAGAGAAAAAATGCTGAAAACTGGCTAAAAAGAAACAAGGTTGCTTCCTCCGCTCTTGCTGCAAGCAGGATGCAGAGGAGTGTGTATGTGTGTCCTTGAACAAACGCTCTGAGAAGTTTGTCCGGTTTTTTTTTTCCTCTCCCCCCTCTCAGGCTCAGTTGAAAGGCACAGAAATGCACAAAGTTACCTTCTGGGCATAGAGTAGGATAGGGGATACACATGATAAAGTCACCCCAAGACACAGGGACAGAGAATTCAGTGGAAAGACTCCGAGAATTCTGCTCCCAGAGATCATTCCTGCTCACACTGACCCTTGTAGAAAGGGGACATCGTTCCAGGCAGCCTGTACTGAGCATTTGGCTCCTGAGTGGGGTTTGTTGTTTAGGAAACCTGCTCCGGCTTTTCCATTCTTTCCTTCCAAACAGGAAAACTTCTCCTGGGGCTGTGTGCAGGCAGTGCCCTGAGGAGAGCAGGTGGCACATGGTGCGCTGGGCTGGGACAGCCAGCTGCAGAGCTCAAGGGAAGAAGCCCAAAGTGTCACAATGGCTCCTTGCCTTCACATGCAACACCTGGGTCACAATGGTCTCCTTGATTCCATGAGGCCCCACTGTGTCACAATGGCTCCTTGGTTCCATCAGGTTCCGCAGTGTCACCATGGTCTCCTTTGATCCGCATTGTCATCATGGACAATTGGTTCCATGAGGCCCCGCAGTGTCACAATGGTCCCTTGGTTCCATAGGTTTGATGTTGTAACAATGGACTCCTTGCTTCTATGAGCTAGCCTGCTTTTTGCAGAGGTGTCTTTGGTTCCAACAAGGCCCTGCTGTGTCTCAGTGCACCCTGGCTTCCATGTGGATCTGGAGTATCACAAAGGCTCCTTGGTTCCACCAGGTCCTGCTGTGTCACAATGGGTCCTGTGGTCCCCGAGGCCCTCCAAAGTCATCATGGAGGCTTGGTTCCATGAGGTTCCATTATGTGCCAGTGGTCATCTTGGTTCCAGGAGTTTCCTTAGTGTCACAATGCCCTCCATGCTTCCATTAGGCCCTGCTTTGCCACAATGGTCCCCTTGTTTCCTTGAGGCCCCGCTGTGTCACAATGGACGGATGGTTCCATGATGTTGCGTGGTGTCACCGTGCTCTTCTTGAATCCGCCGTGTAACCATGGACCATTGGTTCCATGCAGCCTGGCCGTGTCACAATGGGCTCCTTGATTCCATGACTCCCCACGGTGTCACAATGGAGCCTTGTTTCTAGGAGGTTCTGTACTGTCACAATGGTCTCCTTGATGCCATCAGCCCCTGCAGTGTCACAATGGCTCCTTGGTTCCATGAGGAACACAATAGCTTGGCATAAGCATTGAGCAACAGCTGCTGAACACACCGGGCAACATCTGCTTGCATCAAAAGAGGGCTTCAAGCTGACAATGGCACCAGCAGCTTCCATCTGCAACAGACACCCAGGAAAGGACAGGCTGTGCCGGTTTGGACAAATTTGGAGGAAAATATCCTCTGATAGAAGGCAGGTTACACCCAGCCCTCCCCCACCAGCTTCGGGAAAAAAGAATTTTCCTGGGAAGAAAGTGAAAGAGATAAAACTATTTTTTTAACAAACACCCAGGAAAAGGATAACAATGCTAAATATTAAAACCTCTCGCTGTGGAGAGAAAGCTGGGATAATTTGAGAGTCCTTCCGTGTTTCGGTGGGGTCTCCTGAAACATCCATAGACAGCGAGGCCAGTGAAAAAGAAATAGGGAGTGATTCTTGAGAGAAGTTTTAGAGATCTTTCTTCTCCAGCCACATGGGCGGGGCACTGCCAAAGAACTGAGCAGCCACGGCACAACCAGGGCCCTCCTGGCACAGGGCAACACAAAATAAGCAGTGCTGAACAGGATTAGGGCACATGTGAGCAGGGAGCAGGGAGACCCCCCGTGCCCAGGCCATGCCTCTACCCCAGGGCCCACTCTCCCATGACCTCATGGCAGGGGGGAGGAACCCCAACACTTCCGTAGGTGTAGTCTCTCTCCTCCTCCTTGCAGCTGGCTCATGGGCCCACATTCAGGGCCCCCACCTCGGTAGAAAATTCTCCCAATGTGCTCTGATGTGGAAACAGTCAAGAAGAGAAGAAGGGAAAAAAACCCCCGAAGTCCCAGGAAAACAAAGTTCAACTCTCCATCTCCCCCCAGAGAAAAAATGCTGAAAACTGGCTAAAAAGAAACAAGGTTGCTTCCTCCGCTCTTGCTGCAAGCAGGATGCAGAGGAGTGTGTATGTGTGTCCTTGAACAAACGCTCTGAGAAGTTTGTCCGGTTTTTTTTTTCCTCTCCCCCCTCTCAGGCTCAGTTGAAAGGCACAGAAATGCACAAAGTTCACTTCTGGGCATAGAGCAGCCATAGGGGATACACATGATAAAGTCACCCCAAGACACAGGGACAGAGAATTCAGTGGAAAGACTCCGAGAATTCTGCTCCCAGAGATCATTCCTGCTCACACTGACCCTTGTAGAAAGGGGACATCGTTCCAGGCAGCCTGTACTGAGCATGTGGCTCCTGAGTGGGGTTTGTTGTTTAGGAAACCTGCTCCGGCTTTTCCATTCTTTCCTTCCAAACAGGAAAACTTCTCCTGGGGCTGTGTGCAGGCAGTGCCCTGAGGAGAGCAGGTGGCACATGGTGCGCTGGGCTGGGACAGCCAGCTGCAGAGCTCAAGGGAAGAAGCCCAAAGTGTCACAATGGCTCCTTGCCTTCACATGCAACACCTGGGTCACAATGGTCTCCTTGATTCCATGAGGCCCCACTGTGTCACAATGGCTCCTTGGTTCCATCGGGTTCCGCAGTGTCACCATGGTCTCCTTTGATCCGCATTGTCATCATGGACAATTGGTTCCATGAGGCCCCGCAGTGTCACAATGGTCCCTTGGTTCCATAGGTTTGATGTTGTAACAATGGACTCCTTGCTTCTATGAGCTAGCCTGCTTTTTGCAGAGGTGTCTTTGGTTCCAACAAGGCCCTGCTGTGTCTCAGTGCACCCTGGCTTCCATGTGGATCTGGAGTATCACAAAGGCTCCTTGGTTCCACCAGGTCCTGCTGTGTCACAATGGGTCCTGTGGTCCCTGAGGCCCTCCAAAGTCATCATGGAGGCTTGCTTCCATGAGGTTCCATTATGTGCCAGTGGTCATCTTGGTTCCAGGAGTTTCCTTAGTTTCACAATGCTCTCCATGCTTCCATGATTCCCCACAATGTCCCAATGCTCTCCAGGCTTCCATTAGGCCCTGCTTTGCCACAATGGTCCCCTTGTTTCCATGAGGCCCCGCTGTGTCACAATGGACCTATGGTTCCATGATGTTGCGTGGTGTCACCGTGCTCTTCTTGAATCCGCAGTGTAACAATGGACCATTGGTTCCATGCGGCCTGGCCGTGTCACAATGGGCTCCTTGATTCCATGATTCCCCACGGTGTCACAATGGAGCCTTGTTTCTAGGAGGTTCTGTACTGTCACAATGGTCTCCTTGATGCCATCAGCCCCTGCAGTGTCACAATGGCTCCTTGGTTCCATGAGGAACACAATAGCTTGGCATAAGCATTGAGCAACAGCTGCTGAACACACCTGGCAACATCTGCTTGCATCAAAAGAGGGCTTCAAGCTGACAATGGCACCAGCAGCTTCCATCTGCAACAGACACCCAGGGAAAGGACAGGCTGTGCCGGTTTGGACAAATGTGGAGGAAAATATCCTCTGATAGAAGGCAGGTTACACCCAGCCCTCCCCCACCAGCTTCGGGAAAAAAGAATTTTCCTGGGAAGAAAGTGAAAGAGATAAAAACCATTTTTTTAACAAACACACAGGAAAAGGAGAACAATGCTAAATATTAAAAGCTCTCGCTGTGCAGATAAAGCTGGGATAATTTGAGAGTCCTTCCGTGTTTCGGTGGGGTCTCCTGAAACATCCATAGACAGCGAGGCCCGTGCAAAGAAATAGGGAGCGATTCTTGAGAGAAGTTTCAGAGCTCTTTCTTCTCCAGCCACATGGGCGGGGCACTGCCAAAGAACTGAGCAATCACGGCACAACCAGGGCCCTCCTGGCACAGGGCAACACAAAATAAGCAGTGCTGAACAGGATTAGGGCACATGTGAGCAGGGAGCAGGGAGACCCCGTGCCCAGGCCATGCCTCTACCCCAGGGTCCCCTCTCCCATGACCTCATGGCAGGGGGGAGGAACCCCAACACTTCCGGAGGTGTAGTCTCTCTCCTCCTCCTTGCAGCTGGCTCATGGGCCCACATTCAGGGCCCCCACCTCGGGAGAAAATTCTCCCAATGTGCTCTGATGTTGAAAGAGTCAAGAAGAGAAGAAGGGAAAAAAACCCCCAAAGTCCCAGGAAAACAAAGTTCAACTCTCCATCTCCCCCCAGAGAAAAAATGCTGAAAACTGGCTAAAAAGAAACAAAGTTGCTTCCTCTGCTCTTGCTGCAAGCAGGATGCAGAGGAGTGTGTATGTGTGTCCTTGAACAAACGCTCTGAGAAGTTTGTCCGGTTTTTTTTCCTCTCCCCCCTCTCAGGCTCAGTTGAAAGGCACAGAAATGCACAAAGTTCACTTCTGGGCATAGAGCAGCAATAGGGGATACACATGATAAAGTCACCCCAAGACACAGGGACAGAGAATTCAGTGGAAAGACTCCGAGAATTCTGCTCCCAGAGATCATTCCTGCTCACACTGACCCTTGTAGAAAGGGGACATCGTTCCAGGCAGCCTGTACTGAGCATGTGGCTCCTGAGTGGGGTTTGTTGTTTGGGAAACCTGCTCCGGCTTTTCCATTCTTTCCTTCCAAACAGGAAAACTTCTCCTGGGGCTGTGTGCAGGCAGAGCCCTGAGGAGAGCAGGTGGCACATGGTGCGCTGGGCTGGGACAGCCAGCTGCAGAGCTCAAGGGAAGAAGCCCAAAGTGTCACAATGGCTCCTTGCCTTCACATGCAACACCTGGGTCACAATGGTCTCCTTGATTCCATGAGGCCCCACTGTGTCACAATGGCTCCTTGGTTCCATCGGGTTCCGCAGTGTCACCATGGTCTCCTTTGATCCGCACTGTCATCATGGACAATTGGTTCCATGAGGCCCCGCAGTGTCACAATGGTCCCTTGCTTCCATAGGTTTGATGTTGTAACAATGGACTCCTTGCTTCTATGAGCTAGCCTGCTTTTTGCAGAGGTGTCTTTGGTTCCAACAAGGCCCCGCTGTGTCTCAGTGCACCCTGGCTTCCATGTGGATCTGGAGTATCACAAAGGCTCCTTGGTTCCACCAGGTCCTGCTGTGTCACAATGGGTCCTGTGGTCCCTGAGGCCCTCCAAAGTCATCATGGAGGCTTGCTTCCATGAGGTTCCATTATGTGCCAGTGGTCATCTTGGTTCCAGGAGTTTCCTTAGTGTCACAATGCTCTCCATGCTTCCATGATTCCCCACAATGTCACAATGCTCTCCATGCTTCCATTAGGCCCTGCTTTGCCACAATGGTCCCCTTGTTTCCATGAGGCCCCGCTGTGTCACAATGGACCTATGGTTCCATGATGTTGCGTGGTGTCACCGTGCTCTTCTTGAATCCGCAGTGTAACCATGGACCATTGGTTCCATGCGGCCTGGCCGTGTCACAATGGGCTCCGTGATTCCATGATTCCCCACGGTGTCACAATGGAGCCTTGTTTCTAGGAGGTTCTGTACTGTCACAATTGCCTCCTTGATGCCATCAGCCCCTGCAGTGTCACAATGGCTCCTTGGTTCCATGAGGAACACAATAGCTTGGCATAAGCATTGAGCAACAGCTGCTGAACACACCTGGCAACATCTGCTTGCATCAAAAGAGGGCTTCAAGCTGACAATGGCACCAGCAGCTTCCATCTGCAACAGAGACCCAGGAAAGGACAGGCTGTGCCGGTTTGGACAAATGTGGAGGAAAATATCCTCTGATAGAAGGCAGGTTACACCCAGCCCTCCCCCACCAGCTTCGGGAAAAAAGAATTTTCCTGGGAAGAAAGTGAAAGAGATAAAAACCATTTTTTTAACAAACACCCAGGAAAAGGATAACAATGCTAAATATTAAAAGCTCTCGCTGTGCAGAGAAAGCTGGGATAATTTGAGAGTCCTTCCGTGTTTCGGTGGGGTCTCCTGAAACATCCATAGACAGCGAGGCCCGTGCAAAGAAATAGGGAGCGATTCTTGAGAGAAGTTTCAGAGCTCTTTCTTCTCCAGCCACATGGGCGGGGCACTGCCAAAGAACTGAGCAATCACGGCACAACCAGGGCCCTCCTGGCACAGGGCAACACAAAATAAGCAGTGCTGAACAGGATTAGGGCACATGTGAGCAGGGAGCAGGGAGACCCCGTGCCCAGGCCATGCCTCTACCCCAGGGTCCCCTCTCCCATGACCTCATGGCAGGGGGGAGGAACCCCAACACTTCCGGAGGTGTAGTCTCTCTCCTCCTCCTTGCAGCTGGCTCATGGGCCCACATTCAGGGCCCCCACCTCGGGAGAAAATTCTCCCAATGTGCTCTGATGTTGAAAGAGTCAAGAAGAGAAGAAGGGAAAAAAACCCCCAAAGTCCCAGGAAAACAAAGTTCAACTCTCCATCTCCCCCCAGAGAAAAAATGCTGAAAACTGGCTAAAAAGAAACAAAGTTGCTTCCTCTGCTCTTGCTGCAAGCAGGATGCAGAGGAGTGTGTATGTGTGTCCTTGAACAAACGCTCTGAGAAGTTTGTCCGGTTTTTTTTCCTCTCCCCCCTCTCAGGCTCAGTTGAAAGGCACAGAAATGCACAAAGTTCACTTCTGGGCATAGAGCAGCAATAGGGGATACACATGATAAAGTCACCCCAAGACACAGGGACAGAGAATTCAGTGGAAAGACTCCGAGAATTCTGCTCCCAGAGATCATTCCTGCTCACACTGACCCTTGTAGAAAGGGGACATCGTTCCAGGCAGCCTGTACTGAGCATGTGGCTCCTGAGTGGGGTTTGTTGTTTGGGAAACCTGCTCCGGCTTTTCCATTCTTTCCTTCCAAACAGGAAAACTTCTCCTGGGGCTGTGTGCAGGCAGAGCCCTGAGGAGAGCAGGTGGCACATGGTGCGCTGGGCTGGGACAGCCAGCTGCAGAGCTCAAGGGAAGAAGCCCAAAGTGTCACAATGGCTCCTTGCCTTCACATGCAACACCTGGGTCACAATGGTCTCCTTGATTCCATGAGGCCCCACTGTGTCACAATGGCTCCTTGGTTCCATCGGGTTCCGCAGTGTCACCATGGTCTCCTTTGATCCGCATTGTCATCATGGACAATTGGTTCCATGAGGCCCCGCAGTGTCACAATGGTCCCTTGGTTCCATAGGTTTGATGTTGTAACAATGGACTCCTTGCTTCTATGAGCTAGCCTGCTTTTTGCAGAGGTGTCTTTGGTTCCAACAAGGCCCCGCTGTGTCTCAGTGCACCCTGGCTTCCATGTGGATCTGGAGTATCACAAAGGCTCCTTGGTTCCACCAGGTCCTGCTGTGTCACAATGGGTCCTGTGGTCCCTGAGGCCCTCCAAAGTCATCATGGAGGCTTGGTTCCATGAGGTTCCATTATGTGCCAGTGGTCATCTTGGTTCCAGGAGTTTCCTTAGTGTCACAATGCTCTCCATGCTTCCATGATTCCCCACAATGTCACAATGCTCTCCATGCTTCCATTAGGCCCTGCTTTGCCACAATGGTCCCCTTGTTTCCATGAGGCCCCGCTGTGTCACAATGGACCTATGGTTCCATGATGTTGCGTGGTGTCACCGTGCTCTTCTTGAATCCGCAGTGTAACCATGGACCATTGGTTCCATGCGGCCTGGCCGTGTCACAATGGGCTCCGTGATTCCATGATTCCCCACGGTGTCACAATGGAGCCTTGTTTCTAGGAGGTTCTGTACTGTCACAATTGCCTCCTTGATGCCATCAGCCCCTGCAGTGTCACAATGGCTCCTTGGTTCCATGAGGAACACAATAGCTTGGCATAAGCATTGAGCAACAGCTGCTGAACACACCTGGCAACATCTGCTTGCATCAAAAGAGGGCTTCAAGCTGACAATGGCACCAGCAGCTTCCATCTGCAACAGAGACCCAGGAAAGGACAGGCTGTGCCGGTTTGGACAAATGTGGAGGAAAATATCCTCTGATAGAAGGCAGGTTACACCCAGCCCTCCCCCACCAGCTTCGGGAAAAAAGAATTTTCCTGGGAAGAAAGTGAAAGAGATAAAAACCATTTTTTTAACAAACACCCAGGAAAAGGAGAACAATGCTAAATATTAAAAGCTCTCGCTGTGCAGAGAAAGCTGGGATAATTTGAGAGTCCTTCCGTGTTTCGGTGGGGTCTCCTGAAACATCCATAGACAGCGAGGCCCGTGCAAAGAAATAGGGAGCCATTCATGAGAGAAGTTTCAGAGCTCTTTCTTCTCCAGCCACATGGGCGGGGCACTGCCAAAGAACTGAGCAGTCACGGCACAACCAGGGCCCTCCTGGCACAGGGCAACACAAAATAAGCAGTGCTGAACAGGATTAGGGCACATGTGAGCAGGGAGCAGGGAGACCCCGTGCCCAGGCCATGCCTCTACCCCAGGGTCCCCTCTCCCATGACCTCATGGCAGGGGGGAGGAACCCCAACACTTCCGTAGGTGTAGTCTCTCTCCTCCTCCTTGCAGCTGGCTCATGGGCCCACATTCAGGGCCCCCACCTCGGTAGAAAATTCTCCCAATGTGGTCTGATGTTGAAAGAGTCAAGAAGAGAAGAAGGGAAAAAAACCCCCAAAGTCCCAGGAAAACAAAGTTCAACTCTCCATCTCCCCCCAGAGAAAAGGAGCTGAAAACTGGCTAAAAAGAAACAAAGTTGCTTCCTCTGCTCTTGCTGCAAGCAGGATGCAGAGGAGTGTGTATGTGTGTCCTTGAACAAACGCTCTGAGAAGTTTGTCCGGTTTTTTTTCCTCTCCCCCCTCTCAGGCTCAGTTGAAAGGCACAGAAATGCACAAAGTTCACTTCTGGGCATAGAGCAGCAATAGGGGATACACATGATAAAGTCACCCCAAGACACGGGGACAGAGAATTCAGTGGAAAGACTCCGAGAATTCTGCTCCCAGAGAATTCTGCTCACCCTGACCCTTGTAGAAAGGGGACATCGTTCCCGGCAGCCTGTACTGAGCATGTGGCTCCTGAGTGGGGTTTGTTGTTTGGGAAACCTGCTCCGGCTTTTCCATTCTTTCCTTCCAAACAGGAAAACTTCTCCTGGGGCTGTGTGCAGGCAGAGCCCTGAGGAGAGCAGGTGGCACATGGTGCGCTGGGCTGGGACAGCCAGCTGCAGAGCTCAAGGGAAGAAGCCCAAAGTGTCACAATGGCTCCTTGCCTTCACATGCAACACCTGGGTCACAATGGTCTCCTTGATTCCATGAGGCCCCACTGTGTCACAATGGCTCCTTGGTTCCATCAGGTTCCGCAGTGTCACCATGGTCTCCTTTGATCCGCATTGTCATCATGGACAATTGGTTCCATGAGGCCCCGCAGTGTCACAATGGTCCCTTGCTTCCATAGGTTTGATGTTGTAACAATGGACTCCTTGCTTCTATGAGCTAGCCTGCTTTTTGCAGAGGTGTCTTTGGTTCCAACAAGGCCCCGCTGTGTCTCAGTGCACCCTGGCTTCCATGTGGATCTGGAGCATCACAAAGGCTCCTTGGTTCCACCAGGTCCTGCTGTGTCACAATGGGTCCTGTGGTCCCTGAGGCCCTCCAAAGTCATCATGGAGGCTTGCTTCCATGAGGTTCCATTATGTGCCAGTGGTCATCTTGGTTCCAGGAGTTTCCTTAGTGTCACAATGCTCTCCATGCTTCCATGATTCCCCACAATGTCACAATGCTCTCCATGCTTCCATTAGGCCCTGCTTTGCCACAATGGTCCCCTTGTTTCCATGAGGCCCCGCTGTGTCACAATGGACCTATGGTTCCATGATGTTGCGTGGTGTCACCGTGCTCTTCTTGAATCCGCAGTGTAACCATGGACCATTGGTTCCATGCGGCCTGGCCGTGTCACAATGGGCTCCGTGATTCCATGATTCCCCACGGTGTCACAATGGAGCCTTGTTTCTAGGAGGTTCTGTACTGTCACAATTGCCTCCTTGATGCCATCAGCCCCTGCAGTGTCACAATGGCTCCTTGGTTCCATGAGGAACACAATAGCTTGGCATAAGCATTGAGCAACAGCTGCTGAACACACCTGGCAACATCTGCTTGCATCAAAAGAGGGCTTCAAGCTGACAATGGCACCAGCAGCTTCCATCTGCAACAGAGACCCAGGAAAGGACAGGCTGTGCCGGTTTGGACAAATGTGGAGGAAAATATCCTCTGATAGAAGGCAGGTTACACCCAGCCCTCCCCCACCAGCTTCGGGAAAAAAGAATTTTCCTGGGAAGAAAGTGAAAGAGATAAAAACTACTTTTTTAACAAACACACAGGAAAAGGAGAACAATGCTAAATATTAAAAGCTCTCGCTGTGCAGAGAAAGCTGGGATAATTTGAGAGTCCTTCCGTGTTTCGGTGGGGTCTCCTGAAACATCCATAGACAGCGAGGCCCGTGCAAAGAAATAGGGAGCGATTCTTGAGAGAAGTTTCAGAGCTCTTTCTTCTCCAGCCACATGGGCGGGGCACTGCCAAAGAACTGAGCAATCACGGCACAACCAGGGCCCTCCTGGCACAGGGCAACACAAAATAACCAGTGCTGAACAGGATTAGGGCACATGTGAGCAGGGAGCAGGGAGACCCCGTGCCCAGGCCATGCCTCTACCCCAGGGTCCCCTCTCCCATGACCTCATGGCAGGGGGGAGGAACCCCAACACTTCCGGAGGTGTAGTCTCTCTCCTCCTCCTTGCAGCTGGCTCATGGGCCCACATTCAGGGCCCCCACCTCGGGAGAAAATTCTCCCAATGTGCTCTGATGTTGAAAGAGTCAAGAAGAGAAGAAGGGAAAAAAACCCCCAAAGTCCCAGGAAAACAAAGTTCAACTCTCCATCTCCCCCCAGAGAAAAGGAGCTGAAAACTGGCTAAAAAGAAACAAAGTTGCTTCCTCTGCTCTTGCTGCAAGCAGGATGCAGAGGAGTGTGTATGTGTGTCCTTGAACAAACGCTCTGAGAAGTTTGTCCGGTTTTTTTTCCTCTCCCCCCTCTCAGGCTCAGTTGAAAGGCACAGAAATGCACAAAGTTCACTTCTGGGCATAGAGCAGCAATAGGGGATACACATGATAAAGTCACCCCAAGACACAGGGACAGAGAATTCAGTGGAAAGACTCCGAGAATTCTGCTCCCAGAGATCATTCCTGCTCACACTGACCCTTGTAGAAAGGGGACATCGTTCCAGGCAGCCTGTACTGAGCATGTGGCTCCTGAGTGGGGTTTGTTGTTTGGGAAACCTGCTCCGGCTTTTCTATTCTTTCCTTCCAAACAGGAAAACTTCTCCTGGGGCTGTGTGCAGGCAGAGCCCTGAGGAGAGCAGGTGGCACATGGTGCGCTGGGCTGGGACAGCCAGCTGCAGAGCTCAAGGGAAGAAGCCCAAAGTGTCACAATGGCTCCTTGCCTTCCCATGCAACACCTGGGTCACAATGGTCTCCTTGATTCCATGAGGCCCCACTGTGTCACAATGGCTCCTTGGTTCCATCAGGTTCCGCAGTGTCACCATGGTCTCCTTTGATCCGCACTGTCATCATGGACAATTGGTTCCATGAGGCCCCGCAGTGTCACAATGGTCCCTTGGTTGCATAGCTTTTACGTTGTAACAATGGACTCCTTGCTTCTATGAGCTAGCCTGCTTTTTGCAGAGGTGTCTTAGGTTCCAACAAGGCCCCACTGTGTCTCAGTGCACCCTGGCTTCCACGTGGATCTGGAGTATCACAAAGGCTCCTTGGTTCCACCAGGTCCTGCTGTGTCACAATGGGTCCTGTGGTCCCTGAGGCCTTCCAAAGTCATCATGGATGCTTGCTTCCATGAGGTTCCATTATGTGCCAGTGGTCATCTTGGTTCCAGGAGTTTCCTTAGTGTCACAATGCCCTCCATGCTTCCATTAGGCCCTGCTTTGCCACAATGGTCCCCTTGTTTCCATGAGGCCCCGCTGTGTCACAATGGACCTATGGTTCCATGATGTTGCGTGGTGTCACCGTGCTCTTCTTGAATCCGCCGTGTAACAATGGACCATTGGTTCCATGCAGCCGTGTCACAATGGGCTCCTTGATTCCATGATTCCCCACGGTGTCACAATGGAGCCTTGTTTCTAGGAGGTTCTGTACTGTCACAATTGCCTCCTTGATGCCATCAGCCCCTGCAGTGTCACAATGGCTCCTTGGTTCCATGAGGAACACAATAGCTTGGCATAAGCATTGAGCAACAGCTGCTGAACACACCTGGCAACATCTGCTTGCATCAAAAGAGGGCTTCAAGCTGACAATGGCACCAGCAGCTTCCATCTGCAACAGAGACCCAGGAAAGAACAGGCTGTGCCGGTTTGGACAAATTTGGAGGAAAATATCCTCTGATAGAAGGCAGGTTACACCCAGCCCTCCCCCACCAGGTTTTTGGAAAAAAGAACTTTCCTGGGAAGAAAGTGAAAGAGATAAAAACTATTTTTTTAACAAACACACAGGAAAAGGATAGCAATGCTAAATATTAAAAGCTCTCGCTGTGCAGAGAAAGCTGGGATAATTTGAGAGTCCTTCCGTGTTTCGGTGGGGTCTCCTGAAACATCCATAGACAGCGAGGCCCGTGCAAAGAAACAGGGAGCGATTCTTGAGAGAAGTTTCAGAGCTCTTTCTTCTCCAGCCACATGGGCGGGGCACTGCCAAAGAACTTAGCAATCAAGGGTCAACCAGGGCCCTCCTCGCACAGGGCAACACCAATAAGCAGTGCTGAACAGGATTAGGGCACATGTGAGCAGGGAGCAGGGAGACCCCGTGCCCAGGCCATGCCTCTACCCCAGGGTCCCCTCTCCCATGACCTCATGGCAGGGGGGAGGAACCCCAACACTTCCGTAGGTGTAGTCTCTCTCCTCCTCCTTGCAGCTGGCTCATGGGCCCACATTCAGGGCCCCCACCTCGGGAGAAAATTCTCCCAATGTGCTCTGATGCTGAAAGAGTCAAGAAGAGAAGAAGGGAAAAAAAACCCCCGAAGTCCCAGGAAAACAAAGTTCAACTCTCCATCTCCCCCCAGAGAAAAGGAGCTGAAAACTGGCTAAAAAGAAACAAAGTTGCTTCCCTCTGCTCTTGCTGCAAGCAGGATGCAGAGGAGTGTGTATGTGTGTCCTTGAACAAACGCTCTGAGAAGTTTGTCCGGTTTTTTTTCCTCTCCCCCCTCTCAGGCTCAGTTGAAAGGCACAGAAATGCACAAAGTTCACTTCTGGGCATAGAGCAGCAATAGGGGATACACATGATAAAGTCACCCCAAGACACAGGGACAGAGAATTCAGTGGAAAGACTCCGAGAATTCTGCTCCCAGAGATCATTCATTCCTGCTCACACTGACCCTTGTAGAAAGGGGACATCGTTCCAGGCAGCCTGTACTGAGCATGTGGCTCCTGAGTGGGGTTTGTTGTTTAGGAAACCTGCTCCGGCTTTTCCATTCTTTCCTTCCAAACAGGAAAACTTCTCCTGGGGCTGTGTGCAGGCAGAGCCCTGAGGAGAGCAGGTGG
This sequence comes from Aphelocoma coerulescens, assembly GCF_041296385.1. Classification (NCBI taxonomy): domain Eukaryota; kingdom Metazoa; phylum Chordata; class Aves; order Passeriformes; family Corvidae; genus Aphelocoma; species Aphelocoma coerulescens. Next base: position 146,703 of record NW_027183533.1, read on the forward strand.
CACATGGTGCGCTGGGCTGGGACAGCCAGCTGCAGAGCTCAAGGGAAGAAGCCCAAAGTGTCACAATGGCTCCTTGCCTACCCATGCAACACCTGGGTCACAATGGTCTCCTTGATTCCATGAGGCCCCACTGTGTCACAATGGCTCCTTGGTTCCATCAGGTTCCGCAGTGTCACCATGGTCTCTTTTGATCCGCACTATCATCATGGACAATTGGTTCCATGAGGCCCCGCAGTGTCACAATGGTCCCTTGGTTGCATAGCTTTTACGTTGTAACAATGGACTCCTTGCTTCTATGAGCTAGCCTGCTTTTTGCAGAGGTGTCTTTGGTTCCAACAAGGCCCCACTGTGTCTCAGTGCACCCTGGCTTCCATGTGGATCTGGAGTATCACAAAGGCTCCTTGGTTCCACCAGGTCCTGCTGTGTCACAATGGGTCCTGTGGTCCCTGAGGCCCTCCAAAGTCATCATGGATGCTTGCTTCCATGAGGTTCCATTATGTGCCAGTGGTCATCTTGGTTCCAGGAGTTTCCTTAGTGTCACAATGCTCTCCATGTTTCCATGATTCCCCACAATGTCACAATGCTCTCCAGGCTTCCATTAGGCCCTGCTTTGCCACAATGGTCCCCTTGTTTCCATGCGGCCTTGCTGTGTCACAATGGACGTACGGTTCCATGATGTTGCGTGGTGTCACCGTGCTCTTCTTGAATCCGCCGTGTAACCATGGACCATTGGTTCCATGCAGCCGTGTCACAATGGGCTCCTTGATTCCATGATTCCCCACGGTGTCACAATGGAGCCTTGTTTCTAGGAGGTTCTGTACTGTCACAATTGCCTCCTTGATGCCATCAGCCCCTGCAGTGTCACAATGGCTCCTTGGTTCCATGAGGAACACAATAGCTTGGCATAAGCATTGAGCAACAGCTGCTGAACACACCTGGCAACATCTGCTTGCATCAAAAGAGGGCTTCAAGCTGACAATGGCACCAGCAGCTTCCATCTGCAACAGACACCCAGGGAAAGGACAGGCTGTGCCGGTTTGGACAAATGTGGAGGAAAATATCCTCTGATAGAAGGCAGGTTACACCCAGCCCTCCCCCACCAGCTTCGGGAAAAAAGAATTTTCCTGGGAAGAAAGTGAAAGAGATAAAAACTACTTTTTTAACAAACACACAGGAAAAGGATAACAATGCTAAATATTAAAACCTCTCGCTGTGCAGAGAAAGCTGGGATAATTTGAGAGTCCTTCTGTGTTTCGGTGGGGTCTCCTGAAACATCCATAGACAGCGAGGCCCGTGCAAAGAAACAGGGAGCGATTCTTGAGAGAAGTTTCAGAGCTCTTTCTTCTCCAGCCACATGGGCGGGGCACTGCCAAAGAACTGAGCAATCACAGCACAACCAGGGCCCTCCTGGCACAGGGCAACACAAAATAAGCAGTGCTGAACAGGATTAGGGCACATGTGAGCAGGGAGCAGGGAGACCCCGTGCCCAGGCCATGCCTCTACGCCAGGGTCCCCTCTCCCATGACCTCATGGCAGGGGGGAGGAACCCCAACACTTCCGGAGGTGTAGTCTCTCTCCTCCTCCTTGCAGCTGGCTCATGGGCCCACATTCAGGGCCCCCACCTCGGGAGAAAATTCTCCCAATGTGCTCTGATGTTGAAAGAGTCAAGAAGAGAAGAAGGGAAAAAAAACCCCCGAAGTCCCAGGAAAACAAAGTTCAACTCTCCATCTCCCCCCAGAGAAAAGGAGCTGAAAACTGGCTAAAAAGAAACAAAGTTGCTTCCTCTGCTCTTGCTGCAAGCAGGATGCAGAGGAGTGTGTATGTGTGTCCTTGAACAAACGCTCTGAGAAGTTTGTCTGGCTTTTTTTTCCTCTCCCCCCTCTCAGGCTCAGTTGAAAGGCACAGAAATGCACAAAGTTCACTTCTGGGCATAGAGCAGCAATAGGGGGATACACATGATAAAGTCACCCCAAGACACAGGGACAGAGAATTCAGTGGAAAGACTCCGAGAATTCTGCTCCCAGAGATCATTCATTCCTGCTCACACTGACCCTTGTAGAAAGGGGACATCGTTCCCGGCAGCCTGTACTGAGCATGTGGCTCCTGAGTGGGGTTTGTTGTTTGGGAAACCTGCTCCGGCTTTTCCATTCTTTCCTTGCAAACAGGAAAACTTCTCCTGGGGCTGTGTGCAGGCAGAGCCCTGAGGAGAGCAGGTGGCACATGGTGCGCTGGGCTGGGACAGCCAGCTGCAGAGCTCAAGGGAAGAAGCCCAAAGTGTCACAATGGCTCCTTGCCTTCCCATGCAACACCTGGGTCACAATGGTCTCCTTGATTCCATGAGGCCCCACTGTGTCACAATGGCTCCTTGGTTCCATCAGGTTCCGCAGTGTCACCATGGTCTCTTTTGATCCGCACTATCATCATGGACAATTGGTTCCATGAGGCCCCGCAGTGTCACAATGGTCCCTTGCTTCCATAGGTTTGATGTTGTAACAAAGGACTCCTTGCTTCTATGAGCTAGCCTGCTTTTTGCAGAGGTGTCTTTGGTTCCAACAAGGCCCCGCTGTGTCTCAGTGCACCCTGGCTTCCATGTGGATGTGGAGTATCACAAAGGCTCCTTGGTTCCACCAGGTCCTGCTGTGTCACAATGGGTCCTGTGGTCCCTGAGGCCCTCCAAAACCATCGTGGAGGCTTGCTTCCATGAGGTTCCATTATGTGCAAGTGGTCATCTTGGTTCCAGGAGTTTCCTTAGTGTCACAATGCTCTCCAGGCTTCCATTAGGCCCTGCTTTGCCACAATGGTCCCCTTGTTTCCATCAGGCCCCGCTGTGTCACAATGGACCTATGGTTCCGTGATGTTGCGTGGTGTCACCGTGCTCTTCTTGAATCCGCCGTGTAACCATGGACCATTGGTTCCATGCAGCCGTGTCACAATGGGCTCCGTGATTCCATGATTCCCCACGGTGTCACAATGGAGCCTTGTTTCTAGGAGGTTCTGTACTGTCACAATTGCCTCCTTGATGCCATCAGCCCCTGCAGTGTCACAATGGCTCCTTGGTTCCATGAGGAACACAATAGCTTGGCATAAGCATTGAGCAACAGCTGCTGAACACACCTGGCAACATCTGCTTGCATCAAAAGAGGGCTTCAAGCTGACAATGGCACCAGCAGCTTCCATCTGCAACAGAGACCCAGGAAAGGACAGGCTGTGCCGGTTTGGACAAATGTGGAGGAAAATATCCTCTGATAGAAGGCAGGTTACACCCAGCCCTCCCCCACCAGCTTCGGGAAAAAAGAATTTTCCTGGGAAGAAAGTGAAAGAGATAAAAACTATTTTTTTAACAAACACCCAGGAAAAGGAGAACAATGCTAAATATTAAAAGCTCTCGCTGTGCAGAGAAAGCTGGGATAATTTGAGAGTCCTTCCGTGTTTCGGTGGGGTCTCCTGAAACATCCATAGACAGCGAGGCCCGTGCAAAGAAATAGGGAGCGATTCTTGAGAGAAGTTTCAGAGCTCTTTCTTCTCCAGCCACATGGGCGGGGCACTGCCAAAGAACTGAGCAATCACGGCACAACCAGGGCCCTCCTGGCACAGGGCAACACAAAATAAGCAGTGCTGAACAGGATTAGGGCACATGTGAGCAGGGAGCAGGGAGACCCCGTGCCCAGGCCATGCCTCTACCCCAGGGTCCCCTCTCCCATGACCTCATGGCAGGGGGGAGGAACCCCAACACTTCCGTAGGTGTAGTCTCTCTCCTCCTCCTTGCAGCTGGCTCATGGGCCCACATTCAGGGCCCCCACCTCGGGAGAAAATTCTCCCAATGTGGTCTGATGTTGAAAGAGTCAAGAAGAGAAGAAGGGAAAAAAACCCCCAAAGTCCCAGGAAAACAAAGTTCAACTCTCCATCTCTCCCCAGAGAAAAGGAGCTGAAAACTGGCTAAAAAGAAACAAAGTTGCTTCCTCTGCTCTTGCTGCAAGCAGGATGCAGAGGAGTGTGTATGTGTGTCCTTGAACAAACGCTCTGAGAAGTTTGTCCGGTTTTTTTTCCTCTCCCCCCTCTCAGGCTCAGTTGAAAGGCACAGAAATGCACAAAGTTCACTTCTGGGCATAGAGCAGCAATAGGGGATACACATGATAAAGTCACCCCAAGACACAGGGACAGAGAATTCAGTGGAAAGACTCCGAGAATTCTGCTCCCAGAGATCATTCCTGCTCACACTGACCCTTGTAGAAAGGGGACATCGTTCCAGGCAGCCTGTACTGAGCATGTGGCTCCTGAGTGGGGTTTGTTGTTTGGGAAACCTGCTCCGGCTTTTCCATTCTTTCCTTCCAAACAGGAAAACTTCTCCTGGGGCTGTGTGCAGGCAGAGCCCTGAGGAGAGCAGGTGGCACATGGTGCGCTGGGCTGGGACAGCCAGCTGCAGAGCTCAAGGGAAGAAGCCCAAAGTGTCACAATGGCTCCTTGCCTTCCCATGCAACACCTGGGTCACAATGGTCTCCTTGATTCCATGAGGCCCCACTGTGTCACAATGGCTCCTTGGTTCCATCAGGTTCCGCAGTGTCACCATGGTCTCCTTTGATCCGCACTGTCATCATGGACAATTGGTTCCATGAGGCCCCGCAGTGTCACAATGGTCCCTTGGTTGCATAGCTTTTACGTTGTAACAATGGACTCCTTGCTTCTATGAGCTAGCCTGCTTTTTGCAGAGGTGTCTTAGGTTCCAACAAGGCCCCACTGTGTCTCAGTGCACCCTGGCTTCCACGTGGATGTGGAGTATCACAAAGGCTCCTTGGTTCCACCAGGTCCTGCTGTGTCACAATGAGTCCTGTGGTCCCTGAGGCCTTCCAAAGTCATCATGGATGCTTGCTTCCATGAGGTTCCATTATGTGCCAGTGGTCATCTTGGTTCCAGGAGTTTCCTTAGTGTCACAATGCCCTCCATGCTTCCATTAGGCCCTGCTTTGCCACAATGGTCCCCTTGTTTCCATGAGGCCCTGCTGTGTCACAATGGACCTATGGTTCCATGATGTTGCGTGGTGTCACCGTGCTCTTCTTGAATCCGCCGTGTAACAATGGACCATTGGTTCCATGCAGCCGTGTCACAATGGGCTCCTTGATTCCATGATTCCCCACGGTGTCACAATGGAGCCTTGTTTCTAGGAGGTTCTGTACTGTCACAATTGCCTCCTTGATGCCATCAGCCCCTGCAGTGTCACAATGGCTCCTTGGTTCCATGAGGAACACAAGAGCTTGGCATAAGCATTGAGCAACAGCTGCTGAACACACCTGGCAACATCTGCTTGCATCAAAAGAGGGCTTCAAGCTGACAATGGCACCAGCAGCTTCCATCTGCAACAGAGACCCAGGAAAGGACAGGCTGTGCCGGTTTGGACAAATTTGGAGGAAAATATCCTCTGATAGAAGGCAGGTTACACCCAGCCCTCCCCCACCAGGTTTTTGGAAAAAAGAACTTTCCTGGGAAGAAAGTGAAAGAGATAAAAACTATTTTTTTAACAAACACACAGGAAAAGGATAGCAATGCTAAATATTAAAAGCTCTCGCTGTGCAGAGAAAGCTGGGATAATTTGAGAGTCCTTCCGTGTTTCGGTGGGGTCTCCTGAAACATCCATAGACAGCGAGGCCCGTGCAAAGAAACAGGGAGCGATTCTTGAGAGAAGTTTCAGAGCTCTTTCTTCTCCAGCCACATGGGCGGGGCACTGCCAAAGAACTGAGCAATCACGGCACAACCAGGGCCCTCCTCGCACAGGGCAACACAAAATAAGCAGTGCTGAACAGGGTTAGGGCACATGTGAGCAGGGAGCAGGGAGACCCCGTGCCCAGGCCATGCCTCTACCCCAGGGTCCCCTCTCCCATGACCTCATGGCAGGGGGGAGGAACCCCAACACTTCCGTAGGTGTAGTCTCTCTCCTCCTCCTTGCAGCTGGCTCATGGGCCCACATTCAGGGCCCCCACCTCGGGAGAAAATTCTCCCAATGTGCTCTGATGTTGAAAGAGTCAAGAAGAGAAGAAGGGAAAAAAAACCCCCGAAGTCCCAGGAAAACAAAGTTCAACTCTCCATCTCCCCCCAGAGAAAAGGAGCTGAAAACTGGCTAAAAAGAAACAAAGTTGCTTCCCTCTGCTCTTGCTGCAAGCAGGATGCAGAGGAGTGTGTATGTGTGTCCTTGAACAAACGCTCTGAGAAGTTTGTCCGGTTTTTTTCCTCTCCCCCCTCTCAGGCTCAGTTGAAAGGCACAGAAACGCACAAAGTTCACTTCTGGGCATAGAGCAGCAATAGGGGATACACACGATAAAGTCACCCCAAGACACAGGGACAGAGAATTCAGTGGAAAGACTCCGAGAATTCTGCTCCCAGAGATCATTCATTCCTGCTCACACTGACCCTTGTAGAAAGGGGACATCGTTCCAGGCAGCCTGTACTGAGCATGTGGCTCCTGAGTGGGGTTTGTTGTTTAGGAAACCTGCTCCGGCTTTTCCATTCTTTCCTTCCAAACAGGAAAACTTCTCCTGGGGCTGTGTGCAGGCAGAGCCCTGAGGAGAGCAGGTGGCACATGGTGCGCTGGGCTGGGACAGCCAGCTGCAGAGCTCAAGGGAAGAAGCCCAAAGTGTCACAATGGCTCCTTGCCTTCCCATGCAACACCTGGGTCACAATGGTCTCCTTGATTCCATGAGGCCCCACTGTGTCACAATGGCTCCTTGGTTCCATCAGGTTCCGCAGTGTCACCATGGTCTCCTTTGATCCGCACTGTCATCATGGACAATTGGTTCCATGAGGCCCCGCAGTGTCACAATGGTCCCTTGCTTCCATAGCTTTGATGTTGTAACAAAGGACTCCTTGCTTCTATGAGCTAGCCTGCTTTTTGCAGAGGTGTCTTTGGTTCCAACAAGGCCCCGCTGTGTCTCAGTGCACCCTGGCTTCCATGTGGATCTGGAGTATCACAAAGGCTCCTTGGTTCCACCAGGTCCTGCTGTGTCACAATGGGTCCTGTGGTCCCTGAGGCCCTCCAAAACCATCGTGGAGGCTTGCTTCCATGAGGTTCCATTATGTGCCAGTGGTCATCTTGGTTCCAGGAGTTTCCTTAGTGTCACAATGCTCTCCATGTTTCCATGATTCCCCACAATGTCACAATGCTCTCCAGGCTTCCATTAGGCCCTGCTTTGCCACAATGGTCCCCTTGTTTCCATGAGGCCCCGCTGTGTCACAATGGACGTACGGTTCCATGATGTTGCGTGGTGTCACCGTGCTCTTCTTGAATCCGCCGTGTAACCATGGACCATTGGTTCCATGCAGCCGTGTCACAATGGGCTCCTTGATTCCATGATTCCCCACGGTGTCACAATGGAGCCTTGTTTCTAGGAGGTTCTGTACTGTCACAATTGCCTCCTTGATGCCATCAGCCCCTGCAGTGTCACAATGGCTCCTTGGTTCCATGAGGAACACAATAGCTTGGCATAAGCATTGAGCAACAGCTGCTGAACACACCTGGCAACATCTGCTTGCATCAAAAGAGGGCTTCAAGCTGACAATGGCACCAGCAGCTTCCATCTGCAACAGAGACCCAGGAAAGGACAGGCTGTGCTGGTTTGGACAAATGTGGAGGAAAATATCCTCTGATAGAAGGCAGGTTACACCCAGCCCTCCCCCACCAGGTTTTTGGAAAAAAGAACTTTCCTGGGAAGAAAGTGAAAGAGATAAAAACTATTTTTTTAACAAACACACAGGAAATGGATAACAATGCTAAATATTAAAAGCTCTCGCTGTGCAGAGAAAGCTGGGATAATTTGAGAGTCCTTCTGTGTTTCGGTGGGGTCTCCTGAAACATCCATAGACAGCGAGGCCCGTGCAAAGAAATAGGGAGCGATTCTTGAGAGAAGTTTCAGAGCTCTTTCTTCTCCAGCCACATGGGCGGGGCACTGCCAAAGAACTGAGCAATCAAGGGTCAACCAGGGCCCTCCTCGCACAGGGCAACACCAATAAGCAGTGCTGAACAGGATTAGGGCACATGTGAGCAGGGAGCAGGGAGACCCCGTGCCCAGGCCATGCCTCTACCCCAGGGTCCCCTCTCCCATGACCTCATGGCAGGGGGGAGGAACCCCAACACTTCCGTAGGTGTAGTCTCTCTCCTCCTCCTTGCAGCTGGCTCATGGGCCCACATTCAGGGCCCCCACCTCGGGAGAAAATTCTCCCAATGTGCTCTGATGTTGAAAGAGTCAAGAAGAGTAGAAGGGAAAAAAAACCCCCGAAGTCCCAGGAAAACAAAGTTCAACTCTCCATCTCCCCCCAGAGAAAAGGAGCTGAAAACTGGCTAAAAAGAAACAAAGTTGCTTCCTCTGCTCTTGCTGCAAGCAGGATGCAGAGGAGTGTGTATGTGTGTCCTTGAACAAACGCTCTGAGAAGTTTGTCCGGTTTTTTTCCTCTCCCCCCTCTCAGGCTCAGTTGAAAGGCACAGAAACGCACAAAGTTCACTTCTGGGCATAGAGCAGCAATAGGGGATACACACGATAAAGTCACCCCAAGACACAGGGACAGAGAATTCAGTGGAAAGACTCCGAGAATTCTGCTCCCAGAGATCATTCATTCCTGCTCACACTGACCCTTGTAGAAAGGGGACATCGTTCCCGGCAGCCTGTACTGAGCATGTGGCTCCTGAGTGGGGTTTGTTGTTTAGGAAACCTGCTCCGGCTTTTCCATTCTTTCCTTCCAAACAGGAAAACTTCTCCTGGGGCTGTGTGCAGGCAGAGCCCTGAGGAGAGCAGGTGGCACATGGTGCACTGGGCTGGGACAGCCAGCTGCAGAGCTCAAGGGAAGAAGCCCAAAGTGTCACAATGGCTCCTTGCCTTCACATGCAACACCTGGGTCACAATGGTCTCCTTGATTCCATGAGGCCCCACTGTGTCACAATGGCTCCTTGGTTCCATCAGGTTCCGCAGTGTCAACATGGTCTCCTTTGATCCGCACTGTCATCATGGACAATTGGTTCCATGAGGCCCCGCAGTGTCACAATGGTCCCTTGGTTCCATAGCTTTGATGTTGTAACAAAGGACTCCTTGCTTCTATGAGCTAGCCTGCTTTTTGCAGAGGTGTCTTTGGTTCCAACAAGGCCCCGCTGTGTCTCAGTGCACCCTGGCTTCCATGTGGATCTGGAGTATCACAAAGGCTCCTTGGTTCCACCAGGTCCTGCTGTGTCACAATGGGTCCTGTGGTCCCCGAGGCCCTCCAAAACCATCGTGGAGGCTTGCTTCCATGAGGTTCCATTATGTGCCAGTGGTCATCTTGGTTCCAGGAGTTTCCTTAGTGTCACAATGCTCTCCATGCTTCCATGATTCCCCACAATGTCACAATGCTCTCCAGGCTTCCATTAGGCCCTGCTTTGCAACAATGGTCCCCTTGTTTCCATGCGGCCTTGCTGTGTCACAATGGACGTACGGTTCCATGATGTTGCGTGGTGTCACCGTGCTCTTCTTGAATCCGCAGTGTAACCATGGACCATTGGTTCCATGCAGCCGTGTCACAATGGGCTCCTTGATTCCATGATTCCCCACGGTGTCACAATGGAGCCTTGTTTCTAGGAGGTTCTGTACTGTCACAATTGCCTCCTTGATGCCATCAGCCCCTGCAGTGTCACAATGGCTCCTTGGTTCCATGAGGAACACAATAGCTTGGCATAAGCATTGAGCAACAGCTGCTGAACACACCTGGCAACATCTGCTTGCATCAAAAGAGGGCTTCAAGCTGACAATGGCACCAGCAGCTTCCATCTGCAACAGAGACCCAGGAAAGGACAGGCTGTACCGGTTTGGACAAATGTGGAGGAAAATATCCTCTGATAGAAGGCAGGTTACACCCAGCCCTCCCCCACCAGGTTTTTGGAAAAAAGAACTTTCCTGGGAAGAAAGTGAAAGAGATAAAACCTATTTTTTTAACAAACACACAGGAAAAGGATAACAATGCTAAATATTAAAACCTCTCGCTGTGCAGAGAAAGCTGGGATAATTTGAGAGTCCTTCTGTGTTTCGGTGGGGTCTCCTGAAACATCCATAGACAGCGAGGCCCGTGCAAAGAAACAGGGAGCGATTCTTGAGAGAAGTTTCAGAGCTCTTTCTTCTCCAGCCACATGGGCGGGGCACTGCCAAAGAACTGAGCAATCAAGGGTCAACCAGGGCCCTCCTCGCACAGGGCAACACCAATAAGCAGTGCTGAACAGGATTAGGGCACATGTGAGCAGGGAGCAGGGAGACCCCGTGCCCAGGCCATGCCTCTACCCCAGGGTCCCCTCTCCCATGACCTCATGGCAGGGGGGAGGAACCCCAACACTTCCGTAGGTGCAGTCTCTCTCCTCCTCCTTGCAGCTGGCTCATGGGCCCACATTCAGGGCCCCCACCTCGGGAGAAAATTCTCCCAATGTGCTCTGATGTTGAAAGAGTCAAGAAGAGAAGAAGGGAAAAAAAACCCCCGAAGTCCCAGGAAAACAAAGTTCAACTCTCCATCTCCCCCCAGAGAAAAGGAGCTGAAAACTGGCTAAAAAGAAACCAAGTTGCTTCCTCTGCTCTTGCTGCAAGCAGGATGCAGAGGAGTGTGTATGTGTGTCCTTGAACAAACGCTCTGAGAAGTTTGTCCGGTTTTTTTTCCTCTCCCCCCTCTCAGGCTCAGTTGAAAGGCACAGAAATGCACAAAGTTCACTTCTGGGCATAGAGCAGCAATAGGGGATACACATGATAAAGTCACCCCAAGACACAGGGACAGAGAATTCAGTGGAAAGACTCCGAGAATTCTGCTCCCAGAGATCATTCATTCCTGCTCACACTGACCCTTGTAGAAAGGGGACATCGTTCCAGGCAGCCTGTACTGAGCATGTGGCTCCTGAGTGGGGTTTGTTGTTTAGGAAACCTGCTCCGGCTTTTCCATTCTTTCCTTGCAAACAGGAAAACTTCTCCTGGGGCTGTGTGCAGGCAGAGCCCTGAGGAGAGCAGGTGGCACATGGTGCGCTGGGCTGGGACAGCCAGCTGCAGAGCTCAAGGGAAGAAGCCCAAAGTGTCACAATGGCTCCTTGCCTTCCCATGCAACACCTGGGTCACAATGGTCTCCTTGATTCCATGAGGCCCCACTGTGTCACAATGGCTCCTTGGTTCCATCAGGTTCCGCAGTGTCACCATGGTCTCTTTTGATCCGCACTATCATCATGGACAATTGGTTCCATGAGGCCCCGCAGTGTCACAATGGTCCCTTGGTTGCATAGCTTTTACGTTGTAACAATGGACTCCTTGCTTCTATGAGCTAGCCTGCTTTTTGCAGAGGTGTCTTTGGTTCCAACAAGGCCCCACTGTGTCTCAGTGCACCCTGGCTTCCATGTGGATGTGGAGTATCACAAAGGCTCCTTGGTTCCACCAGGTCCTGCTGTGTCACAATGGGTCCTGTGGTCCCTGAGGCCCTCCAAAGTCATCATGGATGCTTGCTTCCATGAGGTTCCATTATGTGCCAGTGGTCATCTTGGTTCCAGGAGTTTCCTTAGTGTCACAATGCTCTCCATGTTTCCATGATTCCCCACAATGTCACAATGCTCTCCAGGCTTCCATTAGGCCCTGCTTTGCCACAATGGTCCCCTTGTTTCCATGCGGCCTTGCTGTGTCACAATGGACGTACGGTTCCATGATGTTGCGTGGTGTCACCGTGCTCTTCTTGAATCCGCCGTGTTACCATGGACCATTGGTTCCATGCAGCCGTGTCACAATGGGCTCCTTGATTCCATGATTCCCCACGGTGTCACAATGGAGCCTTGTTTCTAGGAGGTTCTGTACTGTCACAATTGCCTCCTTGATGCCATCAGCCCCTGCAGTGTCACAATGGCTCCTTGGTTCCATGAGGAACACAATAGCTTGGCATAAGCATTGAGCAACAGCTGCTGAACACACCTGGCAACATCTGCTTGCATCAAAAGAGGGCTTCAAGCTGACAATGGCACCAGCAGCTTCCATCTGCAACAGACACCCAGGGAAAGGACAGGCTGTGCCGGTTTGGACAAATGTGGAGGAAAATATCCTCTGATAGAAGGCAGGTTACACCCAGCCCTCCCCCACCAGCTTCGGGAAAAAAGAATTTTCCTGGGAAGAAAGTGAAAGAGATAAAAACTACTTTTTTAACAAACACACAGGAAAAGGATAACAATGCTAAATATTAAAACCTCTCGCTGTGCAGAGAAAGCTGGGATAATTTGAGAGTCCTTCTGTGTTTCGGTGGGGTCTCCTGAAACATCCATAGACAGCGAGGCCCGTGCAAAGAAACAGGGAGCGATTCTTGAGAGAAGTTTCAGAGCTCTTTCTTCTCCAGCCACATGGGCGGGGCACTGCCAAAGAACTGAGCAATCACAGCACAACCAGGGCCCTCCTGGCACAGGGCAACACAAAATAAGCAGTGCTGAACAGGATTAGGGCACATGTGAGCAGGGAGCAGGGAGACCCCGTGCCCAGGCCATGCCTCTACCCCAGGGTCCCCTCTCCCATGACCTCATGGCAGGGGGGAGGAACCCCAACACTTCCGTAGGTGTAGTCTCTCTCCTCCTCCTTGCAGTTGGCTCATGGGCCCACATTCAGGGCCCCCACCTCGGGAGAAAATTCTCCCAATGTGCTCTGATGTTGAAAGAGTCAAGAAGAGAAGAAGGGAAAAAAAACCCCCGAAGTCCCAGGAAAACAAAGTTCAACTCTCCATCTCCCTCCAGAGAAAAGGAGCTGAAAACTGGCTAAAAAGAAACAAAGTTGCTTCCTCTGCTCTTGCTGCAAGCAGGATGCAGAGGAGTGTGTATGTGTGTCCTTGAACAAACGCTCTGAGAAGTTTGTCTGGCTTTTTTTTCCTCTCCCCCCTCTCAGGCTCAGTTGAAAGGCACAGAAATGCACAAAGTTCACTTCTGGGCATAGAGCAGCAATAGGGGGATACACATGATAAAGTCACCCCAAGACACAGGGACAGAGAATTCAGTGGAAAGACTCCGAGAATTCTGCTCCCAGAGATCATTCATTCCTGCTCACACTGACCCTTGTAGAAAGGGGACATCGTTCCCGGCAGCCTGTACTGAGCATGTGGCTCCTGAGTGGGGTTTGTTGTTTAGGAAACCTGCTCCGGCTTTTCCATTCTTTCCTTGCAAACAGGAAAACTTCTCCTGGGGCTGTGTGCAGGCAGAGCCCTGAGGAGAGCAGGTGGCACATGGTGCGCTGGGCTGGGACAGCCAGCTGCAGAGCTCAAGGGAAGAAGCCCAAAGTGTCACAATGGCTCCTTGCCTTCCCATGCAACACCTGGGTCACAATGGTCTCCTTGATTCCATGAGGCCCCACTGTGTCACAATGGCTCCTTGGTTCCATCAGGTTCCGCAGTGTCACCATGGTCTCTTTTGATCCGCACTATCATCATGGACAATTGGTTCCATGAGGCCCCGCAGTGTCACAATGGTCCCTTGCTTCCATAGGTTTGATGTTGTAACAAAGGACTCCTTGCTTCTATGAGCTAGCCTGCTTTTTGCAGAGGTGTCTTTGGTTCCAACAAGGCCCCGCTGTGTCTCAGTGCACCCTGGCTTCCATGTGGATGTGGAGTATCACAAAGGCTCCTTGGTTCCACCAGGTCCTGCTGTGTCACAATGGGTCCTGTGGTCCCTGAGGCCCTCCAAAACCATCGTGGAGGCTTGCTTCCATGAGGTTCCATTATGTGCCAGTGGTCATCTTGGTTCCAGGAGTTTCCTTAGTGTCACAATGCTCTCCAGGCTTCCATTAGGCCCTGCTTTGCCACAATGGTCCCCTTGTTTCCATCAGGCCCCGCTGTGTCACAATGGACCTATGGTTCCGTGATGTTGCGTGGTGTCACCGTGCTCTTCTTGAATCCGCCGTGTAACCATGGACCATTGGTTCCATGCAGCCGTGTCACAATGGGCTCCGTGATTCCATGATTCCCCACGGTGTCACAATGGAGCCTTGTTTCTAGGAGGTTCTGTACTGTCACAATTGCCTCCTTGATGCCATCAGCCCCTGCAGTGTCACAATGGCTCCTTGGTTCCATGAGGAACACAAGAGCTTGGCATAAGCATTGAGCAACAGCTGCTGAACACACCTGGCAACATCTGCTTGCATCAAAAGAGGGCTTCAAGCTGACAATGGCACCAGCAGCTTCCATCTGCAACAGAGACCCAGGAAAGGACAGGCTGTACCGGTTTGGACAAATGTGGAGGAAAATATCCTCTGATAGAAGGCAGGTTACACCCAGCCCTCCCCCACCAGCTTCGGGAAAAAAGAATTTTCCTGGGAAGAAAGTGAAAGAGATAAAAACTATTTTTTTAACAAACACCCAGGAAAAGGAGAACAATGCTAAATATTAAAAGCTCTCGCTGTGCAGAGAAAGCTGGGATAATTTGAGAGTCCTTCCGTGTTTCGGTGGGGTCTCCTGAAACATCCATAGACAGCGAGGCCCGTGCAAAGAAATAGGGAGCGATTCTTGAGAGAAGTTTCAGAGCTCTTTCTTCTCCAGCCACATGGGCGGGGCACTGCCAAAGAACTGAGCAATCACGGCACAACCAGGGCCCTCCTGGCACAGGGCAACACAAAATAAGCAGTGCTGAACAGGATTAGGGCACATGTGAGCAGGGAGCAGGGAGACCCCGTGCCCAGGCCATGCCTCTACCCCAGGGTCCCCTCTCCCATGACCTCATGGCAGGGGGGAGGAACCCCAACACTTCCGGAGGTGTAGTCTCTCTCCTCCTCCTTGCAGCTGGCTCATGGGCCCACATTCAGGGCCCCCACCTCGGGAGAAAATTCTCCCAATGTGGTCTGATGTTGAAAGAGTCAAGAAGAGAAGAAGGGAAAAAAACCCCCAAAGTCCCAGGAAAACAAAGTTCAACTCTCCATCTCCCCCCAGAGAAAAGGAGCTGAAAACTGGCTAAAAAGAAACAAAGTTGCTTCCTCTGCTCTTGCTGCAAGCAGGATGCAGAGGAGTGTGTATGTGTGTCCTTGAACAAACGCTCTGAGAAGTTTGTCCGGTTTTTTTTCCTCTCCCCCCTCTCAGGCTCAGTTGAAAGGCACAGAAATGCACAAAGTTCACTTCTGGGCATAGAGCAGCAATAGGGGATACACATGATAAAGTCACCCCAAGACACAGGGACAGAGAATTCAGTGGAAAGACTCCGAGAATTCTGCTCCCAGAGATCATTCCTGCTCACACTGACCCTTGTAGAAAGGGGACATCGTTCCAGGCAGCCTGTACTGAGCATGTGGCTCCTGAGTGGGGTTTGTTGTTTGGGAAACCTGCTCCGGCTTTTCCATTCTTTCCTTCCAAACAGGAAAACTTCTCCTGGGGCTGTGTGCAGGCAGAGCCCTGAGGAGAGCAGGTGGCACATGGTGCGCTGGGCTGGGACAGCCAGCTGCAGAGCTCAAGGGAAGAAGCCCAAAGTGTCACAATGGCTCCTTGCCTTCCCATGCAACACCTGGGTCACAATGGTCTCCTTGATTCCATGAGGCCCCACTGTGTCACAATGGCTCCTTGGTTCCATCAGGTTCCGCAGTGTCACCATGGTCTCCTTTGATCCGCACTGTCATCATGGACAATTGGTTCCATGAGGCCCCGCAGTGTCACAATGGTCCCTTGGTTGCATAGCTTTTACGTTGTAACAATGGACTCCTTGCTTCTATGAGCTAGCCTGCTTTTTGCAGAGGTGTCTTAGGTTCCAACAAGGCCCCACTGTGTCTCAGTGCACCCTGGCTTCCACGTGGATCTGGAGTATCACAAAGGCTCCTTGGTTCCACCAGGTCCTGCTGTGTCACAATGAGTCCTGTGGTCCCTGAGGCCTTCCAAAGTCATCATGGATGCTTGCTTCCATGAGGTTCCATTATGTGCCAGTGGTCATCTTGGTTCCAGGAGTTTCCTTAGTGTCACAATGCCCTCCATGCTTCCATTAGGCCCTGCTTTGCCACAATGGTCCCCTTGTTTCCATGAGGCCCTGCTGTGTCACAATGGACCTATGGTTCCATGATGTTGCGTGGTGTCACCGTGCTCTTCTTGAATCCGCCGTGTAACAATGGACCATTGGTTCCATGCAGCCGTGTCACAATGGGCTCCTTGATTCCATGATTCCCCACGGTGTCACAATGGAGCCTTGTTTCTAGGAGGTTCTGTACTGTCACAATTGCCTCCTTGATGCCATCAGCCCCTGCAGTGTCACAATGGCTCCTTGGTTCCATGAGGAACACAAGAGCTTGGCATAAGCATTGAGCAACAGCTGCTGAACACACCTGGCAACATCTGCTTGCATCAAAAGAGGGCTTCAAGCTGACAATGGCACCAGCAGCTTCCATCTGCAACAGAGACCCAGGAAAGGACAGGCTGTGCCGGTTTGGACAAATTTGGAGGAAAATATCCTCTGATAGAAGGCAGGTTACACCCAGCCCTCCCCCACCAGGTTTTTGGAAAAAAGAACTTTCCTGGGAAGAAAGTGAAAGAGATAAAAACTATTTTTTTAACAAACACACAGGAAAAGGATAGCAATGCTAAATATTAAAAGCTCTCGCTGTGCAGAGAAAGCTGGGATAATTTGAGAGTCCTTCCGTGTTTCGGTGGGGTCTCCTGAAACATCCATAGACAGCGAGGCCCGTGCAAAGAAACAGGGAGCGATTCTTGAGAGAAGTTTCAGAGCTCTTTCTTCTCCAGCCACATGGGCGGGGCACTGCCAAAGAACTGAGCAATCACGGCACAACCAGGGCCCTCCTCGCACAGGGCAACACAAAATAAGCAGTGCTGAACAGGGTTAGGGCACATGTGAGCAGGGAGCAGGGAGACCCCGTGCCCAGGCCATGCCTCTACCCCAGGGTCCCCTCTCCCATGACCTCATGGCAGGGGGGAGGAACCCCAACACTTCCGTAGGTGCAGTCTCTCTCCTCCTCCTTGCAGCTGGCTCATGGGCCCACATTCAGGGCCCCCACCTCGGGAGAAAATTCTCCCAATGTGCTCTGATGTTGAAAGAGTCAAGAAGAGAAGAAGGGAAAAAAAACCCCCGAAGTCCCAGGAAAACAAAGTTCAACTCTCCATCTCCCCCCAGAGAAAAGGAGCTGAAAACTGGCTAAAAAGAAACCAAGTTGCTTCCTCTGCTCTTGCTGCAAGCAGGATGCAGAGGAGTGTGTATGTGTGTCCTTGAACAAACGCTCTGAGAAGTTTGTCCGGTTTTTTTTCCTCTCCCCCCTCTCAGGCTCAGTTGAAAGGCACAGAAATGCACAAAGTTCACTTCTGGGCATAGAGCAGCAATAGGGGATACACATGATAAAGTCACCCCAAGACACAGGGACAGAGAATTCAGTGGAAAGACTCCGAGAATTCTGCTCCCAGAGATCATTCATTCCTGCTCACACTGACCCTTGTAGAAAGGGGACATCGTTCCAGGCAGCCTGTACTGAGCATGTGGCTCCTGAGTGGGGTTTGTTGTTTAGGAAACCTGCTCCGGCTTTTCCATTCTTTCCTTGCAAACAGGAAAACTTCTCCTGGGGCTGTGTGCAGGCAGAGCCCTGAGGAGAGCAGGTGGCACATGGTGCGCTGGGCTGGGACAGCCAGCTGCAGAGCTCAAGGGAAGAAGCCCAAAGTGTCACAATGGCTCCTTGCCTTCCCATGCAACACCTGGGTCACAATGGTCTCCTTGATTCCATGAGGCCCCACTGTGTCACAATGGCTCCTTGGTTCCATCAGGTTCCGCAGTGTCACCATGGTCTCTTTTGATCCGCACTATCATCATGGACAATTGGTTCCATGAGGCCCCGCAGTGTCACAATGGTCCCTTGGTTGCATAGCTTTTACGTTGTAACAATGGACTCCTTGCTTCTATGAGCTAGCCTGCTTTTTGCAGAGGTGTCTTTGGTTCCAACAAGGCCCCACTGTGTCTCAGTGCACCCTGGCTTCCATGTGGATGTGGAGTATCACAAAGGCTCCTTGGTTCCACCAGGTCCTGCTGTGTCACAATGGGTCCTGTGGTCCCTGAGGCCCTCCAAAGTCATCATGGATGCTTGCTTCCATGAGGTTCCATTATGTGCCAGTGGTCATCTTGGTTCCAGGAGTTTCCTTAGTGTCACAATGCTCTCCATGTTTCCATGATTCCCCACAATGTCACAATGCTCTCCAGGCTTCCATTAGGCCCTGCTTTGCCACAATGGTCCCCTTGTTTCCATGCGGCCTTGCTGTGTCACAATGGACGTACGGTTCCATGATGTTGCGTGGTGTCACCGTGCTCTTCTTGAATCCGCCGTGTTACCATGGACCATTGGTTCCATGCAGCCGTGTCACAATGGGCTCCTTGATTCCATGATTCCCCACGGTGTCACAATGGAGCCTTGTTTCTAGGAGGTTCTGTACTGTCACAATTGCCTCCTTGATGCCATCAGCCCCTGCAGTGTCACAATGGCTCCTTGGTTCCATGAGGAACACAATAGCTTGGCATAAGCATTGAGCAACAGCTGCTGAACACACCTGGCAACATCTGCTTGCATCAAAAGAGGGCTTCAAGCTGACAATGGCACCAGCAGCTTCCATCTGCAACAGACACCCAGGGAAAGGACAGGCTGTGCCGGTTTGGACAAATGTGGAGGAAAATATCCTCTGATAGAAGGCAGGTTACACCCAGCCCTCCCCCACCAGCTTCGGGAAAAAAGAATTTTCCTGGGAAGAAAGTGAAAGAGATAAAAACTACTTTTTTAACAAACACACAGGAAAAGGATAACAATGCTAAATATTAAAACCTCTCGCTGTGCAGAGAAAGCTGGGATAATTTGAGAGTCCTTCTGTGTTTCGGTGGGGTCTCCTGAAACATCCATAGACAGCGAGGCCCGTGCAAAGAAACAGGGAGCGATTCTTGAGAGAAGTTTCAGAGCTCTTTCTTCTCCAGCCACATGGGCGGGGCACTGCCAAAGAACTGAGCAATCACAGCACAACCAGGGCCCTCCTGGCACAGGGCAACACAAAATAAGCAGTGCTGAACAGGATTAGGGCACATGTGAGCAGGGAGCAGGGAGACCCCGTGCCCAGGCCATGCCTCTACCCCAGGGTCCCCTCTCCCATGACCTCATGGCAGGGGGGAGGAACCCCAACACTTCCGTAGGTGTAGTCTCTCTCCTCCTCCTTGCAGTTGGCTCATGGGCCCACATTCAGGGCCCCCACCTCGGGAGAAAATTCTCCCAATGTGCTCTGATGTTGAAAGAGTCAAGAAGAGAAGAAGGGAAAAAAAACCCCCGAAGTCCCAGGAAAACAAAGTTCAACTCTCCATCTCCCTCCAGAGAAAAGGAGCTGAAAACTGGCTAAAAAGAAACAAAGTTGCTTCCTCTGCTCTTGCTGCAAGCAGGATGCAGAGGAGTGTGTATGTGTGTCCTTGAACAAACGCTCTGAGAAGTTTGTCTGGCTTTTTTTTCCTCTCCCCCCTCTCAGGCTCAGTTGAAAGGCACAGAAATGCACAAAGTTCACTTCTGGGCATAGAGCAGCAATAGGGGGATACACATGATAAAGTCACCCCAAGACACAGGGACAGAGAATTCAGTGGAAAGACTCCGAGAATTCTGCTCCCAGAGATCATTCATTCCTGCTCACACTGACCCTTGTAGAAAGGGGACATCGTTCCCGGCAGCCTGTACTGAGCATGTGGCTCCTGAGTGGGGTTTGTTGTTTAGGAAACCTGCTCCGGCTTTTCCATTCTTTCCTTGCAAACAGGAAAACTTCTCCTGGGGCTGTGTGCAGGCAGAGCCCTGAGGAGAGCAGGTGGCACATGGTGCGCTGGGCTGGGACAGCCAGCTGCAGAGCTCAAGGGAAGAAGCCCAAAGTGTCACAATGGCTCCTTGCCTTCCCATGCAACACCTGGGTCACAATGGTCTCCTTGATTCCATGAGGCCCCACTGTGTCACAATGGCTCCTTGGTTCCATCAGGTTCCGCAGTGTCACCATGGTCTCTTTTGATCCGCACTATCATCATGGACAATTGGTTCCATGAGGCCCCGCAGTGTCACAATGGTCCCTTGCTTCCATAGGTTTGATGTTGTAACAAAGGACTCCTTGCTTCTATGAGCTAGCCTGCTTTTTGCAGAGGTGTCTTTGGTTCCAACAAGGCCCCGCTGTGTCTCAGTGCACCCTGGCTTCCATGTGGATGTGGAGTATCACAAAGGCTCCTTGGTTCCACCAGGTCCTGCTGTGTCACAATGGGTCCTGTGGTCCCTGAGGCCCTCCAAAACCATCGTGGAGGCTTGCTTCCATGAGGTTCCATTATGTGCCAGTGGTCATCTTGGTTCCAGGAGTTTCCTTAGTGTCACAATGCTCTCCAGGCTTCCATTAGGCCCTGCTTTGCCACAATGGTCCCCTTGTTTCCATCAGGCCCCGCTGTGTCACAATGGACCTATGGTTCCGTGATGTTGCGTGGTGTCACCGTGCTCTTCTTGAATCCGCCGTGTAACCATGGACCATTGGTTCCATGCAGCCGTGTCACAATGGGCTCCGTGATTCCATGATTCCCCACGGTGTCACAATGGAGCCTTGTTTCTAGGAGGTTCTGTACTGTCACAATTGCCTCCTTGATGCCATCAGCCCCTGCAGTGTCACAATGGCTCCTTGGTTCCATGAGGAACACAAGAGCTTGGCATAAGCATTGAGCAACAGCTGCTGAACACACCTGGCAACATCTGCTTGCATCAAAAGAGGGCTTCAAGCTGACAATGGCACCAGCAGCTTCCATCTGCAACAGAGACCCAGGAAAGGACAGGCTGTACCGGTTTGGACAAATGTGGAGGAAAATATCCTCTGATAGAAGGCAGGTTACACCCAGCCCTCCCCCACCAGCTTCGGGAAAAAAGAATTTTCCTGGGAAGAAAGTGAAAGAGATAAAAACTATTTTTTTAACAAACACCCAGGAAAAGGAGAACAATGCTAAATATTAAAAGCTCTCGCTGTGCAGAGAAAGCTGGGATAATTTGAGAGTCCTTCCGTGTTTCGGTGGGGTCTCCTGAAACATCCATAGACAGCGAGGCCCGTGCAAAGAAATAGGGAGCGATTCTTGAGAGAAGTTTCAGAGCTCTTTCTTCTCCAGCCACATGGGCGGGGCACTGCCAAAGAACTGAGCAATCACGGCACAACCAGGGCCCTCCTGGCACAGGGCAACACAAAATAAGCAGTGCTGAACAGGATTAGGGCACATGTGAGCAGGGAGCAGGGAGACCCCGTGCCCAGGCCATGCCTCTACCCCAGGGTCCCCTCTCCCATGACCTCATGGCAGGGGGGAGGAACCCCAACACTTCCGGAGGTGTAGTCTCTCTCCTCCTCCTTGCAGCTGGCTCATGGGCCCACATTCAGGGCCCCCACCTCGGGAGAAAATTCTCCCAATGTGGTCTGATGTTGAAAGAGTCAAGAAGAGAAGAAGGGAAAAAAACCCCCAAAGTCCCAGGAAAACAAAGTTCAACTCTCCATCTCCCCCCAGAGAAAAGGAGCTGAAAACTGGCTAAAAAGAAACAAAGTTGCTTCCTCTGCTCTTGCTGCAAGCAGGATGCAGAGGAGTGTGTATGTGTGTCCTTGAACAAACGCTCTGAGAAGTTTGTCCGGTTTTTTTTCCTCTCCCCCCTCTCAGGCTCAGTTGAAAGGCACAGAAATGCACAAAGTTCACTTCTGGGCATAGAGCAGCAATAGGGGATACACATGATAAAGTCACCCCAAGACACAGGGACAGAGAATTCAGTGGAAAGACTCCGAGAATTCTGCTCCCAGAGATCATTCCTGCTCACACTGACCCTTGTAGAAAGGGGACATCGTTCCAGGCAGCCTGTACTGAGCATGTGGCTCCTGAGTGGGGTTTGTTGTTTGGGAAACCTGCTCCGGCTTTTCCATTCTTTCCTTCCAAACAGGAAAACTTCTCCTGGGGCTGTGTGCAGGCAGAGCCCTGAGGAGAGCAGGTGGCACATGGTGCGCTGGGCTGGGACAGCCAGCTGCAGAGCTCAAGGGAAGAAGCCCAAAGTGTCACAATGGCTCCTTGCCTTCCCATGCAACACCTGGGTCACAATGGTCTCCTTGATTCCATGAGGCCCCACTGTGTCACAATGGCTCCTTGGTTCCATCAGGTTCCGCAGTGTCACCATGGTCTCCTTTGATCCGCACTGTCATCATGGACAATTGGTTCCATGAGGCCCCGCAGTGTCACAATGGTCCCTTGGTTGCATAGCTTTTACGTTGTAACAATGGACTCCTTGCTTCTATGAGCTAGCCTGCTTTTTGCAGAGGTGTCTTAGGTTCCAACAAGGCCCCACTGTGTCTCAGTGCACCCTGGCTTCCACGTGGATCTGGAGTATCACAAAGGCTCCTTGGTTCCACCAGGTCCTGCTGTGTCACAATGAGTCCTGTGGTCCCTGAGGCCTTCCAAAGTCATCATGGATGCTTGCTTCCATGAGGTTCCATTATGTGCCAGTGGTCATCTTGGTTCCAGGAGTTTCCTTAGTGTCACAATGCCCTCCATGCTTCCATTAGGCCCTGCTTTGCCACAATGGTCCCCTTGTTTCCATGAGGCCCTGCTGTGTCACAATGGACCTATGGTTCCATGATGTTGCGTGGTGTCACCGTGCTCTTCTTGAATCCGCCGTGTAACAATGGACCATTGGTTCCATGCAGCCGTGTCACAATGGGCTCCTTGATTCCATGATTCCCCACGGTGTCACAATGGAGCCTTGTTTCTAGGAGGTTCTGTACTGTCACAATTGCCTCCTTGATGCCATCAGCCCCTGCAGTGTCACAATGGCTCCTTGGTTCCATGAGGAACACAAGAGCTTGGCATAAGCATTGAGCAACAGCTGCTGAACACACCTGGCAACATCTGCTTGCATCAAAAGAGGGCTTCAAGCTGACAATGGCACCAGCAGCTTCCATCTGCAACAGAGACCCAGGAAAGGACAGGCTGTGCCGGTTTGGACAAATTTGGAGGAAAATATCCTCTGATAGAAGGCAGGTTACACCCAGCCCTCCCCCACCAGGTTTTTGGAAAAAAGAACTTTCCTGGGAAGAAAGTGAAAGAGATAAAAACTATTTTTTTAACAAACACACAGGAAAAGGATAGCAATGCTAAATATTAAAAGCTCTCGCTGTGCAGAGAAAGCTGGGATAATTTGAGAGTCCTTCCGTGTTTCGGTGGGGTCTCCTGAAACATCCATAGACAGCGAGGCCCGTGCAAAGAAACAGGGAGCGATTCTTGAGAGAAGTTTCAGAGCTCTTTCTTCTCCAGCCACATGGGCGGGGCACTGCCAAAGAACTGAGCAATCACGGCACAACCAGGGCCCTCCTCGCACAGGGCAACACAAAATAAGCAGTGCTGAACAGGGTTAGGGCACATGTGAGCAGGGAGCAGGGAGACCCCGTGCCCAGGCCATGCCTCTACCCCAGGGTCCCCTCTCCCATGACCTCATGGCAGGGGGGAGGAACCCCAACACTTCCGTAGGTGTAGTCTCTCTCCTCCTCCTTGCAGCTGGCTCATGGGCCCACATTCAGGGCCCCCACCTCGGGAGAAAATTCTCCCAATGTGCTCTGATGTTGAAAGAGTCAAGAAGAGAAGAAGGGAAAAAAAACCCCCGAAGTCCCAGGAAAACAAAGTTCAACTCTCCATCTCCCCCCAGAGAAAAGGAGCTGAAAACTGGCTAAAAAGAAACAAAGTTGCTTCCCTCTGCTCTTGCTGCAAGCAGGATGCAGAGGAGTGTGTATGTGTGTCCTTGAACAAACGCTCTGAGAAGTTTGTCCGGTTTTTTTCCTCTCCCCCCTCTCAGGCTCAGTTGAAAGGCACAGAAACGCACAAAGTTCACTTCTGGGCATAGAGCAGCAATAGGGGATACACACGATAAAGTCACCCCAAGACACAGGGACAGAGAATTCAGTGGAAAGACTCCGAGAATTCTGCTCCCAGAGATCATTCATTCCTGCTCACACTGACCCTTGTAGAAAGGGGACATCGTTCCAGGCAGCCTGTACTGAGCATGTGGCTCCTGAGTGGGGTTTGTTGTTTAGGAAACCTGCTCCGGCTTTTCCATTCTTTCCTTGCAAACAGGAAAACTTCTCCTGGGGCTGTGTGCAGGCAGAGCCCTGAGGAGAGCAGGTGGCACATGGTGCGCTGGGCTGGGACAGCCAGCTGCAGAGCTCAAGGGAAGAAGCCCAAAGTGTCACAATGGCTCCTTGCCTTCCCATGCAACACCTGGGTCACAATGGTCTCCTTGATTCCATGAGGCCCCACTGTGTCACAATGGCTCCTTGGTTCCATCAGGTTCCGCAGTGTCACCATGGTCTCCTTTGATCCGCACTGTCATCATGGACAATTGGTTCCATGAGGCCCCGCAGTGTCACAATGGTCCCTTGCTTCCATAGCTTTGATGTTGTAACAAAGGACTCCTTGCTTCTATGAGCTAGCCTGCTTTTTGCAGAGGTGTCTTTGGTTCCAACAAGGCCCCGCTGTGTCTCAGTGCACCCTGGCTTCCATGTGGATCTGGAGTATCACAAAGGCTCCTTGGTTCCACCAGGTCCTGCTGTGTCACAATGGGTCCTGTGGTCCCTGAGGCCCTCCAAAACCATCGTGGAGGCTTGCTTCCATGAGGTTCCATTATGTGCAAGTGGTCATCTTGGTTCCAGGAGTTTCCTTAGTGTCACAATGCTCTCCATGTTTCCATGATTCCCCACAATGTCACAATGCTCTCCAGGCTTCCATTAGGCCCTGCTTTGCCACAATGGTCCCCTTGTTTCCATGAGGCCCCGCTGTGTCACAATGGACGTAGGGTTCCATGATGTTGCGTGGTGTCACCGTGCTCTTCTTGAATCCGCCGTGTAACCATGGACCATTGGTTCCATGCAGCCGTGTCACAATGGGCTCCTTGATTCCATGATTCCCCACGGTGTCACAATGGAGCCTTGTTTCTAGGAGGTTCTGTACTGTCACAATTGCCTCCTTGATGCCATCAGCCCCTGCAGTGTCACAATGGCTCCTTGGTTCCATGAGGAACACAATAGCTTGGCATAAGCATTGAGCAACAGCTGCTGAACACACCTGGCAACATCTGCTTGCATCAAAAGAGGGCTTCAAGCTGACAATGGCACCAGCAGCTTCCATCTGCAACAGAGACCCAGGAAAGGACAGGCTGTGCTGGTTTGGACAAATGTGGAGGAAAATATCCTCTGATAGAAGGCAGGTTACACCCAGCCCTCCCCCACCAGGTTTTTGGAAAAAAGAACTTTCCTGGGAAGAAAGTGAAAGAGATAAAAACTATTTTTTTAACAAACACACAGGAAATGGATAACAATGCTAAATATTAAAAGCTCTCGCTGTGCAGAGAAAGCTGGCATAATTTGAGAGTCCTTCTGTGTTTCGGTGGGGTCTCCTGAAACATCCATAGACAGCGAGGCCCGTGCAAAGAAATAGGGAGCGATTCTTGAGAGAAGTTTCAGAGCTCTTTCTTCTCCAGCCACATGGGCGGGGCACTGCCAAAGAACTGAGCAATCAAGGGTCAACCAGGGCCCTCCTCGCACAGGGCAACACCAATAAGCAGTGCTGAACAGGATTAGGGCACATGTGAGCAGGGAGCAGGGAGACCCCGTGCCCAGGCCATGCCTCTACCCCAGGGTCCCCTCTCCCATGACCTCATGGCAGGAGGGAGGAACCCCAACACTTCCGTAGGTGTAGTCTCTCTCCTCCTCCTTGCAGCTGGCTCATGGGCCCACATTCAGGGCCCCCACCTCGGGAGAAAATTCTCCCAATGTGCTCTGATGTTGAAAGAGTCAAGAAGAGTAGAAGGGAAAAAAAACCCCCGAAGTCCCAGGAAAACAAAGTTCAACTCTCCATCTCCCCCCAGAGAAAAGGAGCTGAAAACTGGCTAAAAAGAAACAAAGTTGCTTCCTCTGCTCTTGCTGCAAGCAGGATGCAGAGGAGTGTGTATGTGTGTCCTTGAACAAACGCTCTGAGAAGTTTGTCCGGTTTTTTTCCTCTCCCCCCTCTCAGGCTCAGTTGAAAGGCACAGAAACGCACAAAGTTCACTTCTGGGCATAGAGCAGCAATAGGGGATACACACGATAAAGTCACCCCAAGACACAGGGACAGAGAATTCAGTGGAAAGACTCCGAGAATTCTGCTCCCAGAGATCATTCATTCCTGCTCACACTGACCCTTGTAGAAAGGGGACATCGTTCCCGGCAGCCTGTACTGAGCATGTGGCTCCTGAGTGGGGTTTGTTGTTTAGGAAACCTGCTCCGGCTTTTCCATTCTTTCCTTCCAAACAGGAAAACTTCTCCTGGGGCTGTGTGCAGGCAGAGCCCTGAGGAGAGCAGGTGGCACATGGTGCACTGGGCTGGGACAGCCAGCTGCAGAGCTCAAGGGAAGAAGCCCAAAGTGTCACAATGGCTCCTTGCCTTCACATGCAACACCTGGGTCACAATGGTCTCCTTGATTCCATGAGGCCCCACTGTGTCACAATGGCTCCTTGGTTCCATCAGGTTCCGCAGTGTCAACATGGTCTCCTTTGATCCGCACTGTCATCATGGACAATTGGTTCCATGAGGCCCCGCAGTGTCACAATGGTCCCTTGGTTCCATAGCTTTGATGTTGTAACAAAGGACTCCTTGCTTCTATGAGCTAGCCTGCTTTTTGCAGAGGTGTCTTTGGTTCCAACAAGGCCCCGCTGTGTCTCAGTGCACCCTGGCTTCCATGTGGATCTGGAGTATCACAAAGGCTCCTTGGTTCCACCAGGTCCTGCTGTGTCACAATGGGTCCTGTGGTCCCCGAGGCCCTCCAAAACCATCGTGGAGGCTTGCTTCCATGAGGTTCCATTATGTGCCAGTGGTCATCTTGGTTCCAGGAGTTTCCTTAGTGTCACAATGCTCTCCATGCTTCCATGATTCCCCACAATGTCACAATGCTCTCCAGGCTTCCATTAGGCCCTGCTTTGCAACAATGGTCCCCTTGTTTCCATGCGGCCTTGCTGTGTCACAATGGACGTACGGTTCCATGATGTTGCGTGGTGTCACCGTGCTCTTCTTGAATCCGCAGTGTAACCATGGACCATTGGTTCCATGCAGCCGTGTCACAATGGGCTCCTTGATTCCATGATTCCCCACGGTGTCACAATGGAGCCTTGTTTCTAGGAGGTTCTGTACTGTCACAATTGCCTCCTTGATGCCATCAGCCCCTGCAGTGTCACAATGGCTCCTTGGTTCCATGAGGAACACAATAGCTTGGCATAAGCATTGAGCAACAGCTGCTGAACACACCTGGCAACATCTGCTTGCATCAAAAGAGGGCTTCAAGCTGACAATGGCACCAGCAGCTTCCATCTGCAACAGAGACCCAGGAAAGGACAGGCTGTACCGGTTTGGACAAATGTGGAGGAAAATATCCTCTGATAGAAGGCAGGTTACACCCAGCCCTCCCCCACCAGGTTTTTGGAAAAAAGAACTTTCCTGGGAAGAAAGTGAAAGAGATAAAACCTATTTTTTTAACAAACACACAGGAAAAGGATAACAATGCTAAATATTAAAACCTCTCGCTGTGCAGAGAAAGCTGGGATAATTTGAGAGTCCTTCTGTGTTTCGGTGGGGTCTCCTGAAACATCCATAGACAGCGAGGCCCGTGCAAAGAAACAGGGAGCGATTCTTGAGAGAAGTTTCAGAGCTCTTTCTTCTCCAGCCACATGGGCGGGGCACTGCCAAAGAACTGAGCAATCAAGGGTCAACCAGGGCCCTCCTCGCACAGGGCAACACCAATAAGCAGTGCTGAACAGGATTAGGGCACATGTGAGCAGGGAGCAGGGAGACCCCGTGCCCAGGCCATGCCTCTACCCCAGGGTCCCCTCTCCCATGACCTCATGGCAGGGGGGAGGAACCCCAACACTTCCGTAGGTGCAGTCTCTCTCCTCCTCCTTGCAGCTGGCTCATGGGCCCACATTCAGGGCCCCCACCTCGGGAGAAAATTCTCCCAATGTGCTCTGATGTTGAAAGAGTCAAGAAGAGAAGAAGGGAAAAAAAACCCCCGAAGTCCCAGGAAAACAAAGTTCAACTCTCCATCTCCCCCCAGAGAAAAGGAGCTGAAAACTGGCTAAAAAGAAACCAAGTTGCTTCCTCTGCTCTTGCTGCAAGCAGGATGCAGAGGAGTGTGTATGTGTGTCCTTGAACAAACGCTCTGAGAAGTTTGTCCGGTTTTTTTTCCTCTCCCCCCTCTCAGGCTCAGTTGAAAGGCACAGAAATGCACAAAGTTCACTTCTGGGCATAGAGCAGCAATAGGGGATACACATGATAAAGTCACCCCAAGACACAGGGACAGAGAATTCAGTGGAAAGACTCCGAGAATTCTGCTCCCAGAGATCATTCATTCCTGCTCACACTGACCCTTGTAGAAAGGGGACATCGTTCCCGGCAGCCTGTACTGAGCATGTGGCTCCTGAGTGGGGTTTGTTGTTTAGGAAACCTGCTCCGGCTTTTCCATTCTTTCCTTGCAAACAGGAAAACTTCTCCTGGGGCTGTGTGCAGGCAGAGCCCTGAGGAGAGCAGGTGGCACATGGTGCGCTGGGCTGGGACAGCCAGCTGCAGAGCTCAAGGGAAGAAGCCCAAAGTGTCACAATGGCTCCTTGCCTTCCCATGCAACACCTGGGTCACAATGGTCTCCTTGATTCCATGAGGCCCCACTGTGTCACAATGGCTCCTTGGTTCCATCAGGTTCCGCAGTGTCACCATGGTCTCTTTTGATCCGCACTATCATCATGGACAATTGGTTCCATGAGGCCCCGCAGTGTCACAATGGTCCCTTGGTTGCATAGCTTTTACGTTGTAACAATGGACTCCTTGCTTCTATGAGCTAGCCTGCTTTTTGCAGAGGTGTCTTTGGTTCCAACAAGGCCCCACTGTGTCTCAGTGCACCCTGGCTTCCATGTGGATGTGGAGTATCACAAAGGCTCCTTGGTTCCACCAGGTCCTGCTGTGTCACAATGGGTCCTGTGGTCCCTGAGGCCCTCCAAAGTCATCATGGATGCTTGCTTCCATGAGGTTCCATTATGTGCCAGTGGTCATCTTGGTTCCAGGAGTTTCCTTAGTGTCACAATGCTCTCCATGTTTCCATGATTCCCCACAATGTCACAATGCTCTCCAGGCTTCCATTAGGCCCTGCTTTGCCACAATGGTCCCCTTGTTTCCATGCGGCCTTGCTGTGTCACAATGGACGTACGGTTCCATGATGTTGCGTGGTGTCACCGTGCTCTTCTTGAATCCGCCGTGTTACCATGGACCATTGGTTCCATGCAGCCGTGTCACAATGGGCTCCTTGATTCCATGATTCCCCACGGTGTCACAATGGAGCCTTGTTTCTAGGAGGTTCTGTACTGTCACAATTGCCTCCTTGATGCCATCAGCCCCTGCAGTGTCACAATGGCTCCTTGGTTCCATGAGGAACACAATAGCTTGGCATAAGCATTGAGCAACAGCTGCTGAACACACCTGGCAACATCTGCTTGCATCAAAAGAGGGCTTCAAGCTGACAATGGCACCAGCAGCTTCCATCTGCAACAGACACCCAGGGAAAGGACAGGCTGTGCCGGTTTGGACAAATGTGGAGGAAAATATCCTCTGATAGAAGGCAGGTTACACCCAGCCCTCCCCCACCAGCTTCGGGAAAAAAGAATTTTCCTGGGAAGAAAGTGAAAGAGATAAAAACTACTTTTTTAACAAACACACAGGAAAAGGATAACAATGCTAAATATTAAAACCTCTCGCTGTGCAGAGAAAGCTGGGATAATTTGAGAGTCCTTCTGTGTTTCGGTGGGGTCTCCTGAAACATCCATAGACAGCGAGGCCCGTGCAAAGAAACAGGGAGCGATTCTTGAGAGAAGTTTCAGAGCTCTTTCTTCTCCAGCCACATGGGCGGGGCACTGCCAAAGAACTGAGCAATCACAGCACAACCAGGGCCCTCCTGGCACAGGGCAACACAAAATAAGCAGTGCTGAACAGGATTAGGGCACATGTGAGCAGGGAGCAGGGAGACCCCGTGCCCAGGCCATGCCTCTACCCCAGGGTCCCCTCTCCCATGACCTCATGGCAGGGGGGAGGAACCCCAACACTTCCGTAGGTGTAGTCTCTCTCCTCCTCCTTGCAGTTGGCTCATGGGCCCACATTCAGGGCCCCCACCTCGGGAGAAAATTCTCCCAATGTGCTCTGATGTTGAAAGAGTCAAGAAGAGAAGAAGGGAAAAAAAACCCCCGAAGTCCCAGGAAAACAAAGTTCAACTCTCCATCTCCCTCCAGAGAAAAGGAGCTGAAAACTGGCTAAAAAGAAACAAAGTTGCTTCCTCTGCTCTTGCTGCAAGCAGGATGCAGAGGAGTGTGTATGTGTGTCCTTGAACAAACGCTCTGAGAAGTTTGTCTGGCTTTTTTTTCCTCTCCCCCCTCTCAGGCTCAGTTGAAAGGCACAGAAATGCACAAAGTTCACTTCTGGGCATAGAGCAGCAATAGGGGGATACACATGATAAAGTCACCCCAAGACACAGGGACAGAGAATTCAGTGGAAAGACTCCGAGAATTCTGCTCCCAGAGATCATTCATTCCTGCTCACACTGACCCTTGTAGAAAGGGGACATCGTTCCCGGCAGCCTGTACTGAGCATGTGGCTCCTGAGTGGGGTTTGTTGTTTAGGAAACCTGCTCCGGCTTTTCCATTCTTTCCTTGCAAACAGGAAAACTTCTCCTGGGGCTGTGTGCAGGCAGAGCCCTGAGGAGAGCAGGTGGCACATGGTGCGCTGGGCTGGGACAGCCAGCTGCAGAGCTCAAGGGAAGAAGCCCAAAGTGTCACAATGGCTCCTTGCCTTCCCATGCAACACCTGGGTCACAATGGTCTCCTTGATTCCATGAGGCCCCACTGTGTCACAATGGCTCCTTGGTTCCATCAGGTTCCGCAGTGTCACCATGGTCTCTTTTGATCCGCACTATCATCATGGACAATTGGTTCCATGAGGCCCCGCAGTGTCACAATGGTCCCTTGCTTCCATAGGTTTGATGTTGTAACAAAGGACTCCTTGCTTCTATGAGCTAGCCTGCTTTTTGCAGAGGTGTCTTTGGTTCCAACAAGGCCCCGCTGTGTCTCAGTGCACCCTGGCTTCCATGTGGATGTGGAGTATCACAAAGGCTCCTTGGTTCCACCAGGTCCTGCTGTGTCACAATGGGTCCTGTGGTCCCTGAGGCCCTCCAAAACCATCGTGGAGGCTTGCTTCCATGAGGTTCCATTATGTGCCAGTGGTCATCTTGGTTCCAGGAGTTTCCTTAGTGTCACAATGCTCTCCAGGCTTCCATTAGGCCCTGCTTTGCCACAATGGTCCCCTTGTTTCCATCAGGCCCCGCTGTGTCACAATGGACCTATGGTTCCGTGATGTTGCGTGGTGTCACCGTGCTCTTCTTGAATCCGCCGTGTAACCATGGACCATTGGTTCCATGCAGCCGTGTCACAATGGGCTCCGTGATTCCATGATTCCCCACGGTGTCACAATGGAGCCTTGTTTCTAGGAGGTTCTGTACTGTCACAATTGCCTCCTTGATGCCATCAGCCCCTGCAGTGTCACAATGGCTCCTTGGTTCCATGAGGAACACAAGAGCTTGGCATAAGCATTGAGCAACAGCTGCTGAACACACCTGGCAACATCTGCTTGCATCAAAAGAGGGCTTCAAGCTGACAATGGCACCAGCAGCTTCCATCTGCAACAGAGACCCAGGAAAGGACAGGCTGTACCGGTTTGGACAAATGTGGAGGAAAATATCCTCTGATAGAAGGCAGGTTACACCCAGCCCTCCCCCACCAGCTTCGGGAAAAAAGAATTTTCCTGGGAAGAAAGTGAAAGAGATAAAAACTATTTTTTTAACAAACACCCAGGAAAAGGAGAACAATGCTAAATATTAAAAGCTCTCGCTGTGCAGAGAAAGCTGGGATAATTTGAGAGTCCTTCCGTGTTTCGGTGGGGTCTCCTGAAACATCCATAGACAGCGAGGCCCGTGCAAAGAAATAGGGAGCGATTCTTGAGAGAAGTTTCAGAGCTCTTTCTTCTCCAGCCACATGGGCGGGGCACTGCCAAAGAACTGAGCAATCACGGCACAACCAGGGCCCTCCTGGCACAGGGCAACACAAAATAAGCAGTGCTGAACAGGATTAGGGCACATGTGAGCAGGGAGCAGGGAGACCCCGTGCCCAGGCCATGCCTCTACCCCAGGGTCCCCTCTCCCATGACCTCATGGCAGGGGGGAGGAACCCCAACACTTCCGGAGGTGTAGTCTCTCTCCTCCTCCTTGCAGCTGGCTCATGGGCCCACATTCAGGGCCCCCACCTCGGGAGAAAATTCTCCCAATGTGCTCTGATGTTGAAAGAGTCAAGAAGAGAAGAAGGGAAAAAAACCCCCAAAGTCCCAGGAAAACAAAGTTCAACTCTCCATCTCCCCCCAGAGAAAAGGAGCTGAAAACTGGCTAAAAAGAAACAAAGTTGCTTCCTCTGCTCTTGCTGCAAGCAGGATGCAGAGGAGTGTGTATGTGTGTCCTTGAACAAACGCTCTGAGAAGTTTGTCCGGTTTTTTTTCCTCTCCCCCCTCTCAGGCTCAGTTGAAAGGCACAGAAATGCACAAAGTTCACTTCTGGGCATAGAGCAGCAATAGGGGATACACATGATAAAGTCACCCCAAGACACAGGGACAGAGAATTCAGTGGAAAGACTCCGAGAATTCTGCTCCCAGAGATCATTCCTGCTCACACTGACCCTTGTAGAAAGGGGACATCGTTCCAGGCAGCCTGTACTGAGCATGTGGCTCCTGAGTGGGGTTTGTTGTTTGGGAAACCTGCTCCGGCTTTTCCATTCTTTCCTTGCAAACAGGAAAACTTCTCCTGGGGCTGTGTGCAGGCAGAGCCCTGAGGAGAGCAGGTGGCACATGGTGCGCTGGGCTGGGACAGCCAGCTGCAGAGCTCAAGGGAAGAAGCCCAAAGTGTCACAATGGCTCCTTGCCTTCCCATGCAACACCTGGGTCACAATGGTCTCCTTGATTCCATGAGGCCCCACTGTGTCACAATGGCTCCTTGGTTCCATCAGGTTCCGCAGTGTCACCATGGTCTCCTTTGATCCGCACTGTCATCATGGACAATTGGTTCCATGAGGCCCCGCAGTGTCACAATGGTCCCTTGGTTCCATAGCTTTTACGTTGTAACAATGGACTCCTTGCTTCTATGAGCTAGCCTGCTTTTTGCAGAGGTGTCTTAGGTTCCAACAAGGCCCCACTGTGTCTCAGTGCACCCTGGCTTCCACGTGGATCTGGAGTATCACAAAGGCTCCTTGGTTCCACCAGGTCCTGCTGTGTCACAATGGGTCCTGTGGTCCCTGAGGCCTTCCAAAGTCATCATGGATGCTTGCTTCCATGAGGTTCCATTATGTGCCAGTGGTCATCTTGGTTCCAGGAGTTTCCTTAGTGTCACAATGCCCTCCATGCTTCCATTAGGCCCTGCTTTGCCACAATGGTCCCCTTGTTTCCATGAGGCCCCGCTGTGTCACAATGGACCTATGGTTCCATGATGTTGCGTGGTGTCACCGTGCTCTTCTTGAATCCGCCGTGTAACAATGGACCATTGGTTCCATGCAGCCGTGTCACAATGGGCTCCTTGATTCCATGATTCCCCACGGTGTCACAATGGAGCCTTGTTTCTAGGAGGTTCTGTACTGTCACAATTGCCTCCTTGATGCCATCAGCCCCTGCAGTGTCACAATGGCTCCTTGGTTCCATGAGGAACACAATAGCTTGGCATAAGCATTGAGCAACAGCTGCTGAACACACCTGGCAACATCTGCTTGCATCAAAAGAGGGCTTCAAGCTGACAATGGCACCAGCAGCTTCCATCTGCAACAGAGACCCAGGAAAGGACAGGCTGTGCCGGTTTGGACAAATTTGGAGGAAAATATCCTCTGATAGAAGGCAGGTTACACCCAGCCCTCCCCCACCAGGTTTTTGGAAAAAAGAACTTTCCTGGGAAGAAAGTGAAAGAGATAAAAACTATTTTTTTAACAAACACACAGGAAAAGGATAGCAATGCTAAATATTAAAAGCTCTCGCTGTGCAGAGAAAGCTGGGATAATTTGAGAGTCCTTCCGTGTTTCGGTGGGGTCTCCTGAAACATCCATAGACAGCGAGGCCCGTGCAAAGAAACAGGGAGCGATTCTTGAGAGAAGTTTCAGAGCTCTTTCTTCTCCAGCCACATGGGCGGGGCACTGCCAAAGAACTGAGCAATCACGGCACAACCAGGGCCCTCCTCGCACAGGGCAACACAAAATAAGCAGTGCTGAACAGGGTTAGGGCACATGTGAGCAGGGAGCAGGGAGACCCCGTGCCCAGGCCATGCCTCTACCCCAGGGTCCCCTCTCCCATGACCTCATGGCAGGGGGGAGGAACCCCAACACTTCCGTAGGTGTAGTCTCTCTCCTCCTCCTTGCAGCTGGCTCATGGGCCCACATTCAGGGCCCCCACCTCGGGAGAAAATTCTCCCAATGTGCTCTGATGTTGAAAGAGTCAAGAAGAGAAGAAGGGAAAAAAAACCCCCGAAGTCCCAGGAAAACAAAGTTCAACTCTCCATCTCCCCCCAGAGAAAAGGAGCTGAAAACTGGCTAAAAAGAAACAAAGTTGCTTCCCTCTGCTCTTGCTGCAAGCAGGATGCAGAGGAGTGTGTATGTGTGTCCTTGAACAAACGCTCTGAGAAGTTTGTCCGGTTTTTTTCCTCTCCCCCCTCTCAGGCTCAGTTGAAAGGCACAGAAACGCACAAAGTTCACTTCTGGGCATAGAGCAGCAATAGGGGATACACATGATAAAGTCACCCCAAGACACAGGGACAGAGAATTCAGTGGAAAGACTCCGAGAATTCTGCTCCCAGAGATCATTCATTCCTGCTCACACTGACCCTTGTAGAAAGGGGACATCGTTCCAGGCAGCCTGTACTGAGCATGTGGCTCCTGAGTGGGGTTTGTTGTTTAGGAAACCTGCTCCGGCTTTTCCATTCTTTCCTTCCAAACAGGAAAACTTCTCCTGGGGCTGTGTGCAGGCAGAGCCCTGAGGAGAGCAGGTGGCACATGGTGCGCTGGGCTGGGACAGCCAGCTGCAGAGCTCAAGGGAAGAAGCCCAAAGTGTCACAATGGCTCCTTGCCTTCCCATGCAACACCTGGGTCACAATGGTCTCCTTGATTCCATGAGGCCCCACTGTGTCACAATGGCTCCTTGGTTCCATCAGGTTCCGCAGTGTCACCATGGTCTCCTTTGATCCGCACTGTCATCATGGACAATTGGTTCCATGAGGCCCCGCAGTGTCACAATGGTCCCTTGCTTCCATAGCTTTGATGTTGTAACAATGGACTCCTTGCTTCTATGAGCTAGCCTGCTTTTTGCAGAGGTGTCTTTGGTTCCAACAAGGCCCCGCTGTGTCTCAGTGCACCCTGGCTTCCATGTGGATCTGGAGTATCACAAAGGCTCCTTGGTTCCACCAGGTCCTGCTGTGTCACAATGGGTCCTGTGGTCCCTGAGGCCCTCCAAAACCATCGTGGAGGCTTGCTTCCATGAGGTTCCATTATGTGCCAGTGGTCATCTTGGTTCCAGGAGTTTCCTTAGTGTCACAATGCTCTCCATGTTTCCATGATTCCCCACAATGTCACAATGCTCTCCAGGCTTCCATTAGGCCCTGCTTTGCCACAATGGTCCCCTTGTTTCCATGCGGCCTTGCTGTGTCACAATGGACGTACGGTTCCATGATGTTGCGTGGTGTCACCGTGCTCTTCTTGAATCCGCCGTGTTACCATGGACCATTGGTTCCATGCAGCCGTGTCACAATGGGCTCCTTGATTCCATGATTCCCCACGGTGTCACAATGGAGCCTTGTTTCTAGGAGGTTCTGTACTGTCACAATTGCCTCCTTGATGCCATCAGCCCCTGCAGTGTCACAATGGCTCCTTGGTTCCATGAGGAACACAATAGCTTGGCATAAGCATTGAGCAACAGCTGCTGAACACACCTGGCAACATCTGCTTGCATCAAAAGAGGGCTTCAAGCTGACAATGGCACCAGCAGCTTCCATCTGCAACAGACACCCAGGGAAAGGACAGGCTGTGCCGGTTTGGACAAATGTGGAGGAAAATATCCTCTGATAGAAGGCAGGTTACACCCAGCCCTCCCCCACCAGCTTCGGGAAAAAAGAATTTTCCTGGGAAGAAAGTGAAAGAGATAAAAACTACTTTTTTAACAAACACACAGGAAAAGGATAACAATGCTAAATATTAAAACCTCTCGCTGTGCAGAGAAAGCTGGGATAATTTGAGAGTCCTTCTGTGTTTCGGTGGGGTCTCCTGAAACATCCATAGACAGCGAGGCCCGTGCAAAGAAACAGGGAGCGATTCTTGAGAGAAGTTTCAGAGCTCTTTCTTCTCCAGCCACATGGGCGGGGCACTGCCAAAGAACTGAGCAATCACAGCACAACCAGGGCCCTCCTGGCACAGGGCAACACAAAATAAGCAGTGCTGAACAGGATTAGGGCACATGTGAGCAGGGAGCAGGGAGACCCCGTGCCCAGGCCATGCCTCTACCCCAGGGTCCCCTCTCCCATGACCTCATGGCAGGGGGGAGGAACCCCAACACTTCCGTAGGTGTAGTCTCTCTCCTCCTCCTTGCAGTTGGCTCATGGGCCCACATTCAGGGCCCCCACCTCGGGAGAAAATTCTCCCAATGTGCTCTGATGTTGAAAGAGTCAAGAAGAGAAGAAGGGAAAAAAAACCCCCGAAGTCCCAGGAAAACAAAGTTCAACTCTCCATCTCCCTCCAGAGAAAAGGAGCTGAAAACTGGCTAAAAAGAAACAAAGTTGCTTCCTCTGCTCTTGCTGCAAGCAGGATGCAGAGGAGTGTGTATGTGTGTCCTTGAACAAACGCTCTGAGAAGTTTGTCTGGCTTTTTTTTCCTCTCCCCCCTCTCAGGCTCAGTTGAAAGGCACAGAAATGCACAAAGTTCACTTCTGGGCATAGAGCAGCAATAGGGGGATACACATGATAAAGTCACCCCAAGACACAGGGACAGAGAATTCAGTGGAAAGACTCCGAGAATTCTGCTCCCAGAGATCATTCATTCCTGCTCACACTGACCCTTGTAGAAAGGGGACATCGTTCCCGGCAGCCTGTACTGAGCATGTGGCTCCTGAGTGGGGTTTGTTGTTTAGGAAACCTGCTCCGGCTTTTCCATTCTTTCCTTGCAAACAGGAAAACTTCTCCTGGGGCTGTGTGCAGGCAGAGCCCTGAGGAGAGCAGGTGGCACATGGTGCGCTGGGCTGGGACAGCCAGCTGCAGAGCTCAAGGGAAGAAGCCCAAAGTGTCACAATGGCTCCTTGCCTTCCCATGCAACACCTGGGTCACAATGGTCTCCTTGATTCCATGAGGCCCCACTGTGTCACAATGGCTCCTTGGTTCCATCAGGTTCCGCAGTGTCACCATGGTCTCTTTTGATCCGCACTATCATCATGGACAATTGGTTCCATGAGGCCCCGCAGTGTCACAATGGTCCCTTGCTTCCATAGGTTTGATGTTGTAACAAAGGACTCCTTGCTTCTATGAGCTAGCCTGCTTTTTGCAGAGGTGTCTTTGGTTCCAACAAGGCCCCGCTGTGTCTCAGTGCACCCTGGCTTCCATGTGGATGTGGAGTATCACAAAGGCTCCTTGGTTCCACCAGGTCCTGCTGTGTCACAATGGGTCCTGTGGTCCCTGAGGCCCTCCAAAACCATCGTGGAGGCTTGCTTCCATGAGGTTCCATTATGTGCCAGTGGTCATCTTGGTTCCAGGAGTTTCCTTAGTGTCACAATGCTCTCCAGGCTTCCATTAGGCCCTGCTTTGCCACAATGGTCCCCTTGTTTCCATCAGGCCCCGCTGTGTCACAATGGACCTATGGTTCCGTGATGTTGCGTGGTGTCACCGTGCTCTTCTTGAATCCGCCGTGTAACCATGGACCATTGGTTCCATGCAGCCGTGTCACAATGGGCTCCGTGATTCCATGATTCCCCACGGTGTCACAATGGAGCCTTGTTTCTAGGAGGTTCTGTACTGTCACAATTGCCTCCTTGATGCCATCAGCCCCTGCAGTGTCACAATGGCTCCTTGGTTCCATGAGGAACACAAGAGCTTGGCATAAGCATTGAGCAACAGCTGCTGAACACACCTGGCAACATCTGCTTGCATCAAAAGAGGGCTTCAAGCTGACAATGGCACCAGCAGCTTCCATCTGCAACAGAGACCCAGGAAAGGACAGGCTGTACCGGTTTGGACAAATGTGGAGGAAAATATCCTCTGATAGAAGGCAGGTTACACCCAGCCCTCCCCCACCAGCTTCGGGAAAAAAGAATTTTCCTGGGAAGAAAGTGAAAGAGATAAAAACTATTTTTTTAACAAACACCCAGGAAAAGGAGAACAATGCTAAATATTAAAAGCTCTCGCTGTGCAGAGAAAGCTGGGATAATTTGAGAGTCCTTCCGTGTTTCGGTGGGGTCTCCTGAAACATCCATAGACAGCGAGGCCCGTGCAAAGAAATAGGGAGCGATTCTTGAGAGAAGTTTCAGAGCTCTTTCTTCTCCAGCCACATGGGCGGGGCACTGCCAAAGAACTGAGCAATCACGGCACAACCAGGGCCCTCCTGGCACAGGGCAACACAAAATAAGCAGTGCTGAACAGGATTAGGGCACATGTGAGCAGGGAGCAGGGAGACCCCGTGCCCAGGCCATGCCTCTACCCCAGGGTCCCCTCTCCCATGACCTCATGGCAGGGGGGAGGAACCCCAACACTTCCGGAGGTGTAGTCTCTCTCCTCCTCCTTGCAGCTGGCTCATGGGCCCACATTCAGGGCCCCCACCTCGGGAGAAAATTCTCCCAATGTGCTCTGATGTTGAAAGAGTCAAGAAGAGAAGAAGGGAAAAAAACCCCCAAAGTCCCAGGAAAACAAAGTTCAACTCTCCATCTCCCCCCAGAGAAAAGGAGCTGAAAACTGGCTAAAAAGAAACAAAGTTGCTTCCTCTGCTCTTGCTGCAAGCAGGATGCAGAGGAGTGTGTATGTGTGTCCTTGAACAAACGCTCTGAGAAGTTTGTCCGGTTTTTTTTCCTCTCCCCCCTCTCAGGCTCAGTTGAAAGGCACAGAAATGCACAAAGTTCACTTCTGGGCATAGAGCAGCAATAGGGGATACACATGATAAAGTCACCCCAAGACACAGGGACAGAGAATTCAGTGGAAAGACTCCGAGAATTCTGCTCCCAGAGATCATTCCTGCTCACACTGACCCTTGTAGAAAGGGGACATCGTTCCAGGCAGCCTGTACTGAGCATGTGGCTCCTGAGTGGGGTTTGTTGTTTGGGAAACCTGCTCCGGCTTTTCCATTCTTTCCTTGCAAACAGGAAAACTTCTCCTGGGGCTGTGTGCAGGCAGAGCCCTGAGGAGAGCAGGTGGCACATGGTGCGCTGGGCTGGGACAGCCAGCTGCAGAGCTCAAGGGAAGAAGCCCAAAGTGTCACAATGGCTCCTTGCCTTCCCATGCAACACCTGGGTCACAATGGTCTCCTTGATTCCATGAGGCCCCACTGTGTCACAATGGCTCCTTGGTTCCATCAGGTTCCGCAGTGTCACCATGGTCTCCTTTGATCCGCACTGTCATCATGGACAATTGGTTCCATGAGGCCCCGCAGTGTCACAATGGTCCCTTGGTTCCATAGCTTTTACGTTGTAACAATGGACTCCTTGCTTCTATGAGCTAGCCTGCTTTTTGCAGAGGTGTCTTAGGTTCCAACAAGGCCCCACTGTGTCTCAGTGCACCCTGGCTTCCACGTGGATCTGGAGTATCACAAAGGCTCCTTGGTTCCACCAGGTCCTGCTGTGTCACAATGGGTCCTGTGGTCCCTGAGGCCTTCCAAAGTCATCATGGATGCTTGCTTCCATGAGGTTCCATTATGTGCCAGTGGTCATCTTGGTTCCAGGAGTTTCCTTAGTGTCACAATGCCCTCCATGCTTCCATTAGGCCCTGCTTTGCCACAATGGTCCCCTTGTTTCCATGAGGCCCCGCTGTGTCACAATGGACCTATGGTTCCATGATGTTGCGTGGTGTCACCGTGCTCTTCTTGAATCCGCCGTGTAACAATGGACCATTGGTTCCATGCAGCCGTGTCACAATGGGCTCCTTGATTCCATGATTCCCCACGGTGTCACAATGGAGCCTTGTTTCTAGGAGGTTCTGTACTGTCACAATTGCCTCCTTGATGCCATCAGCCCCTGCAGTGTCACAATGGCTCCTTGGTTCCATGAGGAACACAATAGCTTGGCATAAGCATTGAGCAACAGCTGCTGAACACACCTGGCAACATCTGCTTGCATCAAAAGAGGGCTTCAAGCTGACAATGGCACCAGCAGCTTCCATCTGCAACAGAGACCCAGGAAAGGACAGGCTGTGCCGGTTTGGACAAATTTGGAGGAAAATATCCTCTGATAGAAGGCAGGTTACACCCAGCCCTCCCCCACCAGGTTTTTGGAAAAAAGAACTTTCCTGGGAAGAAAGTGAAAGAGATAAAAACTATTTTTTTAACAAACACACAGGAAAAGGATAGCAATGCTAAATATTAAAAGCTCTCGCTGTGCAGAGAAAGCTGGGATAATTTGAGAGTCCTTCCGTGTTTCGGTGGGGTCTCCTGAAACATCCATAGACAGCGAGGCCCGTGCAAAGAAACAGGGAGCGATTCTTGAGAGAAGTTTCAGAGCTCTTTCTTCTCCAGCCACATGGGCGGGGCACTGCCAAAGAACTGAGCAATCACGGCACAACCAGGGCCCTCCTCGCACAGGGCAACACAAAATAAGCAGTGCTGAACAGGGTTAGGGCACATGTGAGCAGGGAGCAGGGAGACCCCGTGCCCAGGCCATGCCTCTACCCCAGGGTCCCCTCTCCCATGACCTCATGGCAGGGGGGAGGAACCCCAACACTTCCGTAGGTGTAGTCTCTCTCCTCCTCCTTGCAGCTGGCTCATGGGCCCACATTCAGGGCCCCCACCTCGGGAGAAAATTCTCCCAATGTGCTCTGATGTTGAAAGAGTCAAGAAGAGAAGAAGGGAAAAAAAACCCCCGAAGTCCCAGGAAAACAAAGTTCAACTCTCCATCTCCCCCCAGAGAAAAGGAGCTGAAAACTGGCTAAAAAGAAACAAAGTTGCTTCCCTCTGCTCTTGCTGCAAGCAGGATGCAGAGGAGTGTGTATGTGTGTCCTTGAACAAACGCTCTGAGAAGTTTGTCCGGTTTTTTTCCTCTCCCCCCTCTCAGGCTCAGTTGAAAGGCACAGAAACGCACAAAGTTCACTTCTGGGCATAGAGCAGCAATAGGGGATACACATGATAAAGTCACCCCAAGACACAGGGACAGAGAATTCAGTGGAAAGACTCCGAGAATTCTGCTCCCAGAGATCATTCATTCCTGCTCACACTGACCCTTGTAGAAAGGGGACATCGTTCCAGGCAGCCTGTACTGAGCATGTGGCTCCTGAGTGGGGTTTGTTGTTTAGGAAACCTGCTCCGGCTTTTCCATTCTTTCCTTCCAAACAGGAAAACTTCTCCTGGGGCTGTGTGCAGGCAGAGCCCTGAGGAGAGCAGGTGGCACATGGTGCGCTGGGCTGGGACAGCCAGCTGCAGAGCTCAAGGGAAGAAGCCCAAAGTGTCACAATGGCTCCTTGCCTTCCCATGCAACACCTGGGTCACAATGGTCTCCTTGATTCCATGAGGCCCCACTGTGTCACAATGGCTCCTTGGTTCCATCAGGTTCCGCAGTGTCACCATGGTCTCCTTTGATCCGCACTGTCATCATGGACAATTGGTTCCATGAGGCCCCGCAGTGTCACAATGGTCCCTTGCTTCCATAGCTTTGATGTTGTAACAATGGACTCCTTGCTTCTATGAGCTAGCCTGCTTTTTGCAGAGGTGTCTTTGGTTCCAACAAGGCCCCGCTGTGTCTCAGTGCACCCTGGCTTCCATGTGGATCTGGAGTATCACAAAGGCTCCTTGGTTCCACCAGGTCCTGCTGTGTCACAATGGGTCCTGTGGTCCCTGAGGCCCTCCAAAACCATCGTGGAGGCTTGCTTCCATGAGGTTCCATTATGTGCAAGTGGTCATCTTGGTTCCAGGAGTTTCCTTAGTGTCACAATGCTCTCCATGTTTCCATGATTCCCCACAATGTCACAATGCTCTCCAGGCTTCCATTAGGCCCTGCTTTGCCACAATGGTCCCCTTGTTTCCATGCGGCCTTGCTGTGTCACAATGGACGTACGGTTCCATGATGTTGCGTGGTGTCACCGTG
Source organism: Aphelocoma coerulescens (assembly GCF_041296385.1). NCBI lineage: Eukaryota > Metazoa > Chordata > Aves > Passeriformes > Corvidae > Aphelocoma > Aphelocoma coerulescens. The sequence continues at coordinate 189,078 of NW_027183533.1, forward strand.
CTCTTCTTGAATCCGCCGTGTAACCATGGACCATTGGTTCCATGCAGCCGTGTCACAATGGGCTCCTTGATTCCATGATTCCCCACGGTGTCACAATGGAGCCTTGTTTCTAGGAGGTTCTGTACTGTCACAATTGCCTCCTTGATGCCATCAGCCCCTGCAGTGTCACAATGGCTCCTTGGTTCCATGAGGAACACAATAGCTTGGCATAAGCATTGAGCAACAGCTGCTGAACACACCTGGCAACATCTGCTTGCATCAAAAGAGGGCTTCAAGCTGACAATGGCACCAGCAGCTTCCATCTGCAACAGAGACCCAGGAAAGGACAGGCTGTGCCGGTTTGGACAAATGTGGAGGAAAATATCCTCTGATAGAAGGCAGGTTACACCCAGCCCTCCCCCACCAGGTTTTTGGAAAAAAGAACTTTCCTGGGAAGAAAGTGAAAGAGATAAAAACTATTTTTTTAACAAACACACAGGAAATGGATAACAATGCTAAATATTAAAAGCTCTCGCTGTGCAGAGAAAGCTGGGATAATTTGAGAGTCCTTCTGTGTTTCGGTGGGGTCTCCTGAAACATCCATAGACAGCGAGGCCCGTGCAAAGAAATAGGGAGCGATTCTTGAGAGAAGTTTCAGAGCTCTTTCTTCTCCAGCCACATGGGCGGGGCACTGCCAAAGAACTGAGCAATCAAGGGTCAACCAGGGCCCTCCTCGCACAGGGCAACACCAATAAGCAGTGCTGAACAGGATTAGGGCACATGTGAGCAGGGAGCAGGGAGACCCCGTGCCCAGGCCATGCCTCTACCCCAGGGTCCCCTCTCCCATGACCTCATGGCAGGAGGGAGGAACCCCAACACTTCCGTAGGTGTAGTCTCTCTCCTCCTCCTTGCAGCTGGCTCATGGGCCCACATTCAGGGCCCCCACCTCGGGAGAAAATTCTCCCAATGTGCTCTGATGTTGAAAGAGTCAAGAAGAGTAGAAGGGAAAAAAAACCCCCGAAGTCCCAGGAAAACAAAGTTCAACTCTCCATCTCCCCCCAGAGAAAAGGAGCTGAAAACTGGCTAAAAAGAAACAAAGTTGCTTCCTCCGCTCTTGCTGCAAGCAGGATGCAGAGGAGTGTGTATGTGTGTCCTTGAACAAACGCTCTGAGAAGTTTGTCCGGTTTTTTTCCTCTCCCCCCTCTCAGGCTCAGTTGAAAGGCACAGAAACGCACAAAGTTCACTTCTGGGCATAGAGCAGCAATAGGGGATACACACGATAAAGTCACCCCAAGACACAGGGACAGAGAATTCAGTGGAAAGACTCCGAGAATTCTGCTCCCAGAGATCATTCATTCCTGCTCACACTGACCCTTGTAGAAAGGGGACATCGTTCCCGGCAGCCTGTACTGAGCATGTGGCTCCTGAGTGGGGTTTGTTGTTTAGGAAACCTGCTCAGGCTTTTCCATTCTTTCCTTGCAAACAGGAAAACTTCTCCTGGGGCTGTGTGCAGGCAGAGCCCTGAGGAGAGCAGGTGGCACATGGTGCACTGGGCTGGGACAGCCAGCTGCAGAGCTCAAGGGAAGAAGCCCAAAGTGTCACAATGGCTCCTTGCCTTCACATGCAACACCTGGGTCACAATGGTCTCCTTGATTCCATGAGGCCCCACTGTGTCACAATGGCTCCTTGGTTCCATCAGGTTCCGCAGTGTCAACATGGTCTCCTTTGATCCGCACTGTCATCATGGACAATTGGTTCCATGAGGCCCCGCAGTGTCACAATGGTCCCTTGGTTCCATAGCTTTGATGTTGTAACAAAGGACTCCTTGCTTCTATGAGCTAGCCTGCTTTTTGCAGAGGTGTCTTTGGTTCCAACAAGGCCCCGCTGTGTCTCAGTGCACCCTGGCTTCCATGTGGATCTGGAGTATCACAAAGGCTCCTTGGTTCCACCAGGTCCTGCTGTGTCACAATGGGTCCTGTGGTCCCCGAGGCCCTCCAAAACCATCGTGGAGGCTTGCTTCCATGAGGTTCCATTATGTGCCAGTGGTCATCTTGGTTCCAGGAGTTTCCTTAGTGTCACAATGCTCTCCATGCTTCCATGATTCCCCACAATGTCACAATGCTCTCCAGGCTTCCATTAGGCCCTGCTTTGCCACAATGGTCCCCTTGTTTCCATGCGGCCTTGCTGTGTCACAATGGACGTACGGTTCCATGATGTTGCGTGGTGTCACCGTGCTCTTCTTGAATCCGCAGTGTAACCATGGACCATTGGTTCCATGCAGCCGTGTCACAATGGGCTCCTTGATTCCATGATTCCCCACGGTGTCACAATGGAGCCTTGTTTCTAGGAGGTTCTGTACTGTCACAATTGCCTCCTTGATGCCATCAGCCCCTGCAGTGTCACAATGGCTCCTTGGTTCCATGAGGAACACAATAGCTTGGCATAAGCATTGAGCAACAGCTGCTGAACACACCTGGCAACATCTGCTTGCATCAAAAGAGGGCTTCAAGCTGACAATGGCACCAGCAGCTTCCATCTGCAACAGAGACCCAGGAAAGGACAGGCTGTGCCGGTTTGGACAAATGTGGAGGAAAATATCCTCTGATAGAAGGCAGGTTACACCCAGCCCTCCCCCACCAGGTTTTTGGAAAAAAGAACTTTCCTGGGAAGAAAGTGAAAGAGATAAAACCTATTTTTTTAACAAACACACAGGAAAAGGATAACAATGCTAAATATTAAAACCTCTCGCTGTGCAGAGAAAGCTGGGATAATTTGAGAGTCCTTCTGTGTTTCGGTGGGGTCTCCTGAAACATCCATAGACAGCGAGGCCCGTGCAAAGAAACAGGGAGCGATTCTTGAGAGAAGTTTCAGAGCTCTTTCTTCTCCAGCCACATGGGCGGGGCACTGCCAAAGAACTGAGCAATCAAGGGTCAACCAGGGCCCTCCTCGCACAGGGCAACACCAATAAGCAGTGCTGAACAGGATTAGGGCACATGTGAGCAGGGAGCAGGGAGACCCCGTGCCCAGGCCATGCCTCTACCCCAGGGTCCCCTCTCCCATGACCTCATGGCAGGGGGGAGGAACCCCAACACTTCCGTAGGTGCAGTCTCTCTCCTCCTCCTTGCAGCTGGCTCATGGGCCCACATTCAGGGCCCCCACCTCGGGAGAAAATTCTCCCAATGTGCTCTGATGTTGAAAGAGTCAAGAAGAGAAGAAGGGAAAAAAAACCCCCGAAGTCCCAGGAAAACAAAGTTCAACTCTCCATCTCCCTCCAGAGGAAAGGAGCTGAAAACTGGCTAAAAAGAAACAAAGTTGCTTCCCTCTGCTCTTGCTGCAAGCAGGATGCAGAGGAGTGTGTATGTGTGTCCTTGAACAAACGCTCTGAGAAGTTTGTCCGGTTTTTTTTCCTCTCCCCCCTCTCAGGCTCAGTTGAAAGGCACAGAAATGCACAAAGTTCACTTCTGGGCATAGAGCAGCAATAGGGGATACACATGATAAAGTCACCCCAAGACACAGGGACAGAGAATTCAGTGGAAAGACTCCGAGAATTCTGCTCCCAGAGATCATTCATTCCTGCTCACACTGACCCTTGTAGAAAGGGGACATCGTTCCAGGCAGCCTGTACTGAGCATGTGGCTCCTGAGTGGGGTTTGTTGTTTAGGAAACCTGCTCCGGCTTTTCCATTCTTTCCTTGCAAACAGGAAAACTTCTCCTGGGGCTGTGTGCAGGCAGAGCCCTGAGGAGAGCAGGTGGCACATGGTGCGCTGGGCTGGGACAGCCAGCTGCAGAGCTCAAGGGAAGAAGCCCAAAGTGTCACAATGGCTCCTTGCCTTCCCATGCAACACCTGGATCACAATGGTCTCCTTGATTCCATGAGGCCCCACTGTGTCACAATGGCTCCTTGGTTCCATCAGGTTCCGCAGTGTCACCATGGTCTCCTTTGATCCGCACTGTCATCATGGACAATTGGTTCCATGAGGCCCCGCAGTGTCACAATGGTCCCTTGGTTGCATAGCTTTTACGTTGTAACAATGGACTCCTTGCTTCTATGAGCTAGCCTGCTTTTTGCAGAGGTGTCTTTGGTTCCAACAAGGCCCCACTGTGTCTCAGTGCACCCTGGCTTCCATGTGGATCTGGAGTATCACAAAGGCTCCTTGGTTCCACCAGGTCCTGCTGTGTCACAATGGGTCCTGTGGTCCCTGAGGCCCTCCAAAACCATCGTGGAGGCTTGCTTCCATGAGGTTCCATTATGTGCCAGTGGTCATCTTGGTTCCAGGAGTTTCCTTAGTGTCACAATGCTCTCCAGGCTTCCATTAGGCCCTGCTTTGCCACAATGGTCCCCTTGTTTCCATCAGGCCCCGCTGTGTCACAATGGACCTATGGTTCCGTGATGTTGCGTGGTGTCACCGTGCTCTTCTTGAATCCGCCGTGTAACCATGGACCATTGGTTCCATGCAGCTGTGTCACAATGGGCTCCGTGATTCCATGATTCCCCACGGTGTCACAATGGAGCCTTGTTTCTAGGAGGTTCTGTACTGTCACAATTGCCTCCTTGATGCCATCAGCCCCTGCAGTGTCACAATGGCTCCTTGGTTCCATGAGGAACACAATAGCTTGGCATAAGCATTGAGCAACAGCTGCTGAACACACCTGGCAACATCTGCTTGCATCAAAAGAGGGCTTCAAGCTGACAATGGCACCAGCAGCTTCCATCTGCAACAGAGACCCAGGAAAGGACAGGCTGTGCCGGTTTGGACAAATGTGGAGGAAAATATCCTCTGATAGAAGGCAGGTTACACCCAGCCCTCCCCCACCAGCTTCGGGAAAAAAGAATTTTCCTGGGAAGAAAGTGAAAGAGATAAAAACTATTTTTTTAACAAACACCCAGGAAAAGGAGAACAATGCTAAATATTAAAAGCTCTCGCTGTGCAGAGAAAGCTGGGATAATTTGAGAGTCCTTCCGTGTTTCGGTGGGGTCTCCTGAAACATCCATAGACAGCGAGGCCCGTGCAAAGAAATAGGGAGCGATTCTTGAGAGAAGTTTCAGAGCTCTTTCTTCTCCAGCCACATGGGCGGGGCACTGCCAAAGAACTGAGCAATCACGGCACAACCAGGGCCCTCCTGGCACAGGGCAACACAAAATAAGCAGTGCTGAACAGGATTAGGGCACATGTGAGCAGGGAGCAGGGAGACCCCGTGCCCAGGCCATGCCTCTACCCCAGGGTCCCCTCTCCCATGACCTCATGGCAGGGGGGAGGAACCCCAACACTTCCGTAGGTGTAGTCTCTCTCCTCCTCCTTGCAGCTGGCTCATGGGCCCACATTCAGGGCCCCCACCTCGGGAGAAAATTCTCCCAATGTGCTCTGATGTTGAAAGAGTCAAGAAGAGAAGAAGGGAAAAAAACCCCCAAAGTCCCAGGAAAACAAAGTTCAACTCTCCATCTCCCCCCAGAGAAAAGGAGCTGAAAACTGGCTAAAAAGAAACAAAGTTGCTTCCTCTGCTCTTGCTGCAAGCAGGATGCAGAGGAGTGTGTATGTGTGTCCTTGAACAAACGCTCTGAGAAGTTTGTCCGGTTTTTTTTCCTCTCCCCCCTCTCAGGCTCAGTTGAAAGGCACAGAAATGCACAAAGTTCACTTCTGGGCATAGAGCAGCAATAGGGGATACACATGATAAAGTCACCCCAAGACACAGGGACAGAGAATTCAGTGGAAAGACTCCGAGAATTCTGCTCCCAGAGATCATTCATTCCTGCTCACACTGACCCTTGTAGAAAGGGGACATCGTTCCAGGCAGCCTGTACTGAGCATGTGGCTCCTGAGTGGGGTTTGTTGTTTGGGAAACCTGCTCCGGCTTTTCCATTCTTTCCTTCCAAACAGGAAAACTTCTCCTGGGGCTGTGTGCAGGCAGAGCCCTGAGGAGAGCAGGTGGCACATGGTGCGCTGGGCTGGGACAGCCAGCTGCAGAGCTCAAGGGAAGAAGCCCAAAGTGTCACAATGGCTCCTTGCCTTCCCATGCAACACCTGGGTCACAATGGTCTCCTTGATTCCATGAGGCCCCACTGTGTCACAATGGCTCCTTGGTTCCATCAGGTTCCGCAGTGTCACCATGGTCTCCTTTGATCCGCACTGTCATCATGGACAATTGGTTCCATGAGGCCCCGCAGTGTCACAATGGTCCCTTGGTTGCATAGCTTTTACGTTGTAACAATGGACTCCTTGCTTCTATGAGCTAGCCTGCTTTTTGCAGAGGTGTCTTAGGTTCCAACAAGGCCCCACTGTGTCTCAGTGCACCCTGGCTTCCACGTGGATCTGGAGTATCACAAAGGCTCCTTGGTTCCACCAGGTCCTGCTGTGTCACAATGGGTCCTGTGGTCCCTGAGGCCTTCCAAAGTCATCATGGATGCTTGCTTCCATGAGGTTCCATTATGTGCCAGTGGTCATCTTGGTTCCAGGAGTTTCCTTAGTGTCACAATGCCCTCCATGCTTCCATTAGGCCCTGCTTTGCCACAATGGTCCCCTTGTTTCCATGAGGCCCCGCTGTGTCACAATGGACGTACGTTTCCATGATGTTGCGTGGTGTCACCGTGCTCTTCTTGAATCCGCCGTGTAACAATGGACCATTGGTTCCATGCAGCCGTGTCACAATGGGCTCCTTGATTCCATGATTCCCCACGGTGTCACAATGGAGCCTTGTTTCTAGGAGGTTCTGTACTGTCACAATTGCCTCCTTGATGCCATCAGCCCCTGCAGTGTCACAATGGCTCCTTGGTTCCATGAGGAACACAATAGCTTGGCATAAGCATTGAGCAACAGCTGCTGAACACACCTGGCAACATCTGCTTGCATCAAAAGAGGGCTTCAAGCTGACAATGGCACCAGCAGCTTCCATCTGCAACAGAGACCCAGGAAAGGACAGGCTGTGCCGGTTTGGACAAATTTGGAGGAAAATATCCTCTGATAGAAGGCAGGTTACACCCAGCCCTCCCCCACCAGGTTTTTGGAAAAAAGAACTTTCCTGGGAAGAAAGTGAAAGAGATAAAAACTATTTTTTTAACAAACACACAGGAAAAGGATAACAATGCTAAATATTAAAAGCTCTCGCTGTGCAGAGAAAGCTGGGATAATTTGAGAGTCCTTCCGTGTTTCGGTGGGGTCTCCTGAAACATCCATAGACAGCGAGGCCCGTGCAAAGAAACAGGGAGCGATTCTTGAGAGAAGTTTCAGAGCTCTTTCTTCTCCAGCCACATGGGCGGGGCACTGCCAAAGAACTGAGCAATCAAGGGTCAACCAGGGCCCTCCTCGCACAGGGCAACACCAATAAGCAGTGCTGAACAGGATTAGGGCACATGTGAGCAGGGAGCAGGGAGACCCCGTGCCCAGGCCATGCCTCTACCCCAGGGTCCCTTCTCCCATGACCTCATGGCAGGGGGGAGGAACCCCAACACTTCCGTAGGTGCAGTCTCTCTCCTCCTCCTTGCAGCTGGCTCATGGGCCCACATTCAGGGCCCCCACCTCGGGAGAAAATTCTCCCAATGTGCTCTGATGTTGAAAGAGTCAAGAAGAGAAGAAGGGAAAAAAAACCCCCGAAGTCCCAGGAAAACAAAGTTCAACTCTCCATCTCCCCCCAGAGAAAAGGAGCTGAAAACTGGCTAAAAAGAAACCAAGTTGCTTCCTCTGCTCTTGCTGCAAGCAGGATGCAGAGGAGTGTGTATGTGTGTCCTTGAACAAACGCTCTGAGAAGTTTGTCCGGTTTTTTTTCCTCTCCCCCCTCTCAGGCTCAGTTGAAAGGCACAGAAATGCACAAAGTTCACTTCTGGGCATAGAGCAGCAATAGGGGATACACATGATAAAGTCACCCCAAGACACAGGGACAGAGAATTCAGTGGAAAGACTCCGAGAATTCTGCTCCCAGAGATCATTCATTCCTGCTCACACTGACCCTTGTAGAAAGGGGACATCGTTCCAGGCAGCCTGTACTGAGCATGTGGCTCCTGAGTGGGGTTTGTTGTTTAGGAAACCTGCTCCGGCTTTTCCATTCTTTCCTTGCAAACAGGAAAACTTCTCCTGGGGCTGTGTGCAGGCAGAGCCCTGAGGAGAGCAGGTGGCACATGGTGCGCTGGGCTGGGACAGCCAGCTGCAGAGCTCAAGGGAAGAAGCCCAAAGTGTCACAATGGCTCCTTGCCTTCCCATGCAACACCTGGGTCACAATGGTCTCCTTGATTCCATGAGGCCCCACTGTGTCACAATGGCTCCTTGGTTCCATCAGGTTCCGCAGTGTCACCATGGTCTCCTTTGATCCGCACTGTCATCATGGACAATTGGTTCCATGAGGCCCCGCAGTGTCACAATGGTCCCTTGGTTGCATAGCTTTTACGTTGTAACAATGGACTCCTTGCTTCTATGAGCTAGCCTGCTTTTTGCAGAGGTGTCTTTGGTTCCAACAAGGCCCCGCTGTGTCTCAGTGCACCCTGGCTTCCATGTGGATCTGGAGTATCACAAAGGCTCCTTGGTTCCACCAGGTCCTGCTGTGTCACAATGGGTCCTGTGGTCCCTGAGGCCCTCCAAAGTCATCATGGATGCTTGCTTCCATGAGGTTCCATTATGTGCCAGTGGTCATCTTGGTTCCAGGAGTTTCCTTAGTGTCACAATGCTCTCCATGTTTCCATGATTCCCCACAATGTCACAATGCTCTCCAGGCTTCCATTAGGCCCTGCTTTGCACCAATGGTCCCCTTGTTTCCATGCGGCCTTGCTGTGTCACAATGGACGTACGGTTCCATGATGTTGCGTGGTGTCACCGTGCTCTTCTTGAATCCGCCGTGTAACCATGGACCATTGGTTCCATGCAGCCGTGTCACAATGGGCTCCTTGATTCCATGATTCCCCACGGTGTCACAATGGAGCCTTGTTTCTAGGAGGTTCTGTACTGTCACAATTGCCTCCTTGATGCCATCAGCCCCTGCAGTGTCACAATGGCTCCTTGGTTCCATGAGGAACACAATAGCTTGGCATAAGCATTGAGCAACAGCTGCTGAACACACCTGGCAACATCTGCTTGCATCAAAAGAGGGCTTCAAGCTGACAATGGCACCAGCAGCTTCCATCTGACACAGACACCCAGGGAAAGGACAGGCTGTGCCGGTTTGGACAAATTTGGAGGAAAATATCCTCTGATAGAAGGCAGGTTACACCCAGCCCTCCCCCACCAGCTTCGGGAAAAAAGAATTTTCCTGGGAAGAAAGTGAAAGAGATAAAAACTACTTTTTTAACAAACACACAGGAAAAGGATAACAATGCTAAATATTAAAACCTCTCGCTGTGCAGAGAAAGCCGGGATAATTTGAGAGTCCTTCCGTGTTTCGGTGGGGTCTCCTGAAACATCCATAGACAGCGAGGCCCGTGCAAAGAAACAGGGAGCGATTCTTGAGAGAAGTTTCAGAGCTCTTTCTTCTCCAGCCACATGGGCGGGGCACTGCCAAAGAACTGAGCAATCACAGCACAACCAGGGCCCTCCTGGCACAGGGCAACACAAAATAAGCAGTGCTGAACAGGATTAGGGCACATGTGAGCAGGGAGCAGGGAGACCCCGTGCCCAGGCCATGCCTCTACCCCAGGGTCCCCTCTCCCATGACCTCATGGCAGGGGGGAGGAACCCCAACACTTCCGGAGGTGCAGTCTCTCTCCTCCTCCTTGCAGCTGGCTCATGGGCCCACATTCAGGGCCCCCACCTCGGGAGAAAATTCTCCCAATGTGCTCTGATGTTGAAAGAGTCAAGAAGAGAAGAAGGGAAAAAAAACCCCCGAAGTCCCAGGAAAACAAAGTTCAACTCTCCATCTCCCTCCAGAGAAAAGGAGCTGAAAACTGGCTAAAAAGAAACCAAGTTGCTTCCTCTGCTCTTGCTGCAAGCAGGATGCAGAGGAGTGTGTATGTGTGTCCTTGAACAAACGCTCTGAGAAGTTTGTCCGGCTTTTTTTTCCTCTCCCCCCTCTCAGGCTCAGTTGAAAGGCACAGAAATGCACAAAGTTCACTTCTGGGCATAGAGCAGCAATAGGGGGATACACATGATAAAGTCACCCCAAGACACAGGGACAGAGAATTCAGTGGAAAGACTCCGAGAATTCTGCTCCCAGAGATCATTCATTCCTGCTCACACTGACCCTTGTAGAAAGGGGACATCGTTCCCGGCAGCCTGTACTGAGCATGTGGCTCCTGAGTGGGGTTTGTTGTTTAGGAAACCTGCTCCGGCTTTTCCATTCTTTCCTTGCAAACAGGAAAACTTCTCCTGGGGCTGTGTGCAGGCAGAGCCCTGAGGAGAGCAGGTGGCACATGGTGCGCTGGGCTGGGACAGCCAGCTGCAGAGCTCAAGGGAAGAAGCCCAAAGTGTCACAATGGCTCCTTGCCTTCCCATGCAACACCTGGGTCACAATGGTCTCCTTGATTCCATGAGGCCCCACTGTGTCACAATGGCTCCTTGGTTCCATCAGGTTCCGCAGTGTCACCATGGTCTCTTTTGATCCGCACTGTCATCATGGACAATTGGTTCCATGAGGCCCCGCAGTGTCACAATGGTCCCTTGCTTCCATAGGTTTGATGTTGTAACAAAGGACTCCTTGCTTCTATGAGCTAGCCTGCTTTTTGCAGAGGTGTCTTTGGTTCCAACAAGGCCCCGCTGTGTCTCAGTGCACCCTGGCTTCCATGTGGATCTGGAGTATCACAAAGGCTCCTTGGTTCCACCAGGTCCTGCTGTGTCACAATGGGTCCTGTGGTCCCCGAGGCCCTCCAAAACCATCGTGGAGGCTTGCTTCCATGAGGTTCCATTATGTGCCAGTGGTCATCTTGGTTCCAGGAGTTTCCTTAGTGTCACAATGCTCTCCATGCTTCCATTAGGCCCTGCTTTGCCACAATGGTCCCCTTGTTTCCATGAGGCCCCGCTGTGTCACAATGGACCTATGGTTCCGTGATGTTGCGTGGTGTCACCGTGCTCTTCTTGAATCCGCCGTGTAACCATGGACCATTGGTTCCATGCAGCCGTGTCACAATGGGCTCCTTGATTCCATGATTCCCCACGGTGTCACAATGGAGCCTTGTTTCTAGGAGGTTCTGTACTGTCACAATTGCCTCCTTGATGCCATCAGCCCCTGCAGTGTCACAATGGCTCCTTGGTTCCATGAGGAACACAAGAGCTTGGCATAAGCATTGAGCAACAGCTGCTGAACACACCTGGCAACATCTGCTTGCATCAAAAGAGGGCTTCAAGCTGACAATGGCACCAGCAGCTTCCATCTGCAACAGAGACCCAGGAAAGGACAGGCTGTGCTGGTTTGGACAAATGTGGAGGAAAATATCCTCTTATAGAAGGCAGGTTACACCCAGCCCTCCCCCACCAGGTTTTTGGAAAAAAGAACTTTCCTGGGAAGAAAGTGAAAGAGATAAAACCTATTTTTTTAACAAACACACAGGAAAAGGATAACAATGCTAAATATTAAAACCTCTCGCTGTGCAGAGAAAGCTGGGATAATTTGAGAGTCCTTCTGTGTTTCGGTGGGGTCTCCTGAAACATCCATAGACAGCGAGGCCCGTGCAAAGAAACAGGGAGCGATTCTTGAGAGAAGTTTCAGAGCTCTTTCTTCTCCAGCCACATGGGCGGGGCACTGCCAAAGAACTGAGCAATCACAGCACAACCAGGGCCCTCCTGGCACAGGGCAACACAAAATAAGCAGTGCTGAACAGGATTAGGGCACATGTGAGCAGGGAGCAGGGAGACCCCGTGCCCAGGCCATGCCTCTACCCCAGGGTCCCCTCTCCCATGACCTCATGGCAGGGGGGAGGAACCCCAACACTTCCGTAGGTGCAGTCTCTCTCCTCCACCTTGCAGCTGGCTCATGGGCCCACATTCAGGGCCCCCACCTCGGGAGAAAATTCTCCCAATGTGCTCTGATGTTGAAAGAGTCAAGAAGAGAAGAAGGGAAAAAAAACCCCCGAAGTCCCAGGAAAACAAAGTTCAACTCTCCATCTCCCCCCAGAGAAAAGGAGCTGAAAACTGGCTAAAAAGAAACAAAGTTGCTTCCCTCTGCTCTTGCTGCAAGCAGGATGCAGAGGAGTGTGTATGTGTGTCCTTGAACAAACGCTCTGAGAAGTTTGTCCGGTTTTTTTTCCTCTCCCCCCTCTCAGGCTCAGTTGAAAGGCACAGAAATGCACAAAGTTCACTTCTGGGCATAGAGCAGCAATAGGGGATACACATGATAAAGTCACCCCAAGACACAGGGACAGAGAATTCAGTGGAAAGACTCCGAGAATTCTGCTCCCAGAGATCATTCATTCCTGCTCACACTGACCCTTGTAGAAAGGGGACATCGTTCCAGGCAGCCTGTACTGAGCATGTGGCTCCTGAGTGGGGTTTGTTGTTTAGGAAACCTGCTCCGGCTTTTCCATTCTTTCCTTGCAAACAGGAAAACTTCTCCTGGGGCTGTGTGCAGGCAGAGCCCTGAGGAGAGCAGGTGGCACATGGTGCGCTGGGCTGGGACAGCCAGCTGCAGAGCTCAAGGGAAGAAGCCCAAAGTGTCACAATGGCTCCTTGCCTTCCCATGCAACACCTGGGTCACAATGGTCTCCTTGATTCCATGAGGCCCCACTGTGTCACAATGGCTCCTTGGTTCCATCAGGTTCCGCAGTGTCACCATGGTCTCCTTTGATCCGCACTGTCATCATGGACAATTGGTTCCATGAGGCCCCGCAGTGTCACAATGGTCCCTTGGTTGCATAGCTTTTACGTTGTAACAATGGACTCCTTGCTTCTATGAGCTAGCCTGCTTTTTGCAGAGGTGTCTTTGGTTCCAACAAGGCCCCACTGTGTCTCAGTGCACCCTGGCTTCCATGTGGATCTGGAGTATCACAAAGGCTCCTTGGTTCCACCAGGTCCTGCTGTGTCACAATGGGTCCTGTGGTCCCTGAGGCCCTCCAAAGTCATCATGGATGCTTGCTTCCATGAGGTTCCATTATGTGCCAGTGGTCATCTTGGTTCCAGGAGTTTCCTTAGTGTCACAATGCTCTCCATGTTTCCATGATTCCCCACAATGTCACAATGCTCTCCAGGCTTCCATTAGGCCCTGCTTTGCCACAATGGTCCCCTTGTTTCCATGCGGCCTTGCTGTGTCACAATGGACGTACGGTTCCATGATGTTGCGTGGTGTCACCGTGCTCTTCTTGAATCCGCCGTGTAACCATGGACCATTGGTTCCATGCAGCCGTGTCACAATGGGCTCCTTGATTCCATGATTCCCCACGGTGTCACAATGGAGCCTTGTTTCTAGGAGGTTCTGTACTGTCACAATTGCCTCCTTGATGCCATCAGCCCCTGCAGTGTCACAATGGCTCCTTGGTTCCATGAGGAACACAATAGCTTGGCATAAGCATTGAGCAACAGCTGCTGAACACACCTGGCAACATCTGCTTGCATCAAAAGAGGGCTTCAAGCTGACAATGGCACCAGCAGCTTCCATCTGACACAGACACCCAGGGAAAGGACAGGCTGTGCCGGTTTGGACAAATTTGGAGGAAAATATCCTCTGATAGAAGGCAGGTTACACCCAGCCCTCCCCCACCAGCTTCGGGAAAAAAGAATTTTCCTGGGAAGAAAGTGAAAGAGATAAAAACTACTTTTTTAACAAACACACAGGAAAAGGATAACAATGCTAAATATTAAAACCTCTCGCTGTGCAGAGAAAGCTGGGATAATTTGAGAGTCCTTCTGTGTTTCGGTGGGGTCTCCTGAAACATCCATAGACAGCGAGGCCCGTGCAAAGAAACAGGGAGCGATTCTTGAGAGAAGTTGCAGAGCTCTTTCTTCTCCAGCCACATGGGCGGGGCACTGCCAAAGAACTGAGCAATCACAGCACAACCAGGGCCCTCCTGGCACAGGGCAACACAAAATAAGCAGTGCTGAACAGGATTAGGGCACATGTGAGCAGGGAGCAGGGAGACCCCGTGCCCAGGCCATGCCTCTACCCCAGGGTCCCCTCTCCCATGACCTCATGGCAGGGGGGAGGAACCCCAACACTTCCGTAGGTGTAGTCTCTCTCCTCCTCCTTGCAGCTGGCTCATGGGCCCACATTCAGGGCCCCCACCTCGGGAGAAAATTCTCCCAATGTGCTCTGATGTTGAAAGAGTCAAGAAGAGAAGAAGGGAAAAAAAACCCCCGAAGTCCCAGGAAAACAAAGTTCAACTCTCCATCTCCCTCCAGAGAAAAGGAGCTGAAAACTGGCTAAAAAGAAACAAAGTTGTTTCCTCTGCTCTTGCTGCAAGCAGGATGCAGAGGAGTGTGTATGTGTGTCCTTGAACAAACGCTCTGAGAAGTTTGTCTGGATTTTTTTTCCTCTCCCCCCTCTCAGGCTCAGTTGAAAGGCACAGAAATGCACAAAGTTCACTTCTGGGCATAGAGCAGCAATAGGGGGATACACATGATAAAGTCACCCCAAGACACAGGGACAGAGAATTCAGTGGAAAGACTCCGAGAATTCTGCTCCCAGAGATCATTCATTCCTGCTCACACTGACCCTTGTAGAAAGGGGACATCGTTCCCGGCAGCCTGTACTGAGCATGTGGCTCCTGAGTGGGGTTTGTTGTTTAGGAAACCTGCTCCGGCTTTTCCATTCTTTCCTTGCAAACAGGAAAACTTCTCCTGGGGCTGTGTGCAGGCAGAGCCCTGAGGAGAGCAGGTGGCACATGGTGCGCTGGGCTGGGACAGCCAGCTGCAGAGCTCAAGGGAAGAAGCCCAAAGTGTCACAATGGCTCCTTGCCTTCCCATGCAACACCTGGGTCACAATGGTCTCCTTGATTCCATGAGGCCCCACTGTGTCACAATGGCTCCTTGGTTCCATCAGGTTCCGCAGTGTCACCATGGTCTCCTTTGATCCGCACTGTCATCATGGACAATTGGTTCCATGAGGCCCCGCAGTGTCACAATGGTCCCTTGCTTCCATAGGTTTGATGTTGTAACAAAGGACTCCTTGCTTCTATGAGCTAGCCTGCTTTTTGCAGAGGTGTCTTTGGTTCCAACAAGGCCCCGCTGTGTCTCAGTGCACCCTGGCTTCCATGTGGATCTGGAGTATCACAAAGGCTCCTTGGTTCCACCAGGTCCTGCTGTGTCACAATGGGTCCTGTGGTCCCTGAGGCCCTCCAAAACCATCGTGGAGGCTTGCTTCCATGAGGTTCCATTATGTGCCAGTGGTCATCTTGGTTCCAGGAGTTTCCTTAGTGTCACAATGCTCTCCATGCTTCCATTAGGCCCTGCTTTGCCACAATGGTCCCCTTGTTTCCATGAGGCCCCGCTGTGTCACAATGGACCTATGGTTCCGTGATGTTGCGTGGTGTCACCGTGCTCTTCTTGAATCCGCCGTGTAACCATGGACCATTGGTTCCATGCAGCCGTGTCACAATGGGCTCCTTGATTCCATGATTCCCCACGGTGTCACAATGGAGCCTTGTTTCTAGGAGGTTCTGTACTGTCACAATTGCCTCCTTGATGCCATCAGCCCCTGCAGTGTCACAATGGCTCCTTGGTTCCATGAGGAACACAATAGCTTGGCATAAGCATTGAGCAACAGCTGCTGAACACACCTGGCAACATCTGCTTGCATCAAAAGAGGGCTTCAAGCTGACAATGGCACCAGCAGCTTCCATCTGCAACAGAGACCCAGGAAAGGACAGGCTGTGCTGGTTTGGACAAATGTGGAGGAAAATATCCTCTTATAGAAGGCAGGTTACACCCAGCCCTCCCCCACCAGGTTTTTGGAAAAAAGAACTTTCCTGGGAAGAAAGTGAAAGAGATAAAACCTATTTTTTTAACAAACACACAGGAAAAGGATAACAATGCTAAATATTAAAACCTCTCGCTGTGCAGAGAAAGCTGGGATAATTTGAGAGTCCTTCTGTGTTTCGGTGGGGTCTCCTGAAACATCCATAGACAGCGAGGCCCGTGCAAAGAAAAAGGGAGCGATTCTTGAGAGAAGTTTCAGAGCTCTTTCTTCTCCAGCCACATGGGCGGGGCACTGCCAAAGAACTGAGCAATCACAGCACAACCAGGGCCCTCCTGGCACAGGGCAACACAAAATAAGCAGTGCTGAACAGGATTAGGGCACATGTGAGCAGGGAGCAGGGAGACCCCGTGCCCAGGCCATGCCTCTACCCCAGGGTCCCCTCTCCCATGACCTCATGGCAGGGGGGAGGAACCCCAACACTTCCGTAGGTGCAGTCTCTCTCCTCCTCCTTGCAGCTGGCTCATGGGCCCACATTCAGGGCCCCCACCTCGGGAGAAAATTCTCCCAATGTGCTCTGATGTTGAAAGAGTCAAGAAGAGAAGAAGGGAAAAAAAACCCCCGAAGTCCCAGGAAAACAAAGTTCAACTCTCCATCTCCCCCCAGAGAAAAGGAGCTGAAAACTGGCTAAAAAGAAACAAAGTTGCTTCCCTCTGCTCTTGCTGCAAGCAGGATGCAGAGGAGTGTGTATGTGTGTCCTTGAACAAACGCTCTGAGAAGTTTGTCCGGTTTTTTTTCCTCTCCCCCCTCTCAGGCTCAGTTGAAAGGCACAGAAATGCACAAAGTTCACTTCTGGGCATAGAGCAGCAATAGGGGATACACATGATAAAGTCACCCCAAGACACAGGGACAGAGAATTCAGTGGAAAGACTCCGAGAATTCTGCTCCCAGAGATCATTCATTCCTGCTCACACTGACCCTTGTAGAAAGGGGACATCGTTCCAGGCAGCCTGTACTGAGCATGTGGCTCCTGAGTGGGGTTTGTTGTTCAGGAAACCTGCTCCGGCTTTTCCATTCTTTCCTTGCAAACAGGAAAACTTCTCCTGGGGCTGTGTGCAGGCAGAGCCCTGAGGAGAGCAGGTGGCACATGGTGCGCTGGGCTGGGACAGCCAGCTGCAGAGCTCAAGGGAAGAAGCCCAAAGTGTCACAATGGCTCCTTGCCTTCCCATGCAACACCTGGGTCACAATGGTCTCCTTGATTCCATGAGGCCCCACTGTGTCACAATGGCTCCTTGGTTCCATCAGGTTCCGCAGTGTCACCATGGTCTCCTTTGATCCGCACTGTCATCATGGACAATTGGTTACATGAGGCCCCGCAGTGTCACCATGGTCTCCTTTGATCCGCACTGTCATCATGGACAATTGGTTCCATGAGGCCCCGCAGTGTCACAATGGTCCCTTGGTTGCATAGCTTTTACGTTGTAACAATGGACTCCTTGCTTCTATGAGCTAGCCTGCTTTTTGCAGAGGTGTCTTTGGTTCCAACAAGGCCCCACTGTGTCTCAGTGCACCCTGGCTTCCATGTGGATGTGGAGTATCACAAAGGCTCCTTGGTTCCACCAGGTCCTGCTGTGTCACAATGGGTCCTGTGGTCCCTGAGGCCCTCCAAAGTCATCATGGATGCTTGCTTCCATGATGTTCCATTATGTGCCAGTGGTCATCTTGGTTCCAGGAGTTTCCTTAGTGTCACAATGCTCTCCATGTTTCCATGATTCCCCACAATGTCACAATGCTCTCCAGGCTTCCATTAGGCCCTGCTTTGCCACAATGGTCCCCTTGTTTCCATGCGGCCTTGCTGTGTCACAATGGACGTACGGTTCCATGATGTTGCGTGGTGTCACCGTGCTCTTCTTGAATCCGCCGTGTTACCATGGACCATTGGTTCCGTGCAGCCGTGTCACAATGGGCTCCTTGATTCCATGATTCCCCACGGTGTCACAATGGAGCCTTGTTTCTAGGAGGTTCTGTACTGTCACAATTGCCTCCTTGATGCCATCAGCCCCTGCAGTGTCACAATGGCTCCTTGGTTCCATGAGGAACACAATAGCTTGGCATAAGCATTGAGCAACAGCTGCTGAACACACCTGGCAACATCTGCTTGCATCAAAAGAGGGCTTCAAGCTGACAATGGCACCAGCAGCTTCCATCTGACACAGACACCCAGGGAAAGGACAGGCTGTGCCGGTTTGGACAAATTTGGAGGAAAATATCCTCTGATAGAAGGCAGGTTACACCCAGCCCTCCCCCACCAGCTTCGGGAAAAAAGAATTTTCCTGGGAAGAAAGTGAAAGAGATAAAAACTACTT
Source organism: Aphelocoma coerulescens (assembly GCF_041296385.1). Lineage (NCBI taxonomy): Eukaryota > Metazoa > Chordata > Aves > Passeriformes > Corvidae > Aphelocoma > Aphelocoma coerulescens. Next base: position 207,173 of record NW_027183533.1, read on the forward strand.
TTTTAACAAACACACAGGAAAAGGATAACAATGCTAAATATTAAAACCTCTCGCTGTGCAGAGAAAGCTGGGATAATTTGAGAGTCCTTCTGTGTTTCGGTGGGGTCTCCTGAAACATCCATAGACAGCGAGGCCCGTGCAAAGAAACAGGGAGCGATTCTTGAGAGAAGTTGCAGAGCTCTTTCTTCTCCAGCCACATGGGCGGGGCACTGCCAAAGAACTGAGCAATCACAGCACAACCAGGGCCCTCCTGGCACAGGGCAACACAAAATAAGCAGTGCTGAACAGGATTAGGGCACATGTGAGCAGGGAGCAGGGAGACCCCGTGCCCAGGCCATGCCTCTACCCCAGGGTCCCCTCTCCCATGACCTCATGGCAGGGGGGAGGAACCCCAACACTTCCGGAGGTGTAGTCTCTCTCCTCCTCCTTGCAGCTGGCTCATGGGCCCACATTCAGGGCCCCCACCTCGGGAGAAAATTCTCCCAATGTGCTCTGATGTTGAAAGAGTCAAGAAGAGAAGAAGGGAAAAAAAACCCCCGAAGTCCCAGGAAAACAAAGTTCAACTCTCCATCTCCCTCCAGAGAAAAGGAGCTGAAAACTGGCTAAAAAGAAACCAAGTTGCTTCCTCTGCTCTTGCTGCAAGCAGGATGCAGAGGAGTGTGTATGTGTGTCCTTGAACAAACGCTCTGAGAAGTTTGTCTGGCTTTTTTTTCCTCTCCCCCCTCTCAGGCTCAGTTGAAAGGCACAGAAATGCACAAAGTTCACTTCTGGGCATAGAGCAGCAATAGGGGGATACACATGATAAAGTCACCCCAAGACACAGGGACAGAGAATTCAGTGGAAAGACTCCGAGAATTCTGCTCCCAGAGATCATTCATTCCTGCTCACACTGACCCTTGTAGAAAGGGGACATCGTTCCCGGCAGCCTGTACTGAGCATGTGGCTCCTGAGTGGGGTTTGTTGTTTAGGAAACCTGCTCCGGCTTTTCCATTCTTTCCTTGCAAACAGGAAAACTTCTCCTGGGGCTGTGTGCAGGCAGAGCCCTGAGGAGAGCAGGTGGCACATGGTGCGCTGGGCTGGGACAGCCAGCTGCAGAGCTCAAGGGAAGAAGCCCAAAGTGTCACAATGGCTCCTTGCCTTCCCATGCAACACCTGGGTCACAATGGTCTCCTTGATTCCATGAGGCCCCACTGTGTCACAATGGCTCCTTGGTTCCATCAGGTTCCGCAGTGTCACCATGGTCTCTTTTGATCCGCACTGTCATCATGGACAATTGGTTCCATGAGGCCCCGCAGTGTCACAATGGTCCCTTGCTTCCATAGGTTTGATGTTGTAACAAAGGACTCCTTGCTTCTATGAGCTAGCCTGCTTTTTGCAGAGGTGTCTTTGGTTCCAACAAGGCCCCGCTGTGTCTCAGTGCACCCTGGCTTCCATGTGGATCTGGAGTATCACAAAGGCTCCTTGGTTCCACCAGGTCCTGCTGTGTCACAATGGGTCCTGTGGTCCCTGAGGCCCTCCAAAACCATCGTGGAGGCTTGCTTCCATGAGGTTCCATTATGTGCCAGTGGTCATCTTGGTTCCAGGAGTTTCCTTAGTGTCACAATGCTCTCCATGCTTCCATTAGGCCCTGCTTTGCCACAATGGTCCCCTTGTTTCCATGAGGCCCCGCTGTGTCACAATGGACCTATGGTTCCATGATGTTGCGTGGTGTCACCGTGCTCTTCTTGAATCCGCCGTGTAACCATGGACCATTGGTTCCATGCAGCCGTGTCACAATGGGCTCCTTGATTCCATGATTCCCCACGGTGTCACAATGGAGCCTTGTTTCTAGGAGGTTCTGTACTGTCACAATTGCCTCCTTGATGCCATCAGCCCCTGCAGTGTCACAATGGCTCCTTGGTTCCATGAGGAACACAAGAGCTTGGCATAAGCATTGAGCAACAGCTGCTGAACACACCTGGCAACATCTGCTTGCATCAAAAGAGGGCTTCAAGCTGACAATGGCACCAGCAGCTTCCATCTGCAACAGAGACCCAGGAAAGGACAGGCTGTGCTGGTTTGGACAAATGTGGAGGAAAATATCCTCTTATAGAAGGCAGGTTACACCCAGCCCTCCCCCACCAGGTTTTTGGGAAAAAGAACTTTCCTGGGAAGAAAGTGAAAGAGATAAAACCTATTTTTTTAACAAACACACAGGAAAAGGATAACAATGCTAAATATTAAAACCTCTCGCTGTGCAGAGAAAGCTGGGATAATTTGAGAGTCCTTCCGTGTTTCGGTGGGGTCTCCTGAAACATCCATAGACAGCGAGGCCCGTGCAAAGAAACAGGGAGCGATTCTTGAGAGAAGTTGCAGAGCTCTTTCTTCTCCAGCCACATGGGCGGGGCGCTGCCAAAGAACTGAGCAATCACAGCACAACCAGGGCCCTCCTCGCACAGGGCAACACAAAATAAGCAGTGCTGAACAGGATTAGGGCACATGTGAGCAGGGAGCAGGGAGACCCCGTGCCCAGGCCATGCCTCTACCCCAGGGTCCCCTCTCCCATGACCTCATGGCAGGGGGGAGGAACCCCAACACTTCCGTAGGTGCAGTCTCTCTCCTCCTCCTTGCAGCTGGCTCATGGGCCCACATTCAGGGCCCCCACCTCGGGAGAAAATTCTCCCAATGTGCTCTGATGTTGAAAGAGTCAAGAAGAGAAGAAGGGAAAAAAAACCCCCGAAGTCCCAGGAAAACAAAGTTCAACTCTCCATCTCCCCCCAGAGAAAAGGAGCTGAAAACTGGCTAAAAAGAAACAAAGTTGCTTCCCTCTGCTCTTGCTGCAAGCAGGATGCAGAGGAGTGTGTATGTGTGTCCTTGAACAAACGCTCTGAGAAGTTTGTCCGGTTTTTTTTCCTCTCCCCCCTCTCAGGCTCAGTTGAAAGGCACAGAAATGCACAAAGTTCACTTCTGGGCATAGAGCAGCAATAGGGGATACACATGATAAAGTCACCCCAAGACACAGGGACAGAGAATTCAGTGGAAAGACTCCGAGAATTCTGCTCCCAGAGATCATTCATTCCTGCTCACACTGACCCTTGTAGAAAGGGGACATCGTTCCAGGCAGCCTGTACTGAGCATGTGGCTCCTGAGTGGGGTTTGTTGTTTAGGAAACCTGCTCCGGCTTTTCCATTCTTTCCTTGCAAACAGGAAAACTTCTCCTGGGGCTGTGTGCAGGCAGAGCCCTGAGGAGAGCAGGTGGCACATGGTGCGCTGGGCTGGGACAGCCAGCTGCAGAGCTCAAGGGAAGAAGCCCAAAGTGTCACAATGGCTCCTTGCCTTCCCATGCAACACCTGGGTCACAATGGTCTCCTTGATTCCATGAGGCCCCACTGTGTCACAATGGCTCCTTGGTTCCATCAGGTTCCGCAGTGTCACCATGGTCTCCTTTGATCCGCACTGTCATCATGGACAATTGGTTCCATGAGGCCCCGCAGTGTCACAATGGTCCCTTGGTTGCATAGCTTTTACGTTGTAACAATGGACTCCTTGCTTCTATGAGCTAGCCTGCTTTTTGCAGAGGTGTCTTTGGTTCCAACAAGGCCCCACTGTGTCTCAGTGCACCCTGGCTTCCATGTGGATCTGGAGTATCACAAAGGCTCCTTGGTTCCACCAGGTCCTGCTGTGTCACAATGGGTCCTGTGGTCCCTGAGGCCCTCCAAAGTCATCATGGATGCTTGCTTCCATGAGGTTCCATTATGTGCCAGTGGTCATCTTGGTTCCAGGAGTTTCCTTAGTGTCACAATGCTCTCCATGTTTCCATGATTCCCCACAATGTCACAATGCTCTCCAGGCTTCCATTAGGCCCTGCTTTGCCACAATGGTCCCCTTGTTTCCATGCGGCCTTGCTGTGTCACAATGGACGTACGGTTCCGTGATGTTGCGTGGTGTCACCGTGCTCTTCTTGAATCCGCCGTGTAACCATGGACCATTGGTTCCATGCAGCCGTGTCACAATGGGCTCCTTGATTCCATGATTCCCCACGGTGTCACAATGGAGCCTTGTTTCTAGGAGGTTCTGTACTGTCACAATTGCCTCCTTGATGCCATCAGCCCCTGCAGTGTCACAATGGCTCCTTGGTTCCATGAGGAACACAATAGCTTGGCATAAGCATTGAGCAACAGCTGCTGAACACACCTGGCAACATCTGCTTGCATCAAAAGAGGGCTTCAAGCTGACAATGGCACCAGCAGCTTCCATCTGCAACAGACACCCAGGGAAAGGACAGGCTGTGCCGGTTTGGACAAATGTGGAGGAAAATATCCTCTGATAGAAGGCAGGTTACACCCAGCCCTCCCCCACCAGCTTCGGGAAAAAAGAATTTTCCTGGGAAGAAAGTGAAAGAGATAAAAACTACTTTTTTAACAAACACACAGGAAAAGGATAACAATGCTAAATATTAAAACCTCTCGCTGTGCAGAGAAAGCTGGGATAATTTGAGAGTCCTTCCGTGTTTCGGTGGGGTCTCCTGAAACATCCATAGACAGCGAGGCCCGTGCAAAGAAACAGGGAGCGATTCTTGAGAGAAGTTGCAGAGCTCTTTCTTCTCCAGCCACATGGGCGGGGCACTGCCAAAGAACTGAGCAATCACAGCACAACCAGGGCCCTCCTGGCACAGGGCAACACAAAATAAGCAGTGCTGAACAGGATTAGGGCACATGTGAGCAGGGAGCAGGGAGACCCCGTGCCCAGGCCATGCCTCTACCCCAGGGTCCCCTCTCCCATGACCTCATGGCAGGGGGGAGGAACCCCAACACTTCCGTAGGTGCAGTCTCTCTCCTCCTCCTTGCAGCTGGCTCATGGGCCCACATTCAGGGCCCCCACCTCGGGAGAAAATTCTCCCAATGTGCTCTGATGTTGAAAGAGTCAAGAAGAGAAGAAGGGAAAAAAAACCCCCGAAGTCCCAGGAAAACAAAGTTCAACTCTCCATCTCCCCCCAGAGAAAAGGAGCTGAAAACTGGCTAAAAAGAAACAAAGTTGCTTCCCTCTGCTCTTGCTGCAAGCAGGATGCAGAGGAGTGTGTATGTGTGTCCTTGAACAAACGCTCTGAGAAGTTTGTCCGGTTTTTTTTCCTCTCCCCCCTCTCAGGCTCAGTTGAAAGGCACAGAAATGCACAAAGTTCACTTCTGGGCATAGAGCAGCAATAGGGGATACACATGATAAAGTCACCCCAAGACACAGGGACAGAGAATTCAGTGGAAAGACTCCGAGAATTCTGCTCCCAGAGATCATTCCTGCTCACACTGACCCTTGTAGAAAGGGGACATCGTTCCAGGCAGCCTGTACTGAGCATGTGGCTCCTGAGTGGGGTTTGTTGTTTAGGAAACCTGCTCCGGCTTTTCCATTCTTTCCTTGCAAACAGGAAAACTTCTCCTGGGGCTGTGTGCAGGCAGAGCCCTGAGGAGAGCAGGTGGCACATGGTGCGCTGGGCTGGGACAGCCAGCTGCAGAGCTCAAGGGAAGAAGCCCAAAGTGTCACAATGGCTCCTTGCCTTCCCATGCAACACCTGGGTCACAATGGTCTCCTTGATTCCATGAGGCCCCACTGTGTCACAATGGCTCCTTGGTTCCATCAGGTTCCGCAGTGTCACCATGGTCTCCTTTGATCCGCACTGTCATCATGGACAATTGGTTCCATGAGGCCCCGCAGTGTCACAATGGTCCCTTGCTTCCATAGGTTTGATGTTGTAACAAAGGACTCCTTGCTTCTATGAGCTAGCCTGCTTTTTGCAGAGGTGTCTTTGGTTCCAACAAGGCCCCGCTGTGTCTCAGTGCACCCTGGCTTCCATGTGGATGTGGAGTATCACAAAGGCTCCTTGGTTCCACCAGGTCCTGCTGTGTCACAATGGGTCCTGTGGTCCCTGAGGCCCTCCAAAGTCATCATGGATGCTTGCTTCCATGAGGTTCCATTATGTGCCAGTGGTCATCTTGGTTCCAGGAGTTTCCTTAGTGTCACAATGCTCTCCATGCTTCCATGATTCCCCACAATGTCACAATGCTCTCCAGGCTTCCATTAGGCCCTGCTTTGCCACAATGGTCCCCTTGTTTCCATGCGGCCTTGCTGTGTCACAATGGACGTACGGTTCCATGATGTTGCGTGGTGTCACCGTGCTCTTCTTGAATCCGCCGTGTAACCATGGACCATTGGTTCCATGCAGCCGTGTCACAATGGGCTCCTTGATTCCATGATTCCCCACGGTGTCACAATGGAGCCTTGTTTCTAGGAGGTTCTGTACTGTCACAATTGCCTCCTTGATGCCATCAGCCCCTGCAGTGTCACAATGGCTCCTTGGTTCCATGAGGAACACAATAGCTTGGCATAAGCATTGAGCAACAGCTGCTGAACACACCTGGCAACATCTGCTTGCATCAAAAGAGGGCTTCAAGCTGACAATGGCACCAGCAGCTTCCATCTGCAACAGACACCCAGGGAAAGGACAGGCTGTGCCGGTTTGGACAAATGTGGAGGAAAATATCCTCTGATAGAAGGCAGGTTACACCCAGCCCTCCCCCACCAGCTTCGGGAAAATGAATTTTCCTGGGAAGAAAGTGAAAGAGATAAAAACTATTTTTTTAACAAACACACAGGAAAAGGATAACAATGCTAAATATTAAAAGCTCTCGCTGTGCAGAGAAAGCTGGGATAATTTGAGAGTCCTTCCGTGTTTCGGTGGGGTCTCCTGAAACATCCATAGACAGCGAGGCCCGTGCAAAGAAACAGGGAGCGATTCTTGAGAGAAGTTTCAGAGCTCTTTCTTCTCCAGCCACATGGGCGGGGCACTGCCAAAGAACTGAGCAATCACGGCACAACCAGGGCCCTCCTGGCACAGGGCAACACAAAATAAGCAGTGCTGAACAGGATTAGGGCACATGTGAGCAGGGAGCAGGGAGACCCCGTGCCCAGGCCATGCCTCTACCCCAGGGTCCCCTCTCCCATGACCTCATGGCAGGGGGGAGGAACCCCAACACTTCCGGAGGTGTAGTCTCTCTCCTCCTCCTTGCAGCTGGCTCATGGGCCCACATTCAGGGCCCCCACCTCGGGAGAAAATTCTCCCAATGTGCTCTGATGTTGAAAGAGTCAAGAAGAGAAGAAGGGAAAAAAAACCCCCGAAGTCCCAGGAAAACAAAGTTCAACTCTCCATCTCCCTCCAGAGAAAAGGAGCTGAAAACTGGCTAAAAAGAAACAAAGTTGCTTCCTCTGCTCTTGCTGCAAGCAGGATGCAGAGGAGTGTGTATGTGTGTCCTTGAACAAACGCTCTGAGAAGTTTGTCTGGCTTTTTTTTCCTCTCCCCCCTCTCAGGCTCAGTTGAAAGGCACAGAAATGCACAAAGTTCACTTCTGGGCATAGAGCAGCAATAGGGGGATACACATGATAAAGTCACCCCAAGACACAGGGACAGAGAATTCAGTGGAAAGACTCCGAGAATTCTGCTCCCAGAGATCATTCATTCCTGCTCACACTGACCCTTGTAGAAAGGGGACATCGTTCCCGGCAGCCTGTACTGAGCATGTGGCTCCTGAGTGGGGTTTGTTGTTTAGGAAACCTGCTCCGGCTTTTCCATTCTTTCCTTGCAAACAGGAAAACTTCTCCTGGGGCTGTGTGCAGGCAGAGCCCTGAGGAGAGCAGGTGGCACATGGTGCGCTGGGCTGGGACAGCCAGCTGCAGAGCTCAAGGGAAGAAGCCCAAAGTGTCACAATGGCTCCTTGCCTTCCCATGCAACACCTGGGTCACAATGGTCTCCTTGATTCCATGAGGCCCCACTGTGTCACAATGGCTCCTTGGTTCCATCAGGTTCCGCAGTGTCACCATGGTCTCCTTTGATCCGCACTGTCATCATGGACAATTGGTTCCATGAGGCCCCGCAGTGTCACAATGGTCCCTTGGTTCCATAGCTTTTACGTTGTAACAATGGACTCCTTGCTTCTATGAGCTAGCCTGCTTTTTGCAGAGGTGTCTTTGGTTCCAACAAGGCCCCACTGTGTCTCAGTGCACCCTGGCTTCCATGTGGATCTGGAGTATCACAAAGGCTCCTTGGTTCCACCAGGTCCTGCTGTGTCACAATGGGTCCTGTGGTCCCTGAGGCCCTCCAAAGTCATCATGGATGCTTGCTTCCATGAGGTTCCATTATGTGCCAGTGGTCATCTTGGTTCCAGGAGTTTCCTTAGTGTCACAATGCTCTCCATGTTTCCATGATTCCCCACAATGTCACAATGCTCTCCAGGCTTCCATTAGGCCCTGCTTTGCCACAATGGTCCCCTTGTTTCCATGCGGCCTTGCTGTGTCACAATGGACGTACGGTTCCATGATGTTGCGTGGTGTCACCGTGCTCTTCTTGAATCCGCCGTGTAACCATGGACCATTGGTTCCATGCAGCCGTGTCACAATGGGCTCCTTGATTCCATGATTCCCCACGGTGTCACAATGGAGCCTTGTTTCTAGGAGGTTCTGTACTGTCACAATTGCCTCCTTGATGCCATCAGCCCCTGCAGTGTCACAATGGCTCCTTGGTTCCATGAGGAACACAATAGCTTGGCATAAGCATTGAGCAACAGCTGCTGAACACACCTGGCAACATCTGCTTGCATCAAAAGAGGGCTTCAAGCTGACAATGGCACCAGCAGCTTCCATCTGCAACAGAGACCCAGGAAAGGACAGGCTGTGCCGGTTTGGACAAATGTGGAGGAAAATATCCTCTTATAGAAGGCAGGTTACACCCAGCCCTCCCCCACCAGGTTTTTGGAAAAAAGAACTTTCCTGGGAAGAAAGTGAAAGAGATAAAACCTATTTTTCTAACAAACACACAGGAAAAGGATAACAATGCTAAATATTAAAACCTCTCGCTGTGCAGAGAAAGCTGGGATAATTTGAGAGTCCTTCTGTGTTTCGGTGGGGTCTCCTGAAACATCCATAGACAGCGAGGCCCGTGCAAAGAAACAGGGAGCGATTCTTGAGAGAAGTTGCAGAGCTCTTTCTTCTCCAGCCACATGGGCGGGGCACTGCCAAAGAACTGAGCAATCACAGCACAACCAGGGCCCTCCTCGCACAGGGCAACACAAAATAAGCAGTGCTGAACAGGATTAGGGCACATGTGAGCAGGGAGCAGGGAGACCCCCCGTGCCCAGGCCATGCCTCTACCCCAGGGTCCCCTCTCCCATGACCTCATGGCAGGGGGGAGGAACCCCAACACTTCCGTAGGTGCAGTCTCTCTCCTCCTCCTTGCAGCTGGCTCATGGGCCCACATTCAGGGCCCCCACCTCGGGAGAAAATTCTCCCAATGTGCTCTGATGTTGAAAGAGTCAAGAAGAGAAGAAGGGAAAAAAAACCCCCGAAGTCCCAGGAAAACAAAGTTCAACTCTCCATCTCCCTCCAGAGAAAAGGAGCTGAAAACTGGCTAAAAAGAAACAAAGTTGCTTCCCTCTGCTCTTGCTGCAAGCAGGATGCAGAGGAGTGTGTATGTGTGTCCTTGAACAAACGCTCTGAGAAGTTTGTCCGGTTTTTTTTCCTCTCCCCCCTCTCAGGCTCAGTTGAAAGGCACAGAAATGCACAAAGTTCACTTCTGGGCATAGAGCAGCAATAGGGGATACACATGATAAAGTCACCCCAAGACACAGGGACAGAGAATTCAGTGGAAAGACTCCGAGAATTCTGCTCCCAGAGATCATTCCTGCTCACACTGACCCTTGTAGAAAGGGGACATCGTTCCAGGCAGCCTGTACTGAGCATGTGGCTCCTGAGTAGGGTTTGTTGTTTAGGAAACCTGCTCCGGCTTTTCCATTCTTTCCTTGCAAACAGGAAAACTTCTCCTGGGGCTGTGTGCAGGCAGAGCCCTGAGGAGAGCAGGTGGCACATGGTGCGCTGGGCTGGGACAGCCAGCTGCAGAGCTCAAGGGAAGAAGCCCAAAGTGTCACAATGGCTCCTTGCCTTCCCATGCAACACCTGGGTCACAATGGTCTCCTTGATTCCATGAGGCCCCACTGTGTCACAATGGCTCCTTGGTTCCATCAGGTTCCGCAGTGTCACCATGGTCTCCTTTGATCCGCACTGTCATCATGGACAATTGGTTCCATGAGGCCCCGCAGTGTCACAATGGTCCCTTGCTTCCATAGGTTTGATGTTGTAACAAAGGACTCCTTGCTTCTATGAGCTAGCCTGCTTTTTGCAGAGGTGTCTTTGGTTCCAACAAGGCCCCACTGTGTCTCAGTGCACCCTGGCTTCCATGTGGATGTGGAGTATCACAAAGGCTCCTTGGTTCCACCAGGTCCTGCTGTGTCACAATGGGTCCTGTGGTCCCTGAGGCCCTCCAAAGTCATCATGGATGCTTGCTTCCATGAGGTTCCATTATGTGCCAGTGGTCATCTTGGTTCCAGGAGTTTCCTTAGTGTCACAATGCTCTCCATGTTTCCATGATTCCCCACAATGTCACAATGCTCTCCAGGCTTCCATTAGGCCCTGCTTTGCCACAATGGTCCCCTTGTTTCCATGAGGCCCCGCTGTGTCACAATGGACGTACGGTTCCATGATGTTGCGTGGTGTCACCGTGCTCTTCTTGAATCCGCCGTGTAACCATGGACCATTGGTTCCATGCAGCCGTGTCACAATGGGCTCCTTGATTCCATGATTCCCCACGGTGTCACAATGGAGCCTTGTTTCTAGGAGGTTCTGTACTGTCACAATTGCCTCCTTGATGCCATCAGCCCCTGCAGTGTCACAATGGCTCCTTGGTTCCATGAGGAACACAATAGCTTGGCATAAGCATTGAGCAACAGCTGCTGAACACACCTGGCAACATCTGCTTGCATCAAAAGAGGGCTTCAAGCTGACAATGGCACCAGCAGCTTCCATCTGCAACAGACACCCAGGGAAAGGACAGGCTGTGCCGGTTTGGACAAATGTGGAGGAAAATATCCTCTGATAGAAGGCAGGTTACACCCAGCCCTCCCCCACCAGGTTTTTGGAAAAAAGAACTTTCCTGGGAAGAAAGTGAAAGAGATAAAACCTATTTTTCTAACAAACACACAGGAAAAGGATAACAATGCTAAATATTAAAACCTCTCGCTGTGCAGAGAAAGCTGGGATAATTTGAGAGTCCTTCTGTGTTTCGGTGGGGTCTCCTGAAACATCCATAGACAGCGAGGCCCGTGCAAAGAAACAGGGAGCGATTCTTGAGAGAAGTTGCAGAGCTCTTTCTTCTCCAGCCACATGGGCGGGGCACTGCCAAAGAACTGAGCAATCACAGCACAACCAGGGCCCTCCTGGCACAGGGCAACACAAAATAAGCAGTGCTGAACAGGATTAGGGCACATGTGAGCAGGGAGCAGGGAGACCCCCCGTGCCCAGGCCATGCCTCTACCCCAGGGTCCCCTCTCCCATGACCTCATGGCAGGGGGGAGGAACCCCAACACTTCCGTAGGTGCAGTCTCTCTCCTCCTCCTTGCAGCTGGCTCATGGGCCCACATTCAGGGCCCCCACCTCGGGAGAAAATTCTCCCAATGTGCTCTGATGTTGAAAGAGTCAAGAAGAGAAGAAGGGAAAAAAAACCCCCGAAGTCCCAGGAAAACAAAGTTCAACTCTCCATCTCCCTCCAGAGAAAAGGAGCTGAAAACTGGCTAAAAAGAAACAAAGTTGCTTCCCTCTGCTCTTGCTGCAAGCAGGATGCAGAGGAGTGTGTATGTGTGTCCTTGAACAAACGCTCTGAGAAGTTTGTCCGGTTTTTTTTCCTCTCCCCCCTCTCAGGCTCAGTTGAAAGGCACAGAAATGCACAAAGTTCACTTCTGGGCATAGAGCAGCAATAGGGGATACACATGATAAAGTCACCCCAAGACACAGGGACAGAGAATTCAGTGGAAAGACTCCGAGAATTCTGCTCCCAGAGATCATTCCTGCTCACACTGACCCTTGTAGAAAGGGGACATCGTTCCAGGCAGCCTGTACTGAGCATGTGGCTCCTGAGTAGGGTTTGTTGTTTAGGAAACCTGCTCCGGCTTTTCCATTCTTTCCTTGCAAACAGGAAAACTTCTCCTGGGGCTGTGTGCAGGCAGAGCCCTGAGGAGAGCAGGTGGCACATGGTGCGCTGGGCTGGGACAGCCAGCTGCAGAGCTCAAGGGAAGAAGCCCAAAGTGTCACAATGGCTCCTTGCCTTCACATGCAACACCTGGGTCACAATGGTCTCCTTGATTCCATGAGGCCCCACTGTGTCACAATGGCTCCTTGGTTCCATCAGGTTCCGCAGTGTCACCATGGTCTCCTTTGATCCGCACTGTCATCATGGACAATTGGTTCCATGAGGCCCCGCAGTGTCACAATGGTCCCTTGGTTGCATAGCTTTTACGTTGTAACAATGGACTCCTTGCTTCTATGAGCTAGCCTGCTTTTTGCAGAGGTGTCTTTGGTTCCAACAAGGCCCCACTGTGTCTCAGTGCACCCTGGCTTCCATGTGGATGTGGAGTATCACAAAGGCTCCTTGGTTCCACCAGGTCCTGCTGTGTCACAATGGGTCCTGTGGTCCCTGAGGCCCTCCAAAGTCATCATGGATGCTTGCTTCCATGAGGTTCCATTATGTGCCAGTGGTCATCTTGGTTCCAGGAGTTTCCTTAGTGTCACAATGCTCTCCATGTTTCCATGATTCCCCACAATGTCACAATGCTCTCCAGGCTTCCATTAGGCCCTGCTTTGCCACAATGGTCCCCTTGTTTCCTTGAGGCCCCGCTGTGTCACAATGGAACTATGGTTCCGTGATGTTGCGTGGTGTCACCGTGCTCTTCTTGAATCCGCCGTGTAACCATGGACCATTGGTTCCATGCAGCCGTGTCACAATGGGCTCCTTGATTCCATGATTCCCCACGGTGTCACAATGGAGCCTTGTTTCTAGGAGGTTCTGTACTGTCACAATTGCCTCCTTGATGCCATCAGCCCCTGCAGTGTCACAATGGCTCCTTGGTTCCATGAGGAACACAATAGCTTGGCATAAGCATTGAGCAACAGCTGCTGAACACACCTGGCAACATCTGCTTGCATCAAAAGAGGGCTTCAAGCTGACAATGGCACCAGCAGCTTCCATCTGCAACAGACACCCAGGGAAAGGACAGGCTGTGCCGGTTTGGACAAATGTGGAGGAAAATATCCTCTGATAGAAGGCAGGTTACACCCAGCCCTCCCCCACCAGCTTCGGGAAAAAAGAATTTTCCTGGGAAGAAAGTGAAAGAGATAAAAACTACTTTTTTAACAAACACACAGGAAAAGGATAACAATGCTAAATATTAAAACCTCTCGCTGTGCAGAGAAAGCTGGGATAATTTGAGAGTCCTTCCGTGTTTCGGTGGGGTCTCCTGAAACATCCATAGACAGCGAGGCCCGTGCAAAGAAACAGGGAGCGATTCTTGAGAGAAGTTGCAGAGCTCTTTCTTCTCCAGCCACATGGGCGGGGCACTGCCAAAGAACTGAGCAATCACGGCACAACCAGGGCCCTCCTGGCACAGGGCAACACAAAATAAGCAGTGCTGAACAGGATTAGGGCACATGTGAGCAGGGAGCAGGGAGACCCCGTGCCCAGGCCATGCCTCTACCCCAGGGTCCCCTCTCCCATGACCTCATGGCAGGGGGGAGGAACCCCAACACTTCCGGAGGTGTAGTCTCTCTCCTCCTCCTTGCAGCTGGCTCATGGGCCCACATTCAGGGCCCCCACCTCGGGAGAAAATTCTCCCAATGTGGTCTGATGTTGAAAGAGTCAAGAAGAGAAGAAGGGAAAAAAAACCCCCGAAGTCCCAGGAAAACAAAGTTCAACTCTCCATCTCCCTCCAGAGAAAAGGAGCTGAAAACTGGCTAAAAAGAAACAAAGTTGCTTCCTCTGCTCTTGCTGCAAGCAGGATGCAGAGGAGTGTGTATGTGTGTCCTTGAACAAACGCTCTGAGAAGTTTGTCTGGCTTTTTTTTCCTCTCCCCCCTCTCAGGCTCAGTTGAAAGGCACAGAAATGCACAAAGTTCACTTCTGGGCATAGAGCAGCAATAGGGGGATACACATGATAAAGTCACCCCAAGACACAGGGACAGAGAATTCAGTGGAAAGACTCCGAGAATTCTGCTCCCAGAGATCATTCCTGCTCACACTGACCCTTGTAGAAAGGGGACATCGTTCCCGGCAGCCTGTACTGAGCATGTGGCTCCTGAGTGGGGTTTGTTGTTTAGGAAACCTGCTCCGGCTTTTCCATTCTTTCCTTGCAAACAGGAAAACTTCTCCTGGGGCTGTGTGCAGGCAGAGCCCTGAGGAGAGCAGGTGGCACATGGTGCGCTGGGCTGGGACAGCCAGCTGCAGAGCTCAAGGGAAGAAGCCCAAAGTGTCACAATGGCTCCTTGCCTTCCCATGCAACACCTGGGTCACAATGGTCTCCTTGATTCCATGAGGCCCCACTGTGTCACAATGGCTCCTTGGTTCCATCAGGTTCCGCAGTGTCACCATGGTCTCTTTTGATCCGCACTGTCATCATGGACAATTGGTTCCATGAGGCCCCGCAGTGTCACAATGGTCCCTTGCTTCCATAGGTTTGATGTTGTAACAAAAGACTCCTTGCTTCTATGAGCTAGCCTGCTTTTTGCAGAGGTGTCTTTGGTTCCAACAAGGCCCCGCTGTGTCTCAGTGCACCCTGGCTTCCATGTGGATGTGGAGTATCACAAAGGCTCCTTGGTTCCACCAGGTCCTGCTGTGTCACAATGGGTCCTGTGGTCCCTGAGGCCCTCCAAAACCATCGTGGAGGCTTGCTTCCATGAGGTTCCATTATGTGCCAGTGGTCATCTTGGTTCCAGGAGTTTCCTTAGTGTCACAATGCTCTCCATGCTTCCATTAGGCCCTGCTTTGCCACAATGGTCCCCTTGTTTCCATGAGGCCCCGCTGTGTCACAATGGACCTATGGTTCCGTGATGTTGCGTGGTGTCACCGTGCTCTTCTTGAATCCGCCGTGTAACCATGGACCATTGGTTCCATGCAGCCGTGTCACAATGGGCTCCTTGATTCCATGATTCCCCACGGTGTCACAATGGAGCCTTGTTTCTAGGAGGTTCTGTACTGTCACAATTGCCTCCTTGATGCCATCAGCCCCTGCAGTGTCACAATGGCTCCTTGGTTCCATGAGGAACACAATAGCTTGGCATAAGCATTGAGCAACAGCTGCTGAACACACCTGGCAACATCTGCTTGCATCAAAAGAGGGCTTCAAGCTGACAATGGCACCAGCAGCTTCCATCTGCAACAGAGACCCAGGAAAGGACAGGCTGTGCCGGTTTGGACAAATGTGGAGGAAAATATCCTCTTATAGAAGGCAGGTTACACCCAGCCCTCCCCCACCAGGTTTTTGGAAAAAAGAACTTTCCTGGGAAGAAAGTGAAAGAGATAAAACCTATTTTTCTAACAAACACACAGGAAAAGGATAACAATGCTAAATATTAAAACCTCTCGCTGTGCAGAGAAAGCTGGGATAATTTGAGAGTCCTTCTGTGTTTCGGTGGGGTCTCCTGAAACATCCATAGACAGCGAGGCCCGTGCAAAGAAACAGGGAGCGATTCTTGAGAGAAGTTGCAGAGCTCTTTCTTCTCCAGCCACATGGGCGGGGCACTGCCAAAGAACTGAGCAATCACAGCACAACCAGGGTCCTCCTGGCACAGGGCAACACAAAATAAGCAGTGCTGAACAGGATTAGGGCACATGTGAGCAGGGAGCAGGGAGACCCCGTGCCCAGGCCATGCCTCTACCCCAGGGTCCCCTCTCCCATGACCTCATGGCAGGGGGGAGGAACCCCAACACTTCCGTAGGTGCAGTCTCTCTCCTCCTCCTTGCAGCTGGCTCATGGGCCCACATTCAGGGCCCCCACCTCGGGAGAAAATTCTCCCAATGTGCTCTGATGTTGAAAGAGTCAAGAAGAGAAGAAGGGAAAAAAAACCCCCGAAGTCCCAGGAAAACAAAGTTCAACTCTCCATCTCCCCCCAGAGAAAAGGAGCTGAAAACTGGCTAAAAAGAAACAAAGTTGCTTCCCTCTGCTCTTGCTGCAAGCAGGATGCAGAGGAGTGTGTATGTGTGTCCTTGAACAAACGCTCTGAGAAGTTTGTCCGGTTTTTTTTCCTCTCCCCCCTCTCAGGCTCAGTTGAAAGGCACAGAAATGCACAAAGTTCACTTCTGGGCATAGAGCAGCAATAGGGGATACACATGATAAAGTCACCCCAAGACACAGGGACAGAGAATTCAGTGGAAAGACTCCGAGAATTCTGCTCCCAGAGATCATTCCTGCTCACACTGACCCTTGTAGAAAGGGGACATCGTTCCAGGCAGCCTGTACTGAGCATGTGGCTCCTGAGTAGGGTTTGTTGTTTAGGAAACCTGCTCCGGCTTTTCCATTCTTTCCTTGCAAACAGGAAAACTTCTCCTGGGGCTGTGTGCAGGCAGAGCCCTGAGGAGAGCAGGTGGCACATGGTGCGCTGGGCTGGGACAGCCAGCTGCAGAGCTCAAGGGAAGAAGCCCAAAGTGTCACAATGGCTCCTTGCCTTCCCATGCAACACCTGGGTCACAATGGTCTCCTTGATTCCATGAGGCCCCACTGTGTCACAATGGCTCCTTGGTTCCATCAGGTTCCGCAGTGTCACCATGGTCTCCTTTGATCCGCACTGTCATCATGGACAATTGGTTCCATGAGGCCCCGCAGTGTCACAATGGCCCCTTGGTTGCATAGCTTTTACGTTGTAACAATGGACTCCTTGCTTCTATGAGCTAGCCTGCTTTTTGCAGAGGTGTCTTTGGTTCCAACAAGGCCCCGCTGTGTCTCAGTGCACCCTGGCTTCCATGTGGATCTGGAGTATCACAAAGGCTCCTTGGTTCCACCAGGTCCTGCTGTGTCACAATGGGTCCTGTGGTCCCTGAGGCCCTCCAAAGTCATCATGGATGCTTGCTTCCATGAGGTTCCATTATGTGCCAGTGGTCATCTTGGTTCCAGGAGTTTCCTTAGTGTCACAATGCTCTCCATGCTTCCATGATTCCCCACAATGTCACAATGCTCTCCAGGCTTCCATTAGGCCCTGCTTTGCCACAATGGTCCCCTTGTTTCCATGAGGCCCCGCTGTGTCACAATGGACGTACGGTTCCATGATGTTGCGTGGTGTCACCGTGCTCTTCTTGAATCCGCCGTGTAACCATGGACCATTGGTTCCATGCAGCCGTGTCACAATGGGCTCCTTGATTCCATGATTCCCCACGGTGTCACAATGGAGCCTTGTTTCTAGGAGGTTCTGTACTGTCACAATTGCCTCCTTGATGCCATCAGCCCCTGCAGTGTCACAATGGCTCCTTGGTTCCATGAGGAACACAATAGCTTGGCATAAGCATTGAGCAACAGCTGCTGAACACACCTGGCAACATCTGCTTGCATCAAAAGAGGGCTTCAAGCTGACAATGGCACCAGCAGCTTCCATCTGCAACAGACACCCAGGGAAAGGACAGGCTGTGCCGGTTTGGACAAATGTGGAGGAAAATATCCTCTGATAGAAGGCAGGTTACACCCAGCCCTCCCCCACCAGCTTCGGGAAAAAAGAATTTTCCTGGGAAGAAAGTGAAAGAGATAAAAACTACTTTTTTAACAAACACACAGGAAAAGGATAACAATGCTAAATATTAAAACCTCTCGCTGTGCAGAGAAAGCTGGGATAATTTGAGAGTCCTTCCGTGTTTCGGTGGGGTCTCCTGAAACATCCATAGACAGCGAGGCCCGTGCAAAGAAACAGGGAGCGATTCTTGAGAGAAGTTTCAGAGCTCTTTCTTCTCCAGCCACATGGGCGGGGCACTGCCAAAGAACTGAGCAATCACGGCACAACCAGGGCCCTCCTCGCACAAGGCAACACAAAATAAGCAGTGCTGAACAGGATTAGGGCACATGTGAGCAGGGAGCAGGGAGACCCCGTGCCCAGGCCATGCCTCTACGCCAGGGTCCCCTCTCCCATGACCTCATGGCAGGGGGGAGGAACCCCAACACTTCCGTAGGTGTAGTCTCTCTCCTCCTCCTTGCAGCTGGCTCATGGGCCCACATTCAGGGCCCCCACCTCGGGAGAAAATTCTCCCAATGTGCTCTGATGTTGAAAGAGTCAAGAAGAGAAGAAGGGAAAAAAAACCCCCGAAGTCCCAGGAAAACAAAGTTCAACTCTCCATCTCCCTCCAGAGAAAAGGAGCTGAAAACTGGCTAAAAAGAAACAAAGTTGCTTCCTCTGCTCTTGCTGCAAGCAGGATGCAGAGGAGTGTGTATGTGTGTCCTTGAACAAACGCTCTGAGAAGTTTGTCTGGCTTTTTTTTCCTCTCCCCCCTCTCAGGCTCAGTTGAAAGGCACAGAAATGCACAAAGTTCACTTCTGGGCATAGAGCAGCAATAGGGGGATACACATGATAAAGTCACCCCAAGACACAGGGACAGAGAATTCAGTGGAAAGACTCCGAGAATTCTGCTCCCAGAGATCATTCATTCCTGCTCACACTGACCCTTGTAGAAAGGGGACATCGTTCCCGGCAGCCTGTACTGAGCATGTGGCTCCTGAGTGGGGTTTGTTGTTTAGGAAACCTGCTCCGGCTTTTCCATTCTTTCCTTGCAAACAGGAAAACTTCTCCTGGGGCTGTGTGCAGGCAGAGCCCTGAGGAGAGCAGGTGGCACATGGTGCGCTGGGCTGGGACAGCCAGCTGCAGAGCTCAAGGGAAGAAGCCCAAAGTGTCACAATGGCTCCTTGCCTTCCCATGCAACACCTGGGTCACAATGGTCTCCTTGATTCCATGAGGCCCCACTGTGTCACAATGGCTCCTTGGTTCCATCAGGTTCCGCAGTGTCACCATGGTCTCCTTTGATCCGCACTGTCATCATGGACAATTGGTTCCATGAGGCCCCGCAGTGTCACAATGGTCCCTTGCTTCCATAGGTTTGATGTTGTAACAAAGGACTCCTTGCTTCTATGAGCTAGCCTGCTTTTTGCAGAGGTGTCTTTGGTTCCAACAAGGCCCCGCTGTGTCTCAGTGCACCCTGGCTTCCATGTGGATCTGGAGTATCACAAAGGCTCCTTGGTTCCACCAGGTCCTGCTGTGTCACAATGGGTCCTGTGGTCCCTGAGGCCCTCCAAAACCATCGTGGAGGCTTGCTTCCATGAGGTTCCATTATGTGCCAGTGGTCATCTTGGTTCCAGGAGTTTCCTTAGTGTCACAATGCTCTCCATGCTTCCATTAGGCCCTGCTTTGCCACAATGGTCCCCTTGTTTCCATGAGGCCCCGCTGTGTCACAATGGACCTATGGTTCCGTGATGTTGCGTGGTGTCACCGTGCTCTTCTTGAATCCGCCGTGTAACCATGGACCATTGGTTCCATGCAGCCGTGTCACAATGGGCTCCTTGATTCCATGATTCCCCACGGTGTCACAATGGAGCCTTGTTTCTAGGAGGTTCTGTACTGTCACAATTGCCTCATTGATGCCATCAGCCCCTGCAGTGTCACAATGGCTCCTTGGTTCCATGAGGAACACAATAGCTTGGCATAAGCATTGAGCAACAGCTGCTGAACACACCTGGCAACATCTGCTTGCATCAAAAGAGGGCTTCAAGCTGACAATGGCACCAGCAGCTTCCATCTGCAACAGAGACCCAGGAAAGGACAGGCTGTGCCGGTTTGGACAAATGTGGAGGAAAATATCCTCTTATAGAAGGCAGGTTACACCCAGCCCTCCCCCACCAGGTTTTGGAAAAAAGAACTTTCCTGGGAAGAAAGTGAAAGAGATAAAACCTATTTTTCTAACAAACACACAGGAAAAGGATAACAATGCTAAATATTAAAACCTCTCGCTGTGCAGAGAAAGCTGGGATAATTAGAGAGTCCTTCTGTGTTTCGGTGGGGTCTCCTGAAACATCCATAGACAGCGAGGCCCGTGCAAAGAAACAGGGAGCGATTCTTGAGAGAAGTTGCAGAGCTCTTTCTTCTCCAGCCACATGGGCGGGGCACTGCCAAAGAACTGAGCAATCACAGCACAACCAGGGCCCTCCTCGCACAGGGCAACACAAAATAAGCAGTGCTGAACAGGATTAGGGCACATGTGAGCAGGGAGCAGGGAGACCCCGTGCCCAGGCCATGCCTCTACCCCAGGGTCCCCTCTCCCATGACCTCATGGCAGGGGGGAGGAACCCCAACACTTCCGTAGGTGTAGTCTCTCTCCTCCTCCTTGCAGCTGGCTCATGGGCCCACATTCAGGGCCCCCACCTCGGGAGAAAATTCTCCCAATGTGCTCTGATGTTGAAAGAGTCAAGAAGAGTAGAAGGGAAAAAAAACCCCCGAAGTCCCAGGAAAACAAAGTTCAACTCTCCATCTCCCTCCAGAGAAAAGGAGCTGAAAACTGGCTAAAAAGAAACAAAGTTGCTTCCCTCTGCTCTTGCTGCAAGCAGGATGCAGAGGAGTGTGTATGTGTGTCCTTGAACAAACGCTCTGAGAAGTTTGTCCGGTTTTTTTTCCTCTCCCCCCTCTCAGGCTCAGTTGAAAGGCACAGAAATGCACAAAGTTCACTTCTGGGCATAGAGCAGCAATAGGGGATACACATGATAAAGTCACCCCAAGACACAGGGACAGAGAATTCAGTGGAAAGACTCCGAGAATTCTGCTCCCAGAGATCATTCCTGCTCACACTGACCCTTGTAGAAAGGGGACATCGTTCCAGGCAGCCTGTACTGAGCATGTGGCTCCTGAGTAGGGTTTGTTGTTTAGGAAACCTGCTCCGGCTTTTCCATTCTTTCCTTGCAAACAGGAAAACTTCTCCTGGGGCTGTGTGCAGGCAGAGCCCTGAGGAGAGCAGGTGGCACATGGTGCGCTGGGCTGGGACAGCCAGCTGCAGAGCTCAAGGGAAGAAGCCCAAAGTGTCACAATGGCTCCTTGCCTTCCCATGCAACACCTGGGTCACAATGGTCTCCTTGATTCCATGAGGCCCCACTGTGTCACAATGGCTCCTTGGTTCCATCAGGTTCCGCAGTGTCACCATGGTCTCCTTTGATCCGCACTGTCATCATGGACAATTGGTTCCATGAGGCCCCGCAGTGTCACAATGGTCCCTTGGTTCCATAGCTTTTACGTTGTAACAATGGACTCCTTGCTTCTATGAGCTAGCCTGCTTTTTGCAGAGGTGTCTTTGGTTCCAACAAGGCCCCACTGTGTCTCAGTGCACCCTGGCTTCCATGTGGATGTGGAGTATCACAAAGGCTCCTTGGTTCCACCAGGTCCTGCTGTGTCACAATGGGTCCTGTGGTCCCTGAGGCCCTCCAAAGTCATCATGGATGCTTGCTTCCATGAGGTTCCATTATGTGCCAGTGGTCATCTTGGTTCCAGGAGTTTCCTTAGTGTCACAATGCTCTCCATGTTTCCATGATTCCCCACAATGTCACAATGCTCTCCAGGCTTCCATTAGGCCCTGCTTTGCCACAATGGTCCCCTTGTTTCCATGCGGCCTTGCTGTGTCACAATGGACGTACGGTTCCATGATGTTGCGTGGTGTCACCGTGCTCTTCTTGAATCCGCCGTGTAACCATGGACCATTGGTTCCATGCAGCCGTGTCACAATGGGCTCCTTGATTCCATGATTCCCCACGGTGTCACAATGGAGCCTTGTTTCTAGGAGGTTCTGTACTGTCACAATTGCCTCCTTGATGCCATCAGCCCCTGCAGTGTCACAATGGCTCCTTGGTTCCATGAGGAACACAATAGCTTGGCATAAGCATTGAGCAACAGCTGCTGAACACACCTGGCAACATCTGCTTGCATCAAAAGAGGGCTTCAAGCTGACAATGGCACCAGCAGCTTCCATCTGCAACAGAGACCCAGGAAAGGACAGGCTGTGCCGGTTTGGACAAATGTGGAGGAAAATATCCTCTTATAGAAGGCAGGTTACACCCAGCCCTCCCCCACCAGGTTTTTGGAAAAAAGAACTTTCCTGGGAAGAAAGTGAAAGAGATAAAACCTATTTTTCTAACAAACACACAGGAAAAGGATAACAATGCTAAATATTAAAACCTCTCGCTGTGCAGAGAAAGCTGGGATAATTTGAGAGTCCTTCTGTGTTTCGGTGGGGTCTCCTGAAACATCCATAGACAGCGAGGCCCGTGCAAAGAAACAGGGAGCGATTCTTGAGAGAAGTTTCAGAGCTCTTTCTTCTCCAGCCACATGGGCGGGGCACTGCCAAAGAACTGAGCAATCACAGCACAACCAGGGCCCTCCTCGCACAGGGCAACACAAAATAAGCAGTGCTGAACAGGATTAGGGCACATGTGAGCAGGGAGCAGGGAGACCCCGTGCCCAGGCCATGCCTCTACGCCAGGGTCCCCTCTCCCATGACCTCATGGCAGGGGGGAGGAACCCCAACACTTCCGTAGGTGTAGTCTCTCTCCTCCTCCTTGCAGCTGGCTCATGGGCCCACATTCAGGGCCCCCACCTCGGGAGAAAATTCTCCCAATGTGCTCTGATGTTGAAAGAGTCAAGAAGAGAAGAAGGGAAAAAAAACCCCCGAAGTCCCAGGAAAACAAAGTTCAACTCTCCATCTCCCTCCAGAGAAAAGGAGCTGAAAACTGGCTAAAAAGAAACAAAGTTGCTTCCTCTGCTCTTGCTGCAAGCAGGATGCAGAGGAGTGTGTATGTGTGTCCTTGAACAAACGCTCTGAGAAGTTTGTCTGGCTTTTTTTTCCTCTCCCCCCTCTCAGGCTCAGTTGAAAGGCACAGAAATGCACAAAGTTCACTTCTGGGCATAGAGCAGCAATAGGGGGATACACATGATAAAGTCACCCCAAGACACAGGGACAGAGAATTCAGTGGAAAGACTCCGAGAATTCTGCTCCCAGAGATCATTCATTCCTGCTCACACTGACCCTTGTAGAAAGGGGACATCGTTCCCGGCAGCCTGTACTGAGCATGTGGCTCCTGAGTGGGGTTTGTTGTTTAGGAAACCTGCTCCGGCTTTTCCATTCTTTCCTTGCAAACAGGAAAACTTCTCCTGGGGCTGTGTGCAGGCAGAGCCCTGAGGAGAGCAGGTGGCACATGGTGCGCTGGGCTGGGACAGCCAGCTGCAGAGCTCAAGGGAAGAAGCCCAAAGTGTCACAATGGCTCCTTGCCTTCCCATGCAACACCTGGGTCACAATGGTCTCCTTGATTCCATGAGGCCCCACTGTGTCACAATGGCTCCTTGGTTCCATCAGGTTCCGCAGTGTCACCATGGTCTCCTTTGATCCGCACTGTCATCATGGACAATTGGTTCCATGAGGCCCCGCAGTGTCACAATGGTCCCTTGCTTCCATAGGTTTGATGTTGTAACAAAGGACTCCTTGCTTCTATGAGCTAGCCTGCTTTTTGCAGAGGTGTCTTTGGTTCCAACAAGGCCCCGCTGTGTCTCAGTGCACCCTGGCTTCCATGTGGATGTGGAGTATCACAAAGGCTCCTTGGTTCCACCAGGTCCTGCTGTGTCACAATGGGTCCTGTGGTCCCTGAGGCCCTCCAAAACCATCGTGGAGGCTTGCTTCCATGAGGTTCCATTATGTGCCAGTGGTCATCTTGGTTCCAGGAGTTTCCTTAGTGTCACAATGCTCTCCATGCTTCCATTAGGCCCTGCTTTGCCACAATGGTCCCCTTGTTTCCATGAGGCCCCGCTGTGTCACAATGGACCTATGGTTCCGTGATGTTGCGTGGTGTCACCGTGCTCTTCTTGAATCCGCCGTGTAACCATGGACCATTGGTTCCATGCAGCCGTGTCACAATGGGCTCCTTGATTCCATGATTCCCCACGGTGTCACAATGGAGCCTTGTTTCTAGGAGGTTCTGTACTGTCACAATTGCCTCATTGATGCCATCAGCCCCTGCAGTGTCACAATGGCTCCTTGGTTCCATGAGGAACACAATAGCTTGGCATAAGCATTGAGCAACAGCTGCTGAACACACCTGGCAACATCTGCTTGCATCAAAAGAGGGCTTCAAGCTGACAATGGCACCAGCAGCTTCCATCTGCAACAGAGACCCAGGAAAGGACAGGCTGTGCCGGTTTGGACAAATGTGGAGGAAAATATCCTCTTATAGAAGGCAGGTTACACCCAGCCCTCCCCCACCAGGTTTTGGAAAAAAGAACTTTCCTGGGAAGAAAGTGAAAGAGATAAAACCTATTTTTCTAACAAACACACAGGAAAAGGATAACAATGCTAAATATTAAAACCTCTCGCTGTGCAGAGAAAGCTGGGATAATTTGAGAGTCCTTCTGTGTTTCGGTGGGGTCTCCTGAAACATCCATAGACAGCGAGGCCCGTGCAAAGAAACAGGGAGCGATTCTTGAGAGAAGTTTCAGAGCTCTTTCTTCTCCAGCCACATGGGCGGGGCACTGCCAAAGAACTGAGCAATCACAGCACAACCAGGGCCCTCCTCGCACAGGGCAACACAAAATAAGCAGTGCTGAACAGGATTAGGGCACATGTGAGCAGGGAGCAGGGAGACCCCGTGCCCAGGCCATGCCTCTACCCCAGGGTCCTCTCTCCCATGACCTCATGGCAGGGGGGAGGAACCCCAACACTTCCGTAGGTGTAGTCTCTCTCCTCCTCCTTGCAGCTGGCTCATGGGCCCACATTCAGGGCCCCCACCTCGGGAGAAAATTCTCCCAATGTGCTCTGATGTTGAAAGAGTCAAGAAGAGAAGAAGGGAAAAAAAACCCCCGAAGTCCCAGGAAAACAAAGTTCAACTCTCCATCTCCCTCCAGAGAAAAGGAGCTGAAAACTGGCTAAAAAGAAACAAAGTTGCTTCCCTCTGCTCTTGCTGCAAGCAGGATGCAGAGGAGTGTGTATGTGTGTCCTTGAACAAACGCTCTGAGAAGTTTGTCCGGTTTTTTTTCCTCTCCCCCCTCTCAGGCTCAGTTGAAAGGCACAGAAATGCACAAAGTTCACTTCTGGGCATAGAGCAGCAATAGGGGATACACATGATAAAGTCACCCCAAGACACAGGGACAGAGAATTCAGTGGAAAGACTCCGAGAATTCTGCTCCCAGAGATCATTCCTGCTCACACTGACCCTTGTAGAAAGGGGACATCGTTCCAGGCAGCCTGTACTGAGCATGTGGCTCCTGAGTAGGGTTTGTTGTTTAGGAAACCTGCTCCGGCTTTTCCATTCTTTCCTTGCAAACAGGAAAACTTCTCCTGGGGCTGTGTGCAGGCAGAGCCCTGAGGAGAGCAGGTGGCACATGGTGCGCTGGGCTGGGACAGCCAGCTGCAGAGCTCAAGGGAAGAAGCCCAAAGTGTCACAATGGCTCCTTGCCTTCCCATGCAACACCTGGGTCACAATGGTCTCCTTGATTCCATGAGGCCCCACTGTGTCACAATGGCTCCTTGGTTCCATCAGGTTCCGCAGTGTCACCATGGTCTCCTTTGATCCGCACTGTCATCATGGACAATTGGTTCCATGAGGCCCCGCAGTGTCACAATGGTCCCTTGGTTCCATAGCTTTTACGTTGTAACAATGGACTCCTTGCTTCTATGAGCTAGCCTGCTTTTTGCAGAGGTGTCTTTGGTTCCAACAAGGCCCCACTGTGTCTCAGTGCACCCTGGCTTCCATGTGGATGTGGAGTATCACAAAGGCTCCTTGGTTCCACCAGGTCCTGCTGTGTCACAATGGGTCCTGTGGTCCCTGAGGCCCTCCAAAGTCATCATGGATGCTTGCTTCCATGAGGTTCCATTATGTGCCAGTGGTCATCTTGGTTCCAGGAGTTTCCTTAGTGTCACAATGCTCTCCATGTTTCCATGATTCCCCACAATGTCACAATGCTCTCCAGGCTTCCATTAGGCCCTGCTTTGCCACAATGGTCCCCTTGTTTCCATGCGGCCTTGCTGTGTCACAATGGACGTACGGTTCCATGATGTTGCGTGGTGTCACCGTGCTCTTCTTGAATCCGCCGTGTAACCATGGACCATTGGTTCCATGCAGCCGTGTCACAATGGGCTCCTTGATTCCATGATTCCCCACGGTGTCACAATGGAGCCTTGTTTCTAGGAGGTTCTGTACTGTCACAATTGCCTCCTTGATGCCATCAGCCCCTGCAGTGTCACAATGGCTCCTTGGTTCCATGAGGAACACAATAGCTTGGCATAAGCATTGAGCAACAGCTGCTGAACACACCTGGCAACATCTGCTTGCATCAAAAGAGGGCTTCAAGCTGACAATGGCACCAGCAGCTTCCATCTGCAACAGAGACCCAGGAAAGGACAGGCTGTGCCGGTTTGGACAAATGTGGAGGAAAATATCCTCTTATAGAAGGCAGGTTACACCCAGCCCTCCCCCACCAGGTTTTTGGAAAAAAGAACTTTCCTGGGAAGAAAGTGAAAGAGATAAAACCTATTTTTCTAACAAACACACAGGAAAAGGATAACAATGCTAAATATTAAAACCTCTCGCTGTGCAGAGAAAGCTGGGATAATTTGAGAGTCCTTCTGTGTTTCGGTGGGGTCTCCTGAAACATCCATAGACAGCGAGGCCCGTGCAAAGAAACAGGGAGCGATTCTTGAGAGAAGTTTCAGAGCTCTTTCTTCTCCAGCCACATGGGCGGGGCACTGCCAAAGAACTGAGCAATCACGGCACAACCAGGGCCCTCCTGGCACAGGGCAACACAAAATAAGCAGTGCTGAACAGGATTAGGGCACATGTGAGCAGGGAGCAGGGAGACCCCGTGCCCAGGCCATGCCTCTACGCCAGGGTCCCCTCTCCCATGACCTCATGGCAGGGGGGAGGAACCCCAACACTTCCGTAGGTGTAGTCTCTCTCCTCCTCCTTGCAGCTGGCTCATGGGCCCACATTCAGGGCCCCCACCTCGGGAGAAAATTCTCCCAATGTGCTCTGATGTTGAAAGAGTCAAGAAGAGAAGAAGGGAAAAAAAACCCCCGAAGTCCCAGGAAAACAAAGTTCAACTCTCCATCTCCCTCCAGAGAAAAGGAGCTGAAAACTGGCTAAAAAGAAACAAAGTTGCTTCCTCTGCTCTTGCTGCAAGCAGGATGCAGAGGAGTGTGTATGTGTGTCCTTGAACAAACGCTCTGAGAAGTTTGTCTGGCTTTTTTTTCCTCTCCCCCCTCTCAGGCTCAGTTGAAAGGCACAGAAATGCACAAAGTTCACTTCTGGGCATAGAGCAGCAATAGGGGGATACACATGATAAAGTCACCCCAAGACACAGGGACAGAGAATTCAGTGGAAAGACTCCGAGAATTCTGCTCCCAGAGATCATTCATTCCTGCTCACACTGACCCTTGTAGAAAGGGGACATCGTTCCCGGCAGCCTGTACTGAGCATGTGGCTCCTGAGTGGGGTTTGTTGTTTAGGAAACCTGCTCCGGCTTTTCCATTCTTTCCTTGCAAACAGGAAAACTTCTCCTGGGGCTGTGTGCAGGCAGAGCCCTGAGGAGAGCAGGTGGCACATGGTGCGCTGGGCTGGGACAGCCAGCTGCAGAGCTCAAGGGAAGAAGCCCAAAGTGTCACAATGGCTCCTTGCCTTCCCATGCAACACCTGGGTCACAATGGTCTCCTTGATTCCATGAGGCCCCACTGTGTCACAATGGCTCCTTGGTTCCATCAGGTTCCGCAGTGTCACCATGGTCTCCTTTGATCCGCACTGTCATCATGGACAATTGGTTCCATGAGGCCCCGCAGTGTCACAATGGTCCCTTGCTTCCATAGGTTTGATGTTGTAACAAAGGACTCCTTGCTTCTATGAGCTAGCCTGCTTTTTGCAGAGGTGTCTTTGGTTCCAACAAGGCCCCGCTGTGTCTCAGTGCACCCTGGCTTCCATGTGGATCTGGAGTATCACAAAGGCTCCTTGGTTCCACCAGGTCCTGCTGTGTCACAATGGGTCCTGTGGTCCCTGAGGCCCTCCAAAACCATCGTGGAGGCTTGCTTCCATGAGGTTCCATTATGTGCCAGTGGTCATCTTGGTTCCAGGAGTTTCCTTAGTGTCACAATGCTCTCCATGCTTCCATTAGGCCCTGCTTTGCCACAATGGTCCCCTTGTTTCCATGAGGCCCCGCTGTGTCACAATGGACCTATGGTTCCGTGATGTTGCGTGGTGTCACCGTGCTCTTCTTGAATCCGCCGTGTAACCATGGACCATTGGTTCCATGCAGCCGTGTCACAATGGGCTCCTTGATTCCATGATTCCCCACGGTGTCACAATGGAGCCTTGTTTCTAGGAGGTTCTGTACTGTCACAATTGCCTCATTGATGCCATCAGCCCCTGCAGTGTCACAATGGCTCCTTGGTTCCATGAGGAACACAATAGCTTGGCATAAGCATTGAGCAACAGCTGCTGAACACACCTGGCAACATCTGCTTGCATCAAAAGAGGGCTTCAAGCTGACAATGGCACCAGCAGCTTCCATCTGCAACAGAGACCCAGGAAAGGACAGGCTGTGCCGGTTTGGACAAATGTGGAGGAAAATATCCTCTTATAGAAGGCAGGTTACACCCAGCCCTCCCCCACCAGGTTTTGGAAAAAAGAACTTTCCTGGGAAGAAAGTGAAAGAGATAAAACCTATTTTTCTAACAAACACACAGGAAAAGGATAACAATGCTAAATATTAAAACCTCTCGCTGTGCAGAGAAAGCTGGGATAATTTGAGAGTCCTTCTGTGTTTCGGTGGGGTCTCCTGAAACATCCATAGACAGCGAGGCCCGTGCAAAGAAACAGGGAGCGATTCTTGAGAGAAGTTGCAGAGCTCTTTCTTCTCCAGCCACATGGGCGGGGCACTGCTAAAGAACTGAGCAATCACAGCACAACCAGGGCCCTCCTCGCACAGGGCAACACAAAATAAGCAGTGCTGAACCGGATTAGGGCACATGTGAGCAGGGAGCAGGGAGACCCCGTGCCCAGGCCATGCCTCTACCCCAGGGTCCCCTCTCCCATGACCTCATGGCAGGGGGGAGGAACCCCAACACTTCCGTAGGTGTAGTCTCTCTCCTCCTCCTTGCAGCTGGCTCATGGGCCCACATTCAGGGCCCCCACCTCGGGAGAAAATTCTCCCAATGTGCTCTGATGTTGAAAGAGTCAAGAAGAGAAGAAGGGAAAAAAAACCCCCGAAGTCCCAGGAAAACAAAGTTCAACTCTCCATCTCCCTCCAGAGAAAAGGAGCTGAAAACTGGCTAAAAAGAAACAAAGTTGCTTCCCTCTGCTCTTGCTGCAAGCAGGATGCAGAGGAGTGTGTATGTGTGTCCTTGAACAAACGCTCTGAGAAGTTTGTCCGGTTTTTTTTCCTCTCCCCCCTCTCAGGCTCAGTTGAAAGGCACAGAAATGCACAAAGTTCACTTCTGGGCATAGAGCAGCAATAGGGGATACACATGATAAAGTCACCCCAAGACACAGGGACAGAGAATTCAGTGGAAAGACTCCGAGAATTCTGCTCCCAGAGATCATTCCTGCTCACACTGACCCTTGTAGAAAGGGGACATCGTTCCAGGCAGCCTGTACTGAGCATGTGGCTCCTGAGTAGGGTTTGTTGTTTAGGAAACCTGCTCCGGCTTTTCCATTCTTTCCTTGCAAACAGGAAAACTTCTCCTGGGGCTGTGTGCAGGCAGAGCCCTGAGGAGAGCAGGTGGCACATGGTGCGCTGGGCTGGGACAGCCAGCTGCAGAGCTCAAGGGAAGAAGCCCAAAGTGTCACAATGGCTCCTTGCCTTCCCATGCAACACCTGGGTCACAATGGTCTCCTTGATTCCATGAGGCCCCACTGTGTCACAATGGCTCCTTGGTTCCATCAGGTTCCGCAGTGTCACCATGGTCTCCTTTGATCCGCACTGTCATCATGGACAATTGGTTCCATGAGGCCCCGCAGTGTCACAATGGTCCCTTGGTTGCATAGCTTTTACGTTGTAACAATGGACTCCTTGCTTCTATGAGCTAGCCTGCTTTTTGCAGAGGTGTCTTTGGTTCCAACAAGGCCCCACTGTGTCTCAGTGCACCCTGGCTTCCATGTGGATGTGGAGTATCACAAAGGCTCCTTGGTTCCACCAGGTCCTGCTGTGTCACAATGGGTCCTGTGGTCCCTGAGGCCCTCCAAAGTCATCATGGATGCTTGCTTCCATGAGGTTCCATTATGTGCCAGTGGTCATCTTGGTTCCAGGAGTTTCCTTAGTGTCACAATGCTCTCCATGTTTCCATGATTCCCCACAATGTCACAATGCTCTCCAGGCTTCCATTAGGCCCTGCTTTGCCACAATGGTCCCCTTGTTTCCATGAGGCCCCGCTGTGTCACAATGGACGTACGGTTCCATGATGTTGCGTGGTGTCACCGTGCTCTTCTTGAATCCGCCGTGTAACCATGGACCATTGGTTCCATGCAGCCGTGTCACAATGGGCTCCTTGATTCCATGATTCCCCACGGTGTCACAATGGAGCCTTGTTTCTAGGAGGTTCTGTACTGTCACAATTGCCTCCTTGATGCCATCAGCCCCTGCAGTGTCACAATGGCTCCTTGGTTCCATGAGGAACACAATAGCTTGGCATAAGCATTGAGCAACAGCTGCTGAACACACCTGGCAACATCTGCTTGCATCAAAAGAGGGCTTCAAGCTGACAATGGCACCAGCAGCTTCCATCTGCAACAGACACCCAGGGAAAGGACAGGCTGTGCCGGTTTGGACAAATGTGGAGGAAAATATCCTCTGATAGAAGGCAGGTTACACCCAGCCCTCCCCCACCAGGTTTTTGGAAAAAAGAACTTTCCTGGGAAGAAAGTGAAAGAGATAAAACCTATTTTTCTAACAAACACACAGGAAAAGGATAACAATGCTAAATATTAAAACCTCTCGCTGTGCAGAGAAAGCTGGGATAATTTGAGAGTCCTTCTGTGTTTCGGTGGGGTCTCCTGAAACATCCATAGACAGCGAGGCCCGTGCAAAGAAACAGGGAGCGATTCTTGAGAGAAGTTGCAGAGCTCTTTCTTCTCCAGCCACATGGGCGGGGCACTGCCAAAGAACTGAGCAATCACAGCACAACTAGGGCCCTCCTGGCACAGGGCAACACAAAATAAGCAGTGCTGAACAGGATTAGGGCACATGTGAGCAGGGAGCAGGGAGACCCCCCGTGCCCAGGCCATGCCTCTACCCCAGGGTCCCCTCTCCCATGACCTCATGTCAGGGGGGAGGAACCCCAACACTTCCGTAGGTGCAGTCTCTCTCCTCCTCCTTGCAGCTGGCTCATGGGCCCACATTCAGGGCCCCCACCTCGGGAGAAAATTCTCCCAATGTGCTCTGATGTTGAAAGAGTCAAGAAGAGAAGAAGGGAAAAAAAACCCCCGAAGTCCCAGGAAAACAAAGTTCAACTCTCCATCTCCCTCCAGAGAAAAGGAGCTGAAAACTGGCTAAAAAGAAACAAAGTTGCTTCCCTCTGCTCTTGCTGCAAGCAGGATGCAGAGGAGTGTGTATGTGTGTCCTTGAACAAACGCTCTGAGAAGTTTGTCCGGTTTTTTTTCCTCTCCCCCCTCTCAGGCTCAGTTGAAAGGCACAGAAATGCACAAAGTTCACTTCTGGGCATAGAGCAGCAATAGGGGATACACATGATAAAGTCACCCCAAGACACAGGGACAGAGAATTCAGTGGAAAGACTCCGAGAATTCTGCTCCCAGAGATCATTCCTGCTCACACTGACCCTTGTAGAAAGGGGACATCGTTCCAGGCAGCCTGTACTGAGCATGTGGCTCCTGAGTAGGGTTTGTTGTTTAGGAAACCTGCTCCGGCTTTTCCATTCTTTCCTTGCAAACAGGAAAACTTCTCCTGGGGCTGTGTGCAGGCAGAGCCCTGAGGAGAGCAGGTGGCACATGGTGCGCTGGGCTGGGACAGCCAGCTGCAGAGCTCAAGGGAAGAAGCCCAAAGTGTCACAATGGCTCCTTGCCTTCCCATGCAACACCTGGGTCACAATGGTCTCCTTGATTCCATGAGGCCCCACTGTGTCACAATGGCTCCTTGGTTCCATCAGGTTCCGCAGTGTCACCATGGTCTCCTTTGATCCGCACTGTCATCATGGACAATTGGTTCCATGAGGCCCCGCAGTGTCACAATGGTCCCTTGGTTGCATAGCTTTTACGTTGTAACAATGGACTCCTTGCTTCTATGAGCTAGCCTGCTTTTTGCAGAGGTGTCTTTGGTTCCAACAAGGCCCCACTGTGTCTCAGTGCACCCTGGCTTCCATGTGGATGTGGAGTATCACAAAGGCTCCTTGGTTCCACCAGGTCCTGCTGTGTCACAATGGGTCCTGTGGTCCCTGAGGCCCTCCAAAGTCATCATGGATGCTTGCTTCCATGAGGTTCCATTATGTGCCAGTGGTCATCTTGGTTCCAGGAGTTTCCTTAGTGTCACAATGCTCTCCATGTTTCCATGATTCCCCACAATGTCACAATGCTCTCCAGGCTTCCATTAGGCCCTGCTTTGCCACAATGGTCCCCTTGTTTCCTTGAGGCCCCGCTGTGTCACAATGGAACTATGGTTCCGTGATGTTGCGTGGTGTCACCGTGCTCTTCTTGAATCCGCCGTGTAACCATGGACCATTGGTTCCATGCAGCCGTGTCACAATGGGCTCCTTGATTCCATGATTCCCCACGGTGTCACAATGGAGCCTTGTTTCTAGGAGGTTCTGTACTGTCACAATTGCCTCCTTGATGCCATCAGCCCCTGCAGTGTCACAATGGCTCCTTGGTTCCATGAGGAACACAATAGCTTGGCATAAGCATTGAGCAACAGCTGCTGAACACACCTGGCAACATCTGCTTGCATCAAAAGAGGGCTTCAAGCTGACAATGGCACCAGCAGCTTCCATCTGCAACAGACACCCAGGGAAAGGACAGGCTGTGCCGGTTTGGACAAATGTGGAGGAAAATATCCTCTGATAGAAGGCAGGTTACACCCAGCCCTCCCCCACCAGCTTCGGGAAAAAAGAATTTTCCTGGGAAGAAAGTGAAAGAGATAAAAACTACTTTTTTAACAAACACACAGGAAAAGGATAACAATGCTAAATATTAAAACCTCTCGCTGTGCAGAGAAAGCTGGGATAATTTGAGAGTCCTTCCGTGTTTCGGTGGGGTCTCCTGAAACATCCATAGACAGCGAGGCCCGTGCAAAGAAACAGGGAGCGATTCTTGAGAGAAGTTGCAGAGCTCTTTCTTCTCCAGCCACATGGGCGGGGCACTGCCAAAGAACTGAGCAATCACGGCACAACCAGGGCCCTCCTGGCACAGGGCAACACAAAATAAGCAGTGCTGAACAGGATTAGGGCACATGTGAGCAGGGAGCAGGGAGACCCCGTGCCCAGGCCATGCCTCTACCCCAGGGTCCCCTCTCCCATGACCTCATGGCAGGGGGGAGGAACCCCAACACTTCCGGAGGTGTAGTCTCTCTCCTCCTCCTTGCAGCTGGCTCATGGGCCCACATTCAGGGCCCCCACCTCGGGAGAAAATTCTCCCAATGTGCTCTGATGTTGAAAGAGTCAAGAAGAGAAGAAGGGAAAAAAAACCCCCGAAGTCCCAGGAAAACAAAGTTCAACTCTCCATCTCCCTCCAGAGAAAAGGAGCTGAAAACTGGCTAAAAAGAAACAAAGTTGCTTCCTCTGCTCTTGCTGCAAGCAGGATGCAGAGGAGTGTGTATGTGTGTCCTTGAACAAACGCTCTGAGAAGTTTGTCTGGCTTTTTTTTCCTCTCCCCCCTCTCAGGCTCAGTTGAAAGGCACAGAAATGCACAAAGTTCACTTCTGGGCATAGAGCAGCAATAGGGGGATACACATGATAAAGTCACCCCAAGACACAGGGACAGAGAATTCAGTGGAAAGACTCCGAGAATTCTGCTCCCAGAGATCATTCATTCCTGCTCACACTGACCCTTGTAGAAAGGGGACATCGTTCCCGGCAGCCTGTACTGAGCATGTGGCTCCTGAGTGGGGTTTGTTGTTTAGGAAACCTGCTCCGGCTTTTCCATTCTTTCCTTGCAAACAGGAAAACTTCTCCTGGGGCTGTGTGCAGGCAGAGCCCTGAGGAGAGCAGGTGGCACATGGTGCGCTGGGCTGGGACAGCCAGCTGCAGAGCTCAAGGGAAGAAGCCCAAAGTGTCACAATGGCTCCTTGCCTTCCCATGCAACACCTGGGTCACAATGGTCTCCTTGATTCCATGAGGCCCCACTGTGTCACAATGGCTCCTTGGTTCCATCAGGTTCCGCAGTGTCACCATGGTCTCTTTTGATCCGCACTGTCATCATGGACAATTGGTTCCATGAGGCCCCGCAGTGTCACAATGGTCCCTTGCTTCCATAGGTTTGATGTTGTAACAAAGGACTCCTTGCTTCTATGAGCTAGCCTGCTTTTTGCAGAGGTGTCTTTGGTTCCAACAAGGCCCCGCTGTGTCTCAGTGCACCCTGGCTTCCATGTGGATGTGGAGTATCACAAAGGCTCCTTGGTTCCACCAGGTCCTGCTGTGTCACAATGGGTCCTGTGGTCCCTGAGGCCCTCCAAAACCATCGTGGAGGCTTGCTTCCATGAGGTTCCATTATGTGCCAGTGGTCATCTTGGTTCCAGGAGTTTCCTTAGTGTCACAATGCTCTCCATGCTTCCATTAGGCCCTGCTTTGCCACAATGGTCCCCTTGTTTCCATGAGGCCCCGCTGTGTCACAATGGACCTATGGTTCCGTGATGTTGCGTGGTGTCACCGTGCTCTTCTTGAATCCGCCGTGTAACCATGGACCATTGGTTCCATGCAGCCGTGTCACAATGGGCTCCTTGATTCCATGATTCCCCACGGTGTCACAATGGAGCCTTGTTTCTAGGAGGTTCTGTACTGTCACAATTGCCTCATTGATGCCATCAGCCCCTGCAGTGTCACAATGGCTCCTTGGTTCCATGAGGAACACAATAGCTTGGCATAAGCATTGAGCAACAGCTGCTGAACACACCTGGCAACATCTGCTTGCATCAAAAGAGGGCTTCAAGCTGACAATGGCACCAGCAGCTTCCATCTGCAACAGAGACCCAGGAAAGGACAGGCTGTGCCGGTTTGGACAAATGTGGAGGAAAATATCCTCTTATAGAAGGCAGGTTACACCCAGCCCTCCCCCACCAGGTTTTTGGAAAAAAGAACTTTCCTGGGAAGAAAGTGAAAGAGATAAAACCTATTTTTCTAACAAACACACAGGAAAAGGATAACAATGCTAAATATTAAAACCTCTCGCTGTGCAGAGAAACCTGGGATAATTTGAGAGTCCTTCTGTGTTTTGGTGGGGTCTCCTGAAACATCCATAGACAGCGAGGCCCGTGCAAAGAAACAGGGAGCGATTCTTGAGAGAAGTTTCAGAGCTCTTTCTTCTCCAGCCACATGGGCGGGGCACTGCCAAAGAACTGAGCAATCACAGCACAACCAGGGCCCTCCTGGCACAGGGCAACACAAAATAAGCAGTGCTGAACAGGATTAGGGCACATGTGAGCAGGGAGCAGGGAGACCCCGTGCCCAGGCCATGCCTCTACCCCAGGGTCCCCTCTCCCATGACCTCATGGCAGGGGGGAGGAACCCCAACACTTCCGTAGGTGCAGTCTCTCTCCTCCTCCTTGCAGCTGGCTCATGGGCCCACATTCAGGGCCCCCACCTCGGGAGAAAATTCTCCCAATGTGCTCTGATGTTGAAAGAGTCAAGAAGAGAAGAAGGGAAAAAAAACCCCCGAAGTCCCAGGAAAACAAAGTTCAACTCTCCATCTCCCCCCAGAGAAAAGGAGCTGAAAACTGGCTAAAAAGAAACAAAGTTGCTTCCCTCTGCTCTTGCTGCAAGCAGGATGCAGAGGAGTGTGTATGTGTGTCCTTGAACAAACGCTCTGAGAAGTTTGTCCGGTTTTTTTTCCTCTCCCCCCTCTCAGGCTCAGTTGAAAGGCACAGAAATGCACAAAGTTCACTTCTGGGCATAGAGCAGCAATAGGGGATACACATGATAAAGTCACCCCAAGACACAGGGACAGAGAATTCAGTGGAAAGACTCCGAGAATTCTGCTCCCAGAGATCATTCCTGCTCACACTGACCCTTGTAGAAAGGGGACATCGTTCCAGGCAGCCTGTACTGAGCATGTGGCTCCTGAGTAGGGTTTGTTGTTTAGGAAACCTGCTCCGGCTTTTCCATTCTTTCCTTGCAAACAGGAAAACTTCTCCTGGGGCTGTGTGCAGGCAGAGCCCTGAGGAGAGCAGGTGGCACATGGTGCGCTGGGCTGGGACAGCCAGCTGCAGAGCTCAAGGGAAGAAGCCCAAAGTGTCACAATGGCTCCTTGCCTTCCCATGCAACACCTGGGTCACAATGGTCTCCTTGATTCCATGAGGCCCCACTGTGTCACAATGGCTCCTTGGTTCCATCAGGTTCCGCAGTGTCACCATGGTCTCCTTTGATCCGCACTGTCATCATGGACAATTGGTTCCATGAGGCCCCGCAGTGTCACAATGGTCCCTTGGTTGCATAGCTTTTACGTTGTAACAATGGACTCCTTGCTTCTATGAGCTAGCCTGCTTTTTGCAGAGGTGTCTTTGGTTCCAACAAGGCCCCACTGTGTCTCAGTGCACCCTGGCTTCCATGTGGATCTGGAGTATCACAAAGGCTCCTTGGTTCCACCAGGTCCTGCTGTGTCACAATGGGTCCTGTGGTCCCTGAGGCCCTCCAAAGTCATCATGGATGCTTGCTTCCATGAGGTTCCATTATGTGCCAGTGGTCATCTTGGTTCCAGGAGTTTCCTTAGTGTCACAATGCTCTCCATGTTTCCATGATTCCCCACAATGTCACAATGCTCTCCAGGCTTCCATTAGGCCCTGCTTTGCCACAATGGTCCCCTTGTTTCCATGCGGCCTTGCTGTGTCACAATGGACGTACGGTTCCATGATGTTGCGTGGTGTCACCGTGCTCTTCTTGAATCCGCCGTGTAACCATGGACCATTGGTTCCATGCAGCCGTGTCACAATGGGCTCCTTGATTCCATGATTCCCCACGGTGTCACAATGGAGCCTTGTTTCTAGGAGGTTCTGTACTGTCACAATTGCCTCCTTGATGCCATCAGCCCCTGCAGTGTCACAATGGCTCCTTGGTTCCATGAGGAACACAATAGCTTGGCATAAGCATTGAGCAACAGCTGCTGAACACACCTGGCAACATCTGCTTGCATCAAAAGAGGGCTTCAAGCTGACAATGGCACCAGCAGCTTCCATCTGCAACAGACACCCAGGGAAAGGACAGGCTGTGCCGGTTTGGACAAATGTGGAGGAAAATATCCTCTGATAGAAGGCAGGTTACACCCAGCCCTCCCCCACCAGCTTCGGGAAAAAAGAATTTTCCTGGGAAGAAAGTGAAAGAGATAAAAACTACTTTTTTAACAAACACACAGGAAAAGGATAACAATGCTAAATATTAAAACCTCTCGCTGTGCAGAGAAAGCTGGGATAATTTGAGAGTCCTTCCGTGTTTCGGTGGGGTCTCCTGAAACATCCATAGACAGCGAGGCCCGTGCAAAGAAACAGGGAGCGATTCTTGAGAGAAGTTGCAGAGCTCTTTCTTCTCCAGCCACATGGGCGGGGCACTGCCAAAGAACTGAGCAATCACGGCACAACCAGGGCCCTCCTGGCACAGGGCAACACAAAATAAGCAGTGCTGAACAGGATTAGGGCACATGTGAGCAGGGAGCAGGGAGACCCCGTGCCCAGGCCATGCCTCTACCCCAGGGTCCCCTCTCCCATGACCTCATGGCAGGGGGGAGGAACCCCAACACTTCCGGAGGTGTAGTCTCTCTCCTCCTCCTTGCAGCTGGCTCATGGGCCCACATTCAGGGCCCCCACCTCGGGAGAAAATTCTCCCAATGTGCTCTGATGTTGAAAGAGTCAAGAAGAGAAGAAGGGAAAAAAAACCCCCGAAGTCCCAGGAAAACAAAGTTCAACTCTCCATCTCCCTCCAGAGAAAAGGAGCTGAAAACTGGCTAAAAAGAAACAAAGTTGCTTCCTCTGCTCTTGCTGCAAGCAGGATGCAGAGGAGTGTGTATGTGTGTCCTTGAACAAACGCTCT
Source organism: Aphelocoma coerulescens (assembly GCF_041296385.1). Taxonomy (NCBI): domain Eukaryota; kingdom Metazoa; phylum Chordata; class Aves; order Passeriformes; family Corvidae; genus Aphelocoma; species Aphelocoma coerulescens. The sequence goes on from NW_027183533.1 coordinate 245,276, forward strand.
GAGAAGTTTGTCTGGCTTTTTTTTCCTCTCCCCCCTCTCAGGCTCAGTTGAAAGGCACAGAAATGCACAAAGTTCACTTCTGGGCATAGAGCAGCAATAGGGGGATACACATGATAAAGTCACCCCAAGACACAGGGACAGAGAATTCAGTGGAAAGACTCCGAGAATTCTGCTCCCAGAGATCATTCATTCCTGCTCACACTGACCCTTGTAGAAAGGGGACATCGTTCCCGGCAGCCTGTACTGAGCATGTGGCTCCTGAGTGGGGTTTGTTGTTTAGGAAACCTGCTCCGGCTTTTCCATTCTTTCCTTGCAAACAGGAAAACTTCTCCTGGGGCTGTGTGCAGGCAGAGCCCTGAGGAGAGCAGGTGGCACATGGTGCGCTGGGCTGGGACAGCCAGCTGCAGAGCTCAAGGGAAGAAGCCCAAAGTGTCACAATGGCTCCTTGCCTTCCCATGCAACACCTGGGTCACAATGGTCTCCTTGATTCCATGAGGCCCCACTGTGTCACAATGGCTCCTTGGTTCCATCAGGTTCCGCAGTGTCACCATGGTCTCTTTTGATCCGCACTGTCATCATGGACAATTGGTTCCATGAGGCCCCGCAGTGTCACAATGGTCCCTTGCTTCCATAGGTTTGATGTTGTAACAAAGGACTCCTTGCTTCTATGAGCTAGCCTGCTTTTTGCAGAGGTGTCTTTGGTTCCAACAAGGCCCCGCTGTGTCTCAGTGCACCCTGGCTTCCATGTGGATCTGGAGTATCACAAAGGCTCCTTGGTTCCACCAGGTCCTGCTGTGTCACAATGGGTCCTGTGGTCCCTGAGGCCCTCCAAAACCATCGTGGAGGCTTGCTTCCATGAGGTTCCATTATGTGCCAGTGGTCATCTTGGTTCCAGGAGTTTCCTTAGTGTCACAATGCTCTCCATGCTTCCATTAGGCCCTGCTTTGCCACAATGGTCCCCTTGTTTCCATGAGGCCCCGCTGTGTCACAATGGACCTATGGTTCCGTGATGTTGCGTGGTGTCACCGTGCTCTTCTTGAATCCGCCGTGTAACCATGGACCATTGGTTCCATGCAGCCGTGTCACAATGGGCTCCTTGATTCCATGATTCCCCACGGTGTCACAATGGAGCCTTGTTTCTAGGAGGTTCTGTACTGTCACAATTGCCTCCTTGATGCCATCAGCCCCTGCAGTGTCACAATGGCTCCTTGGTTCCATGAGGAACACAATAGCTTGGCATAAGCATTGAGCAACAGCTGCTGAACACACCTGGCAACATCTGCTTGCATCAAAAGAGGGCTTCAAGCTGACAATGGCACCAGCAGCTTCCATCTGCAACAGAGACCCAGGAAAGGACAGGCTGTGCCGGTTTGGACAAATGTGGAGGAAAATATCCTCTTATAGAAGGCAGGTTACACCCAGCCCTCCCCCACCAGGTTTTTGGAAAAAAGAACTTTCCTGGGAAGAAAGTGAAAGAGATAAAACCTATTTTTCTAACAAACACACAGGAAAAGGATAACAATGCTAAATATTAAAACCTCTCGCTGTGCAGAGAAAGCTGGGATAATTTGAGAGTCCTTCTGTGTTTCGGTGGGGTCTCCTGAAACATCCATAGACAGCGAGGCCCGTGCAAAGAAACAGGGAGCGATTCTTGAGAGAAGTTTCAGAGCTCTTTCTTCTCCAGCCACATGGGCGGGGCACTGCCAAAGAACTGAGCAATCACGGCACAACCAGGGCCCTCCTGGCACAGGGCAACACAAAATAAGCAGTGCTGAACAGGATTAGGGCACATGTGAGCAGGGAGCAGGGAGACCCCGTGCCCAGGCCATGCCTCTACCCCAGGGTCCCCTCTCCCATGACCTCATGGCAGGGGGGAGGAACCCCAACACTTCCGTAGGTGCAGTCTCTCTCCTCCTCCTTGCAGCTGGCTCATGGGCCCACATTCAGGGCCCCCACCTCGGGAGAAAATTCTCCCAATGTGCTCTGATGTTGAAAGAGTCAAGAAGAGAAGAAGGGAAAAAAAACCCCCGAAGTCCCAGGAAAACAAAGTTCAACTCTCCATCTCCCCCCAGAGAAAAGGAGCTGAAAACTGGCTAAAAAGAAACAAAGTTGCTTCCTCTGCTCTTGCTGCAAGCAGGATGCAGAGGAGTGTGTATGTGTGTCCTTGAACAAACGCTCTGAGAAGTTTGTCCGGTTTTTTTTCCTCTCCCCCCTCTCAGGCTCAGTTGAAAGGCACAGAAATGCACAAAGTTCACTTCTGGGCATAGAGCAGCAATAGGGGATACACATGATAAAGTCACCCCAAGACACAGGGACAGAGAATTCAGTGGAAAGACTCCGAGAATTCTGCTCCCAGAGATCATTCCTGCTCACACTGACCCTTGTAGAAAGGGGACATCGTTCCAGGCAGCCTGTACTGAGCATGTGGCTCCTGAGTGGGGTTTGTTGTTTAGGAAACCTGCTCCGGCTTTTCCATTCTTTCCTTGCAAACAGGAAAACTTCTCCTGGGGCTGTGTGCAGGCAGAGCCCTGAGGAGAGCAGGTGGCACATGGTGCGCTGGGCTGGGACAGCCAGCTGCAGAGCTCAAGGGAAGAAGCCCAAAGTGTCACAATGGCTCCTTGCCTTCCCATGCAACACCTGGGTCACAATGGTCTCCTTGATTCCATGAGGCCCCACTGTGTCACAATGGCTCCTTGGTTCCATCAGGTTCCGCAGTGTCACCATGGTCTCCTTTGATCCGCACTGTCATCATGGACAATTGGTTCCATGAGGCCCCGCAGTGTCACAATGGTCCCTTGGTTGCATAGCTTTTACGTTGTAACAATGGACTCCTTGCTTCTATGAGCTAGCCTGCTTTTTGCAGAGGTGTCTTTGGTTCCAACAAGGCCCCACTGTGTCTCAGTGCACCCTGGCTTCCATGTGGATCTGGAGTATCACAAAGGCTCCTTGGTTCCACCAGGTCCTGCTGTGTCACAATGGGTCCTGTGGTCCCTGAGGCCCTCCAAAGTCATCATGGATGCTTGCTTCCATGAGGTTCCATTATGTGCCAGTGGTCATCTTGGTTCCAGGAGTTTCCTTAGTGTCACAATGCTCTCCATGTTTCCATGATTCCCCACAATGTCACAATGCTCTCCAGGCTTCCATTAGGCCCTGCTTTGCCACAATGGTCCCCTTGTTTCCATGAGGCCCCGCTGTGTCACAATGGACGTACGGTTCCATGATGTTGCGTGGTGTCACCGTGCTCTTCTTGAATCCGCCGTGTAACCATGGACCATTGGTTCCATGCAGCCGTGTCACAATGGGCTCCTTGATTCCATGATTCCCCACGGTGTCACAATGGAGCCTTGTTTCTAGGAGGTTCTGTACTGTCACAATTGCCTCCTTGATGCCATCAGCCCCTGCAGTGTCACAATGGCTCCTTGGTTCCATGAGGAACACAATAGCTTGGCATAAGCATTGAGCAACAGCTGCTGAACACACCTGGCAACATCTGCTTGCATCAAAAGAGGGCTTCAAGCTGACAATGGCACCAGCAGCTTCCATCTGCAACAGACACCCAGGGAAAGGACAGGCTGTGCCGGTTTGGACAAATGTGGAGGAAAATATCCTCTGATAGAAGGCAGGTTACACCCAGCCCTCCCCCACCAGCTTCGGGAAAAAAGAATTTTCCTGGGAAGAAAGTGAAAGAGATAAAAACTACTTTTTTAACAAACACACAGGAAAAGGATAACAATGCTAAATATTAAAACCTCTCGCTGTGCAGAGAAAGCTGGGATAATTTGAGAGTCCTTCCGTGTTTCGGTGGGGTCTCCTGAAACATCCATAGACAGCGAGGCCCGTGCAAAGAAACAGGGAGCGATTCTTGAGAGAAGTTTCAGAGCTCTTTCTTCTCCAGCCACATGGGCGGGGCACTGCCAAAGAACTGAGCAATCACGGCACAACCAGGGCCCTCCTCGCACAAGGCAACACAAAATAAGCAGTGCTGAACAGGATTAGGGCACATGTGAGCAGGGAGCAGGGAGACCCCGTGCCCAGGCCATGCCTCTACCCCAGGGTCCCCTCTCCCATGACCTCATGGCAGGGGGGAGGAACCCCAACACTTCCGGAGGTCTAGTCTCTCTCCTCCTCCTTGCAGCTGGCTCATGGGCCCACATTCAGGGCCCCCACCTCGGGAGAAAATTCTCCCAATGTGCTCTGATGTTGAAAGAGTCAAGAAGAGAAGAAGGGAAAAAAAACCCCCGAAGTCCCAGGAAAACAAAGTTCAACTCTCCATCTCCCTCCAGAGAAAAGGAGCTGAAAACTGGCTAAAAAGAAACAAAGTTGCTTCCTCTGCTCTTGCTGCAAGCAGGATGCAGAGGAGTGTGTATGTGTGTCCTTGAACAAACGCTCTGAGAAGTTTGTCTGGCTTTTTTTTCCTCTCCCCCCTCTCAGGCTCAGTTGAAAGGCACAGAAATGCACAAAGTTCACTTCTGGGCATAGAGCAGCAATAGGGGGATACACATGATAAAGTCACCCCAAGACACAGGGACAGAGAATTCAGTGGAAAGACTCCGAGAATTCTGCTCCCAGAGATCATTCATTCCTGCTCACACTGACCCTTGTAGAAAGGGGACATCGTTCCCGGCAGCCTGTACTGAGCATGTGGCTCCTGAGTGGGGTTTGTTGTTTAGGAAACCTGCTCCGGCTTTTCCATTCTTTCCTTGCAAACAGGAAAACTTCTCCTGGGGCTGTGTGCAGGCAGAGCCCTGAGGAGAGCAGGTGGCACATGGTGCGCTGGGCTGGGACAGCCAGCTGCAGAGCTCAAGGGAAGAAGCCCAAAGTGTCACAATGGCTCCTTGCCTTCCCATGCAACACCTGGGTCACAATGGTCTCCTTGATTCCATGAGGCCCCACTGTGTCACAATGGCTCCTTGGTTCCATCAGGTTCCGCAGTGTCACCATGGTCTCTTTTGATCCGCACTGTCATCATGGACAATTGGTTCCATGAGGCCCCGCAGTGTCACAATGGTCCCTTGCTTCCATAGGTTTGATGTTGTAACAAAGGACTCCTTGCTTCTATGAGCTAGCCTGCTTTTTGCAGAGGTGTCTTTGGTTCCAACAAGGCCCCACTGTGTCTCAGTGCACCCTGGCTTCCATGTGGATGTGGAGTATCACAAAGGCTCCTTGGTTCCACCAGGTCCTGCTGTGTCACAATGGGTCCTGTGGTCCCTGAGGCCCTCCAAAACCATCGTGGAGGCTTGCTTCCATGAGGTTCCATTATGTGCCAGTGGTCATCTTGGTTCCAGGAGTTTCCTTAGTGTCACAATGCTCTCCATGCTTCCATTAGGCCCTGCTTTGCCACAATGGTCCCCTTGTTTCCATGAGGCCCCGCTGTGTCACAATGGACCTATGGTTCCGTGATGTTGCGTGGTGTCACCGTGCTCTTCTTGAATCCGCCGTGTAACCATGGACCATTGGTTCCATGCAGCCGTGTCACAATGGGCTCCTTGATTCCATGATTCCCCACGGTGTCACAATGGAGCCTTGTTTCTAGGAGGTTCTGTACTGTCACAATTGCCTCATTGATGCCATCAGCCCCTGCAGTGTCACAATGGCTCCTTGGTTCCATGAGGAACACAATAGCTTGGCATAAGCATTGAGCAACAGCTGCTGAACACACCTGGCAACATCTGCTTGCATCAAAAGAGGGCTTCAAGCTGACAATGGCACCAGCAGCTTCCATCTGCAACAGAGACCCAGGAAAGGACAGGCTGTGCCGGTTTGGACAAATGTGGAGGAAAATATCCTCTTATAGAAGGCAGGTTACACCCAGCCCTCCCCCACCAGGTTTTTGGAAAAAAGAACTTTCCTGGGAAGAAAGTGAAAGAGATAAAACCTATTTTTCTAACAAACACACAGGAAAAGGATAACAATGCTAAATATTAAAAGCTCTCGCTGTGCAGAGAAAGCTGGGATAATTTGAGAGTCCTTCTGTGTTTCGGTGGGGTCTCCTGAAACATCCATAGACAGCGAGGCCCGTGCAAAGAAACAGGGAGCGATTCTTGAGAGAAGTTTCAGAGCTCTTTCTTCTCCAGCCACATGGGCGGGGCACTGCCAAAGAACTGAGCAATCACAGCACAACCAGGGCCCTCCTCGCACAGGGCAACACAAAATAAGCAGTGCTGAACAGGATTAGGGCACATGTGAGCAGGGAGCAGGGAGACCCCGTGCCCAGGCCATGCCTCTACCCCAGGGTCCCCTCTCCCATGACCTCATGGCAGGGGGGAGGAACCCCAACACTTCCGTAGGTGCAGTCTCTCTCCTCCTCCTTGCAGCTGGCTCATGGGCCCACATTCAGGGCCCCCACCTCGGGAGAAAATTCTCCCAATGTGCTCTGATGTTGAAAGAGTCAAGAAGAGAAGAAGGGAAAAAAAACCCCCGAAGTCCCAGGAAAACAAAGTTCAACTCTCCATCTCCCCCCAGAGAAAAGGAGCTGAAAACTGGCTAAAAAGAAACAAAGTTGCTTCCCTCTGCTCTTGCTGCAAGCAGGATGCAGAGGAGTGTGTATGTGTGTCCTTGAACAAACGCTCTGAGAAGTTTGTCCGGTTTTTTTCCTCTCCCCCCTCTCAGGCTCAGTTGAAAGGCACAGAAATGCACAAAGTTCACTTCTGGGCATAGAGCAGCAATAGGGGATACACATGATAAAGTCACCCCAAGACACAGGGACAGAGAATTCAGTGGAAAGACTCCGAGAATTCTGCTCCCAGAGATCATTCCTGCTCACACTGACCCTTGTAGAAAGGGGACATCGTTCCAGGCAGCCTGTACTGAGCATGTGGCTCCTGAGTAGGGTTTGTTGTTTAGGAAACCTGCTCCGGCTTTTCCATTCTTTCCTTGCAAACAGGAAAACTTCTCCTGGGGCTGTGTGCAGGCAGAGCCCTGAGGAGAGCAGGTGGCACATGGTGCGCTGGGCTGGGACAGCCAGCTGCAGAGCTCAAGGGAAGAAGCCCAAAGTGTCACAATGGCTCCTTGCCTTCCCATGCAACACCTGGGTCACAATGGTCTCCTTGATTCCATGAGGCCCCACTGTGTCACAATGGCTCCTTGGTTCCATCAGGTTCCGCAGTGTCACCATGGTCTCCTTTGATCCGCACTGTCATCATGGACAATTGGTTCCATGAGGCCCCGCAGTGTCACAATGGTCCCTTGGTTCCATAGCTTTTACGTTGTAACAATGGACTCCTTGCTTCTATGAGCTAGCCTGCTTTTTGCAGAGGTGTCTTTGGTTCCAACAAGGCCCCACTGTGTCTCAGTGCACCCTGGCTTCCATGTGGATCTGGAGTATCACAAAGGCTCCTTGGTTCCACCAGGTCCTGCTGTGTCACAATGGGTCCTGTGGTCCCTGAGGCCCTCCAAAGTCATCATGGATGCTTGCTTCCATGAGGTTCCATTATGTGCCAGTGGTCATCTTGGTTCCAGGAGTTTCCTTAGTGTCACAATGCTCTCCATGTTTCCATGATTCCCCACAATGTCACAATGCTCTCCAGGCTTCCATTAGGCCCTGCTTTGCCACAATGGTCCCCTTGTTTCCATGCGGCCTTGCTGTGTCACAATGGACGTACGGTTCCATGATGTTGCGTGGTGTCACCGTGCTCTTCTTGAATCCGCCGTGTAACCATGGACCATTGGTTCCATGCAGCCGTGTCACAATGGGCTCCTTGATTCCATGATTCCCCACGGTGTCACAATGGAGCCTTGTTTCTAGGAGGTTCTGTACTGTCACAATTGCCTCATTGATGCCATCAGCCCCTGCAGTGTCACAATGGCTCCTTGGTTCCATGAGGAACACAATAGCTTGGCATAAGCATTGAGCAACAGCTGCTGAACACACCTGGCAACATCTGCTTGCATCAAAAGAGGGCTTCAAGCTGACAATGGCACCAGCAGCTTCCATCTGCAACAGACACCCAGGGAAAGGACAGGCTGTGCCGGTTTGGACAAATGTGGAGGAAAATATCCTCTGATAGAAGGCAGGTTACACCCAGCCCTCCCCCACCAGCTTCGGGAAAAAAGAATTTTCCTGGGAAGAAAGTGAAAGAGATAAAAACTACTTTTTTAACAAACACACAGGAAAAGGATAACAATGCTAAATATTAAAACCTCTCGCTGTGCAGAGAAAGCTGGGATAATTTGAGAGTCCTTCCGTGTTTCGGTGGGGTCTCCTGAAACATCCATAGACAGCGAGGCCCGTGCAAAGAAACAGGGAGCGATTCTTGAGAGAAGTTGCAGAGCTCTTTCTTCTCCAGCCACATGGGCGGGGCACTGCCAAAGAACTGAGCAATCACGGCACAACCAGGGCCCTCCTGGCACAGGGCAACACAAAATAAGCAGTGCTGAACAGGATTAGGGCACATGTGAGCAGGGAGCAGGGAGACCCCGTGCCCAGGCCATGCCTCTACCCCAGGGTCCCCTCTCCCATGACCTCATGGCAGGGGGGAGGAACCCCAACACTTCCGGAGGTGTAGTCTCTCTCCTCCTCCTTGCAGCTGGCTCATGGGCCCACATTCAGGGCCCCCACCTCGGGAGAAAATTCTCCCAATGTGCTCTGATGTTGAAAGAGTCAAGAAGAGAAGAAGGGAAAAAAAACCCCCGAAGTCCCAGGAAAACAAAGTTCAACTCTCCATCTCCCTCCAGAGAAAAGGAGCTGAAAACTGGCTAAAAAGAAACAAAGTTGCTTCCTCTGCTCTTGCTGCAAGCAGGATGCAGAGGAGTGTGTATGTGTGTCCTTGAACAAACGCTCTGAGAAGTTTGTCTGGCTTTTTTTTCCTCTCCCCCCTCTCAGGCTCAGTTGAAAGGCACAGAAATGCACAAAGTTCACTTCTGGGCATAGAGCAGCAATAGGGGGATACACATGATAAAGTCACCCCAAGACACAGGGACAGAGAATTCAGTGGAAAGACTCTGAGAATTCTGCTCCCAGAGATCATTCATTCCTGCTCACACTGACCCTTGTAGAAAGGGGACATCGTTCCCGGCAGCCTGTACTGAGCATGTGGCTCCTGAGTGGGGTTTGTTGTTTAGGAAACCTGCTCCGGCTTTTCCATTCTTTCCTTGCAAACAGGAAAACTTCTCCTGGGGCTGTGTGCAGGCAGAGCCCTGAGGAGAGCAGGTGGCACATGGTGCGCTGGGCTGGGACAGCCAGCTGCAGAGCTCAAGGGAAGAAGCCCAAAGTGTCACAATGGCTCCTTGCCTTCCCATGCAACACCTGGGTCACAATGGTCTCCTTGATTCCATGAGGCCCCACTGTGTCACAATGGCTCCTTGGTTCCATCAGGTTCCGCAGTGTCACCATGGTCTCTTTTGATCCGCACTGTCATCATGGACAATTGGTTCCATGAGGCCCCGCAGTGTCACAATGGTCCCTTGCTTCCATAGGTTTGATGTTGTAACAAAGGACTCCTTGCTTCTATGAGCTAGCCTGCTTTTTGCAGAGGTGTCTTTGGTTCCAACAAGGCCCCGCTGTGTCTCAGTGCACCCTGGCTTCCATGTGGATGTGGAGTATCACAAAGGCTCCTTGGTTCCACCAGGTCCTGCTGTGTCACAATGGGTCCTGTGGTCCCTGAGGCCCTCCAAAACCATCGTGGAGGCTTGCTTCCATGAGGTTCCATTATGTGCCAGTGGTCATCTTGGTTCCAGGAGTTTCCTTAGTGTCACAATGCTCTCCATGCTTCCATTAGGCCCTGCTTTGCCACAATGGTCCCCTTGTTTCCATGAGGCCCCGCTGTGTCACAATGGACCTATGGTTCCGTGATGTTGCGTGGTGTCACCGTGCTCTTCTTGAATCCGCCGTGTAACCATGGACCATTGGTTCCATGCAGCCGTGTCACAATGGGCTCCTTGATTCCATGATTCCCCACGGTGTCACAATGGAGCCTTGTTTCTAGGAGGTTCTGTACTGTCACAATTGCCTCCTTGATGCCATCAGCCCCTGCAGTGTCACAATGGCTCCTTGGTTCCATGAGGAACACAATAGCTTGGCATAAGCATTGAGCAACAGCTGCTGAACACACCTGGCAACATCTGCTTGCATCAAAAGAGGGCTTCAAGCTGACAATGGCACCAGCAGCTTCCATCTGCAACAGAGACCCAGGAAAGGACAGGCTGTGCCGGTTTGGACAAATGTGGAGGAAAATATCCTCTTATAGAAGGCAGGTTACACCCAGCCCTCCCCCACCAGGTTTTTGGAAAAAAGAACTTTCCTGGGAAGAAAGTGAAAGAGATAAAACCTATTTTTCTAACAAACACACAGGAAAAGGATAACAATGCTAAATATTAAAACCTCTCGCTGTGCAGAGAAAGCTGGGATAATTTGAGAGTCCTTCTGTGTTTCGGTGGGGTCTCCTGAAACATCCATAGACAGCGAGGCCCGAGCAAAGAAACAGGGAGCGATTCTTGAGAGAAGTTGCAGAGCTCTTTCTTCTCCAGCCACATGGGCGGGGCACTGCCAAAGAACTGAGCAATCACAGCACAACCAGGGCCCTCCTCGCACAGGGCAACACAAAATAAGCAGTGCTGAACAGGATTAGGGCACATGTGAGCAGGGAGCAGGGAGACCCCGTGCCCAGGCCATGCCTCTACCCCAGGGTCCCCTCTCCCATGACCTCATGGCAGGGGGGAGGAACCCCAACACTTCCGTAGGTGCAGTCTCTCTCCTCCTCCTTGCAGCTGGCTCATGGGCCCACATTCAGGGCCCCCACCTCGGGAGAAAATTCTCCCAATGTGCTCTGATGTTGAAAGAGTCAAGAAGAGAAGAAGGGAAAAAAAACCCCCGAAGTCCCAGGAAAACAAAGTTCAACTCTCCATCTCCCCCCAGAGAAAAGGAGCTGAAAACTGGCTAAAAAGAAACAAAGTTGCTTCCCTCTGCTCTTGCTGCAAGCAGGATGCAGAGGAGTGTGTATGTGTGTCCTTGAACAAACGCTCTGAGAAGTTTGTCCGGTTTTTTTTCCTCTCCCCCCTCTCAGGCTCAGTTGAAAGGCACAGAAATGCACAAAGTTCACTTCTGGGCATAGAGCAGCAATAGGGGATACACATGATAAAGTCACCCCAAGACACAGGGACAGAGAATTCAGTGGAAAGACTCCGAGAATTCTGCTCCCAGAGATCATTCCTGCTCACACTGACCCTTGTAGAAAGGGGACATCGTTCCAGGCAGCCTGTACTGAGCATGTGGCTCCTGAGTAGGGTTTGTTGTTTAGGAAACCTGCTCCGGCTTTTCCATTCTTTCCTTGCAAACAGGAAAACTTCTCCTGGGGCTGTGTGCAGGCAGAGCCCTGAGGAGAGCAGGTGGCACATGGTGCGCTGGGCTGGGACAGCCAGCTGCAGAGCTCAAGGGAAGAAGCCCAAAGTGTCACAATGGCTCCTTGCCTTCCCATGCAACACCTGGGTCACAATGGTCTCCTTGATTCCATGAGGCCCCACTGTGTCACAATGGCTCCTTGGTTCCATCAGGTTCCGCAGTGTCACCATGGTCTCCTTTGATCTGCACTGTCATCATGGACAATTGGTTCCATGAGGCCCCGCAGTGTCACAATGGTCCCTTGGTTGCATAGCTTTTACGTTGTAACAATGGACTCCTTGCTTCTATGAGCTAGCCTGCTTTTTGCAGAGGTGTCTTTGGTTCCAACAAGGCCCCACTGTGTCTCAGTGCACCCTGGCTTCCATGTGGATCTGGAGTATCACAAAGGCTCCTTGGTTCCACCAGGTCCTGCTGTGTCACAATGGGTCCTGTGGTCCCTGAGGCCCTCCAAAGTCATCATGGATGCTTGCTTCCATGAGGTTCCATTATGTGCCAGTGGTCATCTTGGTTCCAGGAGTTTCCTTAGTGTCACAATGCTCTCCATGTTTCCATGATTCCCCACAATGTCACAATGCTCTCCAGGCTTCCATTAGGCCCTGCTTTGCCACAATGGTCCCCTTGTTTCCATGAGGCCCCGCTGTGTCACAATGGACGTACGGTTCCATGATGTTGCGTGGTGTCACCGTGCTCTTCTTGAATCCGCCGTGTAACCATGGACCATTGGTTCCATGCAGCCGTGTCACAATGGGCTCCTTGATTCCATGATTCCCCACGGTGTCACAATGGAGCCTTGTTTCTAGGAGGTTCTGTACTGTCACAATTGCCTCCTTGATGCCATCAGCCCCTGCAGTGTCACAATGGCTCCTTGGTTCCATGAGGAACACAATAGCTTGGCATAAGCATTGAGCAACAGCTGCTGAACACACCTGGCAACATCTGCTTGCATCAAAAGAGGGCTTCAAGCTGACAATGGCACCAGCAGCTTCCATCTGCAACAGACACCCAGGGAAAGGACAGGCTGTGCCGGTTTGGACAAATGTGGAGGAAAATATCCTCTGATAGAAGGCAGGTTACACCCAGCCCTCCCCCACCAGCTTCGGGAAAAAAGAATTTTCCTGGGAAGAAAGTGAAAGAGATAAAAACTACTTTTTTAACAAACACACAGGAAAAGGATAACAATGCTAAATATTAAAACCTCTCGCTGTGCAGAGAAAGCTGGGATAATTTGAGAGTCCTTCCGTGTTTCGGTGGGGTCTCCTGAAACATCCATAGACAGCGAGGCCCGTGCAAAGAAACAGGGAGCGATTCTTGAGAGAAGTTTCAGAGCTCTTTCTTCTCCAGCCACATGGGCGGGGCACTGCCAAAGAACTGAGCAATCACGGCACAACCAGGGCCCTCCTCGCACAAGGCAACACAAAATAAGCAGTGCTGAACAGGATTAGGGCACATGTGAGCAGGGAGCAGGGAGACCCCGTGCCCAGGCCATGCCTCTACCCCAGGGTCCCCTCTCCCATGACCTCATGGCAGGGGGGAGGAACCCCAACACTTCCGGAGGTCTAGTCTCTCTCCTCCTCCTTGCAGCTGGCTCATGGGCCCACATTCAGGGCCCCCACCTCGGGAGAAAATTCTCCCAATGTGCTCTGATGTTGAAAGAGTCAAGAAGAGAAGAAGGGAAAAAAAACCCCCGAAGTCCCAGGAAAACAAAGTTCAACTCTCCATCTCCCTCCAGAGAAAAGGAGCTGAAAACTGGCTAAAAAGAAACAAAGTTGCTTCCTCTGCTCTTGCTGCAAGCAGGATGCAGAGGAGTGTGTATGTGTGTCCTTGAACAAACGCTCTGAGAAGTTTGTCTGGCTTTTTTTTCCTCTCCCCCCTCTCAGGCTCAGTTGAAAGGCACAGAAATGCACAAAGTTCACTTCTGGGCATAGAGCAGCAATAGGGGGATACACATGATAAAGTCACCCCAAGACACAGGGACAGAGAATTCAGTGGAAAGACTCCGAGAATTCTGCTCCCAGAGATCATTCATTCCTGCTCACACTGACCCTTGTAGAAAGGGGACATCGTTCCCGGCAGCCTGTACTGAGCATGTGGCTCCTGAGTGGGGTTTGTTGTTTAGGAAACCTGCTCCGGCTTTTCCATTCTTTCCTTGCAAACAGGAAAACTTCTCCTGGGGCTGTGTGCAGGCAGAGCCCTGAGGAGAGCAGGTGGCACATGGTGCGCTGGGCTGGGACAGCCAGCTGCAGAGCTCAAGGGAAGAAGCCCAAAGTGTCACAATGGCTCCTTGCCTTCCCATGCAACACCTGGGTCACAATGGTCTCCTTGATTCCATGAGGCCCCACTGTGTCACAATGGCTCCTTGGTTCCATCAGGTTCCGCAGTGTCACCATGGTCTCTTTTGATCCGCACTGTCATCATGGACAATTGGTTCCATGAGGCCCCGCAGTGTCACAATGGTCCCTTGCTTCCATAGGTTTGATGTTGTAACAAAGGACTCCTTGCTTCTATGAGCTAGCCTGCTTTTTGCAGAGGTGTCTTTGGTTCCAACAAGGCCCCACTGTGTCTCAGTGCACCCTGGCTTCCATGTGGATGTGGAGTATCACAAAGGCTCCTTGGTTCCACCAGGTCCTGCTGTGTCACAATGGGTCCTGTGGTCCCTGAGGCCCTCCAAAACCATCGTGGAGGCTTGCTTCCATGAGGTTCCATTATGTGCCAGTGGTCATCTTGGTTCCAGGAGTTTCCTTAGTGTCACAATGCTCTCCATGCTTCCATTAGGCCCTGCTTTGCCACAATGGTCCCCTTGTTTCCATGAGGCCCCGCTGTGTCACAATGGACCTATGGTTCCGTGATGTTGCGTGGTGTCACCGTGCTCTTCTTGAATCCGCCGTGTAACCATGGACCATTGGTTCCATGCAGCCGTGTCACAATGGGCTCCTTGATTCCATGATTCCCCACGGTGTCACAATGGAGCCTTGTTTCTAGGAGGTTCTGTACTGTCACAATTGCCTCATTGATGCCATCAGCCCCTGCAGTGTCACAATGGCTCCTTGGTTCCATGAGGAACACAATAGCTTGGCATAAGCATTGAGCAACAGCTGCTGAACACACCTGGCAACATCTGCTTGCATCAAAAGAGGGCTTCAAGCTGACAATGGCACCAGCAGCTTCCATCTGCAACAGAGACCCAGGAAAGGACAGGCTGTGCCGGTTTGGACAAATGTGGAGGAAAATATCCTCTTATAGAAGGCAGGTTACACCCAGCCCTCCCCCACCAGGTTTTTGGAAAAAAGAACTTTCCTGGGAAGAAAGTGAAAGAGATAAAACCTATTTTTCTAACAAACACACAGGAAAAGGATAACAATGCTAAATATTAAAAGCTCTCGCTGTGCAGAGAAAGCTGGGATAATTTGAGAGTCCTTCTGTGTTTCGGTGGGGTCTCCTGAAACATCCATAGACAGCGAGGCCCGTGCAAAGAAACAGGGAGCGATTCTTGAGAGAAGTTTCAGAGCTCTTTCTTCTCCAGCCACATGGGCGGGGCACTGCCAAAGAACTGAGCAATCACAGCACAACCAGGGCCCTCCTCGCACAGGGCAACACAAAATAAGCAGTGCTGAACAGGATTAGGGCACATGTGAGCAGGGAGCAGGGAGACCCCGTGCCCAGGCCATGCCTCTACCCCAGGGTCCCCTCTCCCATGACCTCATGGCAGGGGGGAGGAACCCCAACACTTCCGTAGGTGCAGTCTCTCTCCTCCTCCTTGCAGCTGGCTCATGGGCCCACATTCAGGGCCCCCACCTCGGGAGAAAATTCTCCCAATGTGCTCTGATGTTGAAAGAGTCAAGAAGAGAAGAAGGGAAAAAAAACCCCCGAAGTCCCAGGAAAACAAAGTTCAACTCTCCATCTCCCCCCAGAGAAAAGGAGCTGAAAACTGGCTAAAAAGAAACAAAGTTGCTTCCCTCTGCTCTTGCTGCAAGCAGGATGCAGAGGAGTGTGTATGTGTGTCCTTGAACAAACGCTCTGAGAAGTTTGTCCGGTTTTTTTCCTCTCCCCCCTCTCAGGCTCAGTTGAAAGGCACAGAAATGCACAAAGTTCACTTCTGGGCATAGAGCAGCAATAGGGGATACACATGATAAAGTCACCCCAAGACACAGGGACAGAGAATTCAGTGGAAAGACTCCGAGAATTCTGCTCCCAGAGATCATTCCTGCTCACACTGACCCTTGTAGAAAGGGGACATCGTTCCAGGCAGCCTGTACTGAGCATGTGGCTCCTGAGTAGGGTTTGTTGTTTAGGAAACCTGCTCCGGCTTTTCCATTCTTTCCTTGCAAACAGGAAAACTTCTCCTGGGGCTGTGTGCAGGCAGAGCCCTGAGGAGAGCAGGTGGCACATGGTGCGCTGGGCTGGGACAGCCAGCTGCAGAGCTCAAGGGAAGAAGCCCAAAGTGTCACAATGGCTCCTTGCCTTCCCATGCAACACCTGGGTCACAATGGTCTCCTTGATTCCATGAGGCCCCACTGTGTCACAATGGCTCCTTGGTTCCATCAGGTTCCGCAGTGTCACCATGGTCTCCTTTGATCCGCACTGTCATCATGGACAATTGGTTCCATGAGGCCCCGCAGTGTCACAATGGTCCCTTGGTTGCATAGCTTTTACGTTGTAACAATGGACTCCTTGCTTCTATGAGCTAGCCTGCTTTTTGCAGAGGTGTCTTTGGTTCCAACAAGGCCCCACTGTGTCTCAGTGCACCCTGGCTTCCATGTGGATCTGGAGTATCACAAAGGCTCCTTGGTTCCACCAGGTCCTGCTGTGTCACAATGGGTCCTGTGGTCCCTGAGGCCCTCCAAAGTCATCATGGATGCTTGCTTCCATGAGGTTCCATTATGTGCCAGTGGTCATCTTGGTTCCAGGAGTTTCCTTAGTGTCACAATGCTCTCCATGTTTCCATGATTCCCCACAATGTCACAATGCTCTCCAGGCTTCCATTAGGCCCTGCTTTGCCACAATGGTCCCCTTGTTTCCATGCGGCCTTGCTGTGTCACAATGGACGTACGGTTCCATGATGTTGCGTGGTGTCACCGTGCTCTTCTTGAATCCGCCGTGTAACCATGGACCATTGGTTCCATGCAGCCGTGTCACAATGGGCTCCTTGATTCCATGATTCCCCACGGTGTCACAATGGAGCCTTGTTTCTAGGAGGTTCTGTACTGTCACAATTGCCTCCTTGATGCCATCAGCCCCTGCAGTGTCACAATGGCTCCTTGGTTCCATGAGGAACACAATAGCTTGGCATAAGCATTGAGCAACAGCTGCTGAACACACCTGGCAACATCTGCTTGCATCAAAAGAGGGCTTCAAG
Source organism: Aphelocoma coerulescens (assembly GCF_041296385.1). Taxonomy (NCBI): domain Eukaryota; kingdom Metazoa; phylum Chordata; class Aves; order Passeriformes; family Corvidae; genus Aphelocoma; species Aphelocoma coerulescens. The sequence continues at coordinate 261,964 of NW_027183533.1, forward strand.
CTGACAATGGCACCAGCAGCTTCCATCTGCAACAGACACCCAGGGAAAGGACAGGCTGTGCCGGTTTGGACAAATGTGGAGGAAAATATCCTCTGATAGAAGGCAGGTTACACCCAGCCCTCCCCCACCAGCTTCGGGAAAAAAGAATTTTCCTGGGAAGAAAGTGAAAGAGATAAAAACTACTTTTTTAACAAACACACAGGAAAAGGATAACAATGCTAAATATTAAAACCTCTCGCTGTGCAGAGAAAGCTGGGATAATTTGAGAGTCCTTCCGTGTTTCGGTGGGGTCTCCTGAAACATCCATAGACAGCGAGGCCCGTGCAAAGAAACAGGGAGCGATTCTTGAGAGAAGTTGCAGAGCTCTTTCTTCTCCAGCCACATGGGCGGGGCACTGCCAAAGAACTGAGCAATCACGGCACAACCAGGGCCCTCCTGGCACAGGGCAACACAAAATAAGCAGTGCTGAACAGGATTAGGGCACATGTGAGCAGGGAGCAGGGAGACCCCGTGCCCAGGCCATGCCTCTACCCCAGGGTCCCCTCTCCCATGACCTCATGGCAGGGGGGAGGAACCCCAACACTTCCGGAGGTGTAGTCTCTCTCCTCCTCCTTGCAGCTGGCTCATGGGCCCACATTCAGGGCCCCCACCTCGGGAGAAAATTCTCCCAATGTGCTCTGATGTTGAAAGAGTCAAGAAGAGAAGAAGGGAAAAAAAACCCCCGAAGTCCCAGGAAAACAAAGTTCAACTCTCCATCTCCCTCCAGAGAAAAGGAGCTGAAAACTGGCTAAAAAGAAACAAAGTTGCTTCCTCTGCTCTTGCTGCAAGCAGGATGCAGAGGAGTGTGTATGTGTGTCCTTGAACAAACGCTCTGAGAAGTTTGTCTGGCTTTTTTTTCCTCTCCCCCCTCTCAGGCTCAGTTGAAAGGCACAGAAATGCACAAAGTTCACTTCTGGGCATAGAGCAGCAATAGGGGGATACACATGATAAAGTCACCCCAAGACACAGGGACAGAGAATTCAGTGGAAAGACTCTGAGAATTCTGCTCCCAGAGATCATTCATTCCTGCTCACACTGACCCTTGTAGAAAGGGGACATCGTTCCCGGCAGCCTGTACTGAGCATGTGGCTCCTGAGTGGGGTTTGTTGTTTAGGAAACCTGCTCCGGCTTTTCCATTCTTTCCTTGCAAACAGGAAAACTTCTCCTGGGGCTGTGTGCAGGCAGAGCCCTGAGGAGAGCAGGTGGCACATGGTGCGCTGGGCTGGGACAGCCAGCTGCAGAGCTCAAGGGAAGAAGCCCAAAGTGTCACAATGGCTCCTTGCCTTCCCATGCAACACCTGGGTCACAATGGTCTCCTTGATTCCATGAGGCCCCACTGTGTCACAATGGCTCCTTGGTTCCATCAGGTTCCGCAGTGTCACCATGGTCTCTTTTGATCCGCACTGTCATCATGGACAATTGGTTCCATGAGGCCCCGCAGTGTCACAATGGTCCCTTGCTTCCATAGGTTTGATGTTGTAACAAAGGACTCCTTGCTTCTATGAGCTAGCCTGCTTTTTGCAGAGGTGTCTTTGGTTCCAACAAGGCCCCGCTGTGTCTCAGTGCACCCTGGCTTCCATGTGGATGTGGAGTATCACAAAGGCTCCTTGGTTCCACCAGGTCCTGCTGTGTCACAATGGGTCCTGTGGTCCCTGAGGCCCTCCAAAACCATCGTGGAGGCTTGCTTCCATGAGGTTCCATTATGTGCCAGTGGTCATCTTGGTTCCAGGAGTTTCCTTAGTGTCACAATGCTCTCCATGCTTCCATTAGGCCCTGCTTTGCCACAATGGTCCCCTTGTTTCCATGAGGCCCCGCTGTGTCACAATGGACCTATGGTTCCGTGATGTTGCGTGGTGTCACCGTGCTCTTCTTGAATCCGCCGTGTAACCATGGACCATTGGTTCCATGCAGCCGTGTCACAATGGGCTCCTTGATTCCATGATTCCCCACGGTGTCACAATGGAGCCTTGTTTCTAGGAGGTTCTGTACTGTCACAATTGCCTCCTTGATGCCATCAGCCCCTGCAGTGTCACAATGGCTCCTTGGTTCCATGAGGAACACAATAGCTTGGCATAAGCATTGAGCAACAGCTGCTGAACACACCTGGCAACATCTGCTTGCATCAAAAGAGGGCTTCAAGCTGACAATGGCACCAGCAGCTTCCATCTGCAACAGAGACCCAGGAAAGGACAGGCTGTGCCGGTTTGGACAAATGTGGAGGAAAATATCCTCTTATAGAAGGCAGGTTACACCCAGCCCTCCCCCACCAGGTTTTTGGAAAAAAGAACTTTCCTGGGAAGAAAGTGAAAGAGATAAAACCTATTTTTCTAACAAACACACAGGAAAAGGATAACAATGCTAAATATTAAAACCTCTCGCTGTGCAGAGAAAGCTGGGATAATTTGAGAGTCCTTCTGTGTTTCGGTGGGGTCTCCTGAAACATCCATAGACAGCGAGGCCCGAGCAAAGAAACAGGGAGCGATTCTTGAGAGAAGTTTCAGAGCTCTTTCTTCTCCAGCCACATGGGCGGGGCACTGCCAAAGAACTGAGCAATCACAGCACAACCAGGGCCCTCCTCGCACAGGGCAACACAAAATAAGCAGTGCTGAACAGGATTAGGGCACATGTGAGCAGGGAGCAGGGAGACCCCGTGCCCAGGCCATGCCTCTACCCCAGGGTCCCCTCTCCCATGACCTCATGGCAGGGGGGAGGAACCCCAACACTTCCGTAGGTGCAGTCTCTCTCCTCCTCCTTGCAGCTGGCTCATGGGCCCACATTCAGGGCCCCCACCTCGGGAGAAAATTCTCCCAATGTGCTCTGATGTTGAAAGAGTCAAGAAGAGAAGAAGGGAAAAAAAACCCCCGAAGTCCCAGGAAAACAAAGTTCAACTCTCCATCTCCCCCCAGAGAAAAGGAGCTGAAAACTGGCTAAAAAGAAACAAAGTTGCTTCCCTCTGCTCTTGCTGCAAGCAGGATGCAGAGGAGTGTGTATGTGTGTCCTTGAACAAACGCTCTGAGAAGTTTGTCCGGTTTTTTTTCCTCTCCCCCCTCTCAGGCTCAGTTGAAAGGCACAGAAATGCACAAAGTTCACTTCTGGGCATAGAGCAGCAATAGGGGATACACATGATAAAGTCACCCCAAGACACAGGGACAGAGAATTCAGTGGAAAGACTCCGAGAATTCTGCTCCCAGAGATCATTCCTGCTCACACTGACCCTTGTAGAAAGGGGACATCGTTCCAGGCAGCCTGTACTGAGCATGTGGCTCCTGAGTAGGGTTTGTTGTTTAGGAAACCTGCTCCGGCTTTTCCATTCTTTCCTTGCAAACAGGAAAACTTCTCCTGGGGCTGTGTGCAGGCAGAGCCCTGAGGAGAGCAGGTGGCACATGGTGCGCTGGGCTGGGACAGCCAGCTGCAGAGCTCAAGGGAAGAAGCCCAAAGTGTCACAATGGCTCCTTGCCTTCCCATGCAACACCTGGGTCACAATGGTCTCCTTGATTCCATGAGGCCCCACTGTGTCACAATGGCTCCTTGGTTCCATCAGGTTCCGCAGTGTCACCATGGTCTCCTTTGATCCGCACTGTCATCATGGACAATTGGTTCCATGAGGCCCCGCAGTGTCACAATGGTCCCTTGGTTGCATAGCTTTTACGTTGTAACAATGGACTCCTTGCTTCTATGAGCTAGCCTGCTTTTTGCAGAGGTGTCTTTGGTTCCAACAAGGCCCCACTGTGTCTCAGTGCACCCTGGCTTCCATGTGGATCTGGAGTATCACAAAGGCTCCTTGGTTCCACCAGGTCCTGCTGTGTCACAATGGGTCCTGTGGTCCCTGAGGCCCTCCAAAGTCATCATGGATGCTTGCTTCCATGAGGTTCCATTATGTGCCAGTGGTCATCTTGGTTCCAGGAGTTTCCTTAGTGTCACAATGCTCTCCATGTTTCCATGATTCCCCACAATGTCACAATGCTCTCCAGGCTTCCATTAGGCCCTGCTTTGCCACAATGGTCCCCTTGTTTCCATGCGGCCTTGCTGTGTCACAATGGACGTACGGTTCCATGATGTTGCGTGGTGTCACCGTGCTCTTCTTGAATCCGCCGTGTAACCATGGACCATTGGTTCCATGCAGCCGTGTCACAATGGGCTCCTTGATTCCATGATTCCCCACGGTGTCACAATGGAGCCTTGTTTCTAGGAGGTTCTGTACTGTCACAATTGCCTCCTTGATGCCATCAGCCCCTGCAGTGTCACAATGGCTCCTTGGTTCCATGAGGAACACAATAGCTTGGCATAAGCATTGAGCAACAGCTGCTGAACACACCTGGCAACATCTGCTTGCATCAAAAGAGGGCTTCAAGCTGACAATGGCACCAGCAGCTTCCATCTGCAACAGACACCCAGGGAAAGGACAGGCTGTGCCGGTTTGGACAAATGTGGAGGAAAATATCCTCTGATAGAAGGCAGGTTACACCCAGCCCTCCCCCACCAGCTTCGGGAAAAAAGAATTTTCCTGGGAAGAAAGTGAAAGAGATAAAAACTACTTTTTTAACAAACACACAGGAAAAGGATAACAATGCTAAATATTAAAACCTCTCGCTGTGCAGAGAAAGCTGGGATAATTTGAGAGTCCTTCCGTGTTTCGGTGGGGTCTCCTGAAACATCCATAGACAGCGAGGCCCGTGCAAAGAAACAGGGAGCGATTCTTGAGAGAAGTTGCAGAGCTCTTTCTTCTCCAGCCACATGGGCGGGGCACTGCCAAAGAACTGAGCAATCACGGCACAACCAGGGCCCTCCTGGCACAGGGCAACACAAAATAAGCAGTGCTGAACAGGATTAGGGCACATGTGAGCAGGGAGCAGGGAGACCCCGTGCCCAGGCCATGCCTCTACCCCAGGGTCCCCTCTCCCATGACCTCATGGCAGGGGGGAGGAACCCCAACACTTCCGGAGGTGTAGTCTCTCTCCTCCTCCTTGCAGCTGGCTCATGGGCCCACATTCAGGGCCCCCACCTCGGGAGAAAATTCTCCCAATGTGCTCTGATGTTGAAAGAGTCAAGAAGAGAAGAAGGGAAAAAAAACCCCCGAAGTCCCAGGAAAACAAAGTTCAACTCTCCATCTCCCTCCAGAGAAAAGGAGCTGAAAACTGGCTAAAAAGAAACAAAGTTGCTTCCTCTGCTCTTGCTGCAAGCAGGATGCAGAGGAGTGTGTATGTGTGTCCTTGAACAAACGCTCTGAGAAGTTTGTCTGGCTTTTTTTTCCTCTCCCCCCTCTCAGGCTCAGTTGAAAGGCACAGAAATGCACAAAGTTCACTTCTGGGCATAGAGCAGCAATAGGGGGATACACATGATAAAGTCACCCCAAGACACAGGGACAGAGAATTCAGTGGAAAGACTCCGAGAATTCTGCTCCCAGAGATCATTCATTCCTGCTCACACTGACCCTTGTAGAAAGGGGACATCGTTCCCGGCAGCCTGTACTGAGCATGTGGCTCCTGAGTGGGGTTTGTTGTTTAGGAAACCTGCTCCGGCTTTTCCATTCTTTCCTTGCAAACAGGAAAACTTCTCCTGGGGCTGTGTGCAGGCAGAGCCCTGAGGAGAGCAGGTGGCACATGGTGCGCTGGGCTGGGACAGCCAGCTGCAGAGCTCAAGGGAAGAAGCCCAAAGTGTCACAATGGCTCCTTGCCTTCCCATGCAACACCTGGGTCACAATGGTCTCCTTGATTCCATGAGGCCCCACTGTGTCACAATGGCTCCTTGGTTCCATCAGGTTCCGCAGTGTCACCATGGTCTCTTTTGATCCGCACTGTCATCATGGACAATTGGTTCCATGAGGCCCCGCAGTGTCACAATGGTCCCTTGCTTCCATAGGTTTGATGTTGTAACAAAGGACTCCTTGCTTCTATGAGCTAGCCTGCTTTTTGCAGAGGTGTCTTTGGTTCCAACAAGGCCCCGCTGTGTCTCAGTGCACCCTGGCTTCCATGTGGATGTGGAGTATCACAAAGGCTCCTTGGTTCCACCAGGTCCTGCTGTGTCACAATGGGTCCTGTGGTCCCTGAGGCCCTCCAAAACCATCGTGGAGGCTTGCTTCCATGAGGTTCCATTATGTGCCAGTGGTCATCTTGGTTCCAGGAGTTTCCTTAGTGTCACAATGCTCTCCATGCTTCCATTAGGCCCTGCTTTGCCACAATGGTCCCCTTGTTTCCATGAGGCCCCGCTGTGTCACAATGGACCTATGGTTCCGTGATGTTGTGTGGTGTCACCGTGCTCTTCTTGAATCCGCCGTGTAACCATGGACCATTGGTTCCATGCAGCCGTGTCACAATGGGCTCCTTGATTCCATGATTCCCCACGGTGTCACAATGGAGCCTTGTTTCTAGGAGGTTCTGTACTGTCACAATTGCCTCCTTGATGCCATCAGCCCCTGCAGTGTCACAATGGCTCCTTGGTTCCATGAGGAACACAATAGCTTGGCATAAGCATTGAGCAACAGCTGCTGAACACACCTGGCAACATCTGCTTGCATCAAAAGAGGGCTTCAAGCTGACAATGGCACCAGCAGCTTCCATCTGCAACAGAGACCCAGGAAAGGACAGGCTGTGCCGGTTTGGACAAATGTGGAGGAAAATATCCTCTTATAGAAGGCAGGTTACACCCAGCCCTCCCCCACCAGGTTTTTGGAAAAAAGAACTTTCCTGGGAAGAAAGTGAAAGAGATAAAACCTATTTTTCTAACAAACACACAGGAAAAGGATAACAATGCTAAATATTAAAACCTCTCGCTGTGCAGAGAAAGCTGGGATAATTTGAGAGTCCTTCTGTGTTTCGGTGGGGTCTCCTGAAACATCCATAGACAGCGAGGCCCGTGCAAAGAAACAGGGAGCGATTCTTGAGAGAAGTTTCAGAGCTCTTTCTTCTCCAGCCACATGGGCGGGGCACTGCCAAAGAACTGAGCAATCACAGCACAACCAGGGCCCTCCTCGCACAGGGCAACACAAAATAAGCAGTGCTGAACAGGATTAGGGCACATGTGAGCAGGGAGCAGGGAGACCCCGTGCCCAGGCCATGCCTCTACCCCAGGGTCCCCTCTCCCATGACCTCATGGCAGGGGGGAGGAACCCCAACACTTCCGTAGGTGCAGTCTCTCTCCTCCTCCTTGCAGCTGGCTCATGGGCCCACATTCAGGGCCCCCACCTCGGGAGAAAATTCTCCCAATGTGCTCTGATGTTGAAAGAGTCAAGAAGAGAAGAAGGGAAAAAAAACCCCCGAAGTCCCAGGAAAACAAAGTTCAACTCTCCATCTCCCCCCAGAGAAAAGGAGCTGAAAACTGGCTAAAAAGAAACAAAGTTGCTTCCCTCTGCTCTTGCTGCAAGCAGGATGCAGAGGAGTGTGTATGTGTGTCCTTGAACAAACGCTCTGAGAAGTTTGTCCGGTTTTTTTTCCTCTCCCCCCTCTCAGGCTCAGTTGAAAGGCACAGAAATGCACAAAGTTCACTTCTGGGCATAGAGCAGCAATAGGGGATACACATGATAAAGTCACCCCAAGACACAGGGACAGAGAATTCAGTGGAAAGACTCCGAGAATTCTGCTCCCAGAGATCATTCCTGCTCACACTGACCCTTGTAGAAAGGGGACATCGTTCCAGGCAGCCTGTACTGAGCATGTGGCTCCTGAGTAGGGTTTGTTGTTTAGGAAACCTGCTCCGGCTTTTCCATTCTTTCCTTGCAAACAGGAAAACTTCTCCTGGGGCTGTGTGCAGGCAGAGCCCTGAGGAGAGCAGGTGGCACATGGTGCGCTGGGCTGGGACAGCCAGCTGCAGAGCTCAAGGGAAGAAGCCCAAAGTGTCACAATGGCTCCTTGCCTTCCCATGCAACACCTGGGTCACAATGGTCTCCTTGATTCCATGAGGCCCCACTGTGTCACAATGGCTCCTTGGTTCCATCAGGTTCCGCAGTGTCACCATGGTCTCCTTTGATCCGCACTGTCATCATGGACAATTGGTTCCATGAGGCCCCGCAGTGTCACAATGGTCCCTTGGTTGCATAGCTTTTACGTTGTAACAATGGACTCCTTGCTTCTATGAGCTAGCCTGCTTTTTGCAGAGGTGTCTTTGGTTCCAACAAGGCCCCACTGTGTCTCAGTGCACCCTGGCTTCCATGTGGATCTGGAGTATCACAAAGGCTCCTTGGTTCCACCAGGTCCTGCTGTGTCACAATGGGTCCTGTGGTCCCTGAGGCCCTCCAAAGTCATCATGGATGCTTGCTTCCATGAGGTTCCATTATGTGCCAGTGGTCATCTTGGTTCCAGGAGTTTCCTTAGTGTCACAATGCTCTCCATGTTTCCATGATTCCCCACAATGTCACAATGCTCTCCAGGCTTCCATTAGGCCCTGCTTTGCCACAATGGTCCCCTTGTTTCCATGCGGCCTTGCTGTGTCACAATGGACGTACGGTTCCATGATGTTGCGTGGTGTCACCGTGCTCTTCTTGAATCCGCCGTGTAACCATGGACCATTGGTTCCATGCAGCCGTGTCACAATGGGCTCCTTGATTCCATGATTCCCCACGGTGTCACAATGGAGCCTTGTTTCTAGGAGGTTCTGTACTGTCACAATTGCCTCCTTGATGCCATCAGCCCCTGCAGTGTCACAATGGCTCCTTGGTTCCATGAGGAACACAATAGCTTGGCATAAGCATTGAGCAACAGCTGCTGAACACACCTGGCAACATCTGCTTGCATCAAAAGAGGGCTTCAAGCTGACAATGGCACCAGCAGCTTCCATCTGCAACAGACACCCAGGGAAAGGACAGGCTGTGCCGGTTTGGACAAATGTGGAGGAAAATATCCTCTGATAGAAGGCAGGTTACACCCAGCCCTCCCCCACCAGCTTCGGGAAAAAAGAATTTTCCTGGGAAGAAAGTGAAAGAGATAAAAACTACTTTTTTAACAAACACACAGGAAAAGGATAACAATGCTAAATATTAAAACCTCTCGCTGTGCAGAGAAAGCTGGGATAATTTGAGAGTCCTTCCGTGTTTCGGTGGGGTCTCCTGAAACATCCATAGACAGCGAGGCCCGTGCAAAGAAACAGGGAGCGATTCTTGAGAGAAGTTTCAGAGCTCTTTCTTCTCCAGCCACATGGGCGGGGCACTGCCAAAGAACTGAGCAATCACGGCACAACCAGGGCCCTCCTGGCACAGGGCAACACAAAATAAGCAGTGCTGAACAGGATTAGGGCACATGTGAGCAGGGAGCAGGGAGACCCCGTGCCCAGGCCATGCCTCTACCCCAGGGTCCCCTCTCCCATGACCTCATGGCAGGGGGGAGGAACCCCAACACTTCCGGAGGTGTAGTCTCTCTCCTCCTCCTTGCAGCTGGCTCATGGGCCCACATTCAGGGCCCCCACCTCGGGAGAAAATTCTCCCAATGTGCTCTGATGTTGAAAGAGTCAAGAAGAGAAGAAGGGAAAAAAAACCCCCGAAGTCCCAGGAAAACAAAGTTCAACTCTCCATCTCCCTCCAGAGAAAAGGAGCTGAAAACTGGCTAAAAAGAAACAAAGTTGCTTCCTCTGCTCTTGCTGCAAGCAGGATGCAGAGGAGTGTGTATGTGTGTCCTTGAACAAACGCTCTGAGAAGTTTGTCTGGCTTTTTTTTCCTCTCCCCCCTCTCAGGCTCAGTTGAAAGGCACAGAAATGCACAAAGTTCACTTCTGGGCATAGAGCAGCAATAGGGGGATACACATGATAAAGTCACCCCAAGACACAGGGACAGAGAATTCAGTGGAAAGACTCCGAGAATTCTGCTCCCAGAGATCATTCATTCCTGCTCACACTGACCCTTGTAGAAAGGGGACATCGTTCCCGGCAGCCTGTACTGAGCATGTGGCTCCTGAGTGGGGTTTGTTGTTTAGGAAACCTGCTCCGGCTTTTCCATTCTTTCCTTGCAAACAGGAAAACTTCTCCTGGGGCTGTGTGCAGGCAGAGCCCTGAGGAGAGCAGGTGGCACATGGTGCGCTGGGCTGGGACAGCCAGCTGCAGAGCTCAAGGGAAGAAGCCCAAAGTGTCACAATGGCTCCTTGCCTTCCCATGCAACACCTGGGTCACAATGGTCTCCTTGATTCCATGAGGCCCCACTGTGTCACAATGGCTCCTTGGTTCCATCAGGTTCCGCAGTGTCACCATGGTCTCTTTTGATCCGCACTGTCATCATGGACAATTGGTTCCATGAGGCCCCGCAGTGTCACAATGGTCCCTTGCTTCCATAGGTTTGATGTTGTAACAAAGGACTCCTTGCTTCTATGAGCTAGCCTGCTTTTTGCAGAGGTGTCTTTGGTTCCAACAAGGCCCCGCTGTGTCTCAGTGCACCCTGGCTTCCATGTGGATCTGGAGTATCACAAAGGCTCCTTGGTTCCACCAGGTCCTGCTGTGTCACAATGGGTCCTGTGGTCCCTGAGGCCCTCCAAAACCATCGTGGAGGCTTGCTTCCATGAGGTTCCATTATGTGCCAGTGGTCATCTTGGTTCCAGGAGTTTCCTTAGTGTCACAATGCTCTCCATGCTTCCATTAGGCCCTGCTTTGCCACAATGGTCCCCTTGTTTCCATGAGGCCCCGCTGTGTCACAATGGACCTATGGTTCCGTGATGTTGCGTGGTGTCACCGTGCTCTTCTTGAATCCGCCGTGTAACCATGGACCATTGGTTCCATGCAGCCGTGTCACAATGGGCTCCTTGATTCCATGATTCCCCACGGTGTCACAATGGAGCCTTGTTTCTAGGAGGTTCTGTACTGTCACAATTGCCTCCTTGATGCCATCAGCCCCTGCAGTGTCACAATGGCTCCTTGGTTCCATGAGGAACACAATAGCTTGGCATAAGCATTGAGCAACAGCTGCTGAACACACCTGGCAACATCTGCTTGCATCAAAAGAGGGCTTCAAGCTGACAATGGCACCAGCAGCTTCCATCTGCAACAGAGACCCAGGAAAGGACAGGCTGTGCCGGTTTGGACAAATGTGGAGGAAAATATCCTCTTATAGAAGGCAGGTTACACCCAGCCCTCCCCCACCAGGTTTTTGGAAAAAAGAACTTTCCTGGGAAGAAAGTGAAAGAGATAAAACCTATTTTTCTAACAAACACACAGGAAAAGGATAACAATGCTAAATATTAAAACCTCTCGCTGTGCAGAGAAAGCTGGGATAATTTGAGAGTCCTTCTGTGTTTCGGTGGGGTCTCCTGAAACATCCATAGACAGCGAGGCCCGTGCAAAGAAACAGGGAGCGATTCTTGAGAGAAGTTGCAGAGCTCTTTCTTCTCCAGCCACATGGGCGGGGCACTGCCAAAGAACTGAGCAATCACAGCACAACCAGGGCCCTCCTCGCACAGGGCAACACAAAATAAGCAGTGCTGAACAGGATTAGGGCACATGTGAGCAGGGAGCAGGGAGACCCCGTGCCCAGGCCATGCCTCTACCCCAGGGTCCCCTCTCCCATGACCTCATGGCAGGGGGGAGGAACCCCAACACTTCCGTAGGTGCAGTCTCTCTCCTCCTCCTTGCAGCTGGCTCATGGGCCCACATTCAGGGCCCCCACCTCGGGAGAAAATTCTCCCAATGTGCTCTGATGTTGAAAGAGTCAAGAAGAGAAGAAGGGAAAAAAAACCCCCGAAGTCCCAGGAAAACAAAGTTCAACTCTCCATCTCCCCCCAGAGAAAAGGAGCTGAAAACTGGCTAAAAAGAAACAAAGTTGCTTCCCTCTGCTCTTGCTGCAAGCAGGATGCAGAGGAGTGTGTATGTGTGTCCTTGAACAAACGCTCTGAGAAGTTTGTCCGGTTTTTTTTCCTCTCCCCCCTCTCAGGCTCAGTTGAAAGGCACAGAAATGCACAAAGTTCACTTCTGGGCATAGAGCAGCAATAGGGGATACACATGATAAAGTCACCCCAAGACACAGGGACAGAGAATTCAGTGGAAAGACTCCGAGAATTCTGCTCCCAGAGATCATTCCTGCTCACACTGACCCTTGTAGAAAGGGGACATCGTTCCAGGCAGCCTGTACTGAGCATGTGGCTCCTGAGTAGGGTTTGTTGTTTAGGAAACCTGCTCCGGCTTTTCCATTCTTTCCTTGCAAACAGGAAAACTTCTCCTGGGGCTGTGTGCAGGCAGAGCCCTGAGGAGAGCAGGTGGCACATGGTGCGCTGGGCTGGGACAGCCAGCTGCAGAGCTCAAGGGAAGAAGCCCAAAGTGTCACAATGGCTCCTTGCCTTCCCATGCAACACCTGGGTCACAATGGTCTCCTTGATTCCATGAGGCCCCACTGTGTCACAATGGCTCCTTGGTTCCATCAGGTTCCGCAGTGTCACCATGGTCTCCTTTGATCCGCACTGTCATCATGGACAATTGGTTCCATGAGGCCCCGCAGTGTCACAATGGTCCCTTGGTTGCATAGCTTTTACGTTGTAACAATGGACTCCTTGCTTCTATGAGCTAGCCTGCTTTTTGCAGAGGTGTCTTTGGTTCCAACAAGGCCCCACTGTGTCTCAGTGCACCCTGGCTTCCATGTGGATCTGGAGTATCACAAAGGCTCCTTGGTTCCACCAGGTCCTGCTGTGTCACAATGGGTCCTGTGGTCCCTGAGGCCCTCCAAAGTCATCATGGATGCTTGCTTCCATGAGGTTCCATTATGTGCCAGTGGTCATCTTGGTTCCAGGAGTTTCCTTAGTGTCACAATGCTCTCCATGTTTCCATGATTCCCCACAATGTCACAATGCTCTCCAGGCTTCCATTAGGCCCTGCTTTGCCACAATGGTCCCCTTGTTTCCATGCGGCCTTGCTGTGTCACAATGGACGTACGGTTCCATGATGTTGCGTGGTGTCACCGTGCTCTTCTTGAATCCGCCGTGTAACCATGGACCATTGGTTCCATGCAGCCGTGTCACAATGGGCTCCTTGATTCCATGATTCCCCACGGTGTCACAATGGAGCCTTGTTTCTAGGAGGTTCTGTACTGTCACAATTGCCTCCTTGATGCCATCAGCCCCTGCAGTGTCACAATGGCTCCTTGGTTCCATGAGGAACACAATAGCTTGGCATAAGCATTGAGCAACAGCTGCTGAACACACCTGGCAACATCTGCTTGCATCAAAAGAGGGCTTCAAGCTGACAATGGCACCAGCAGCTTCCATCTGCAACAGACACCCAGGGAAAGGACAGGCTGTGCCGGTTTGGACAAATGTGGAGGAAAATATCCTCTGATAGAAGGCAGGTTACACCCAGCCCTCCCCCACCAGCTTCGGGAAAAAAGAATTTTCCTGGGAAGAAAGTGAAAGAGATAAAAACTACTTTTTTAACAAACACACAGGAAAAGGATAACAATGCTAAATATTAAAACCTCTCGCTGTGCAGAGAAAGCTGGGATAATTTGAGAGTCCTTCCGTGTTTCGGTGGGGTCTCCTGAAACATCCATAGACAGCGAGGCCCGTGCAAAGAAACAGGGAGCGATTCTTGAGAGAAGTTGCAGAGCTCTTTCTTCTCCAGCCACATGGGCGGGGCACTGCCAAAGAACTGAGCAATCACGGCACAACCAGGGCCCTCCTGGCACAGGGCAACACAAAATAAGCAGTGCTGAACAGGATTAGGGCACATGTGAGCAGGGAGCAGGGAGACCCCGTGCCCAGGCCATGCCTCTACCCCAGGGTCCCCTCTCCCATGACCTCATGGCAGGGGGGAGGAACCCCAACACTTCCGGAGGTGTAGTCTCTCTCCTCCTCCTTGCAGCTGGCTCATGGGCCCACATTCAGGGCCCCCACCTCGGGAGAAAATTCTCCCAATGTGCTCTGATGTTGAAAGAGTCAAGAAGAGAAGAAGGGAAAAAAAACCCCCGAAGTCCCAGGAAAACAAAGTTCAACTCTCCATCTCCCTCCAGAGAAAAGGAGCTGAAAACTGGCTAAAAAGAAACAAAGTTGCTTCCTCTGCTCTTGCTGCAAGCAGGATGCAGAGGAGTGTGTATGTGTGTCCTTGAACAAACGCTCTGAGAAGTTTGTCTGGCTTTTTTTTCCTCTCCCCCCTCTCAGGCTCAGTTGAAAGGCACAGAAATGCACAAAGTTCACTTCTGGGCATAGAGCAGCAATAGGGGGATACACATGATAAAGTCACCCCAAGACACAGGGACAGAGAATTCAGTGGAAAGACTCCGAGAATTCTGCTCCCAGAGATCATTCATTCCTGCTCACACTGACCCTTGTAGAAAGGGGACATCGTTCCCGGCAGCCTGTACTGAGCATGTGGCTCCTGAGTGGGGTTTGTTGTTTAGGAAACCTGCTCCGGCTTTTCCATTCTTTCCTTGCAAACAGGAAAACTTCTCCTGGGGCTGTGTGCAGGCAGAGCCCTGAGGAGAGCAGGTGGCACATGGTGCGCTGGGCTGGGACAGCCAGCTGCAGAGCTCAAGGGAAGAAGCCCAAAGTGTCACAATGGCTCCTTGCCTTCCCATGCAACACCTGGGTCACAATGGTCTCCTTGATTCCATGAGGCCCCACTGTGTCACAATGGCTCCTTGGTTCCATCAGGTTCCGCAGTGTCACCATGGTCTCTTTTGATCCGCACTGTCATCATGGACAATTGGTTCCATGAGGCCCCGCAGTGTCACAATGGTCCCTTGCTTCCATAGGTTTGATGTTGTAACAAAGGACTCCTTGCTTCTATGAGCTAGCCTGCTTTTTGCAGAGGTGTCTTTGGTTCCAACAAGGCCCCGCTGTGTCTCAGTGCACCCTGGCTTCCATGTGGATGTGGAGTATCACAAAGGCTCCTTGGTTCCACCAGGTCCTGCTGTGTCACAATGGGTCCTGTGGTCCCTGAGGCCCTCCAAAACCATCGTGGAGGCTTGCTTCCATGAGGTTCCATTATGTGCCAGTGGTCATCTTGGTTCCAGGAGTTTCCTTAGTGTCACAATGCTCTCCATGCTTCCATTAGGCCCTGCTTTGCCACAATGGTCCCCTTGTTTCCATGAGGCCCCGCTGTGTCACAATGGACCTATGGTTCCGTGATGTTGTGTGGTGTCACCGTGCTCTTCTTGAATCCGCCGTGTAACCATGGACCATTGGTTCCATGCAGCCGTGTCACAATGGGCTCCTTGATTCCATGATTCCCCACGGTGTCACAATGGAGCCTTGTTTCTAGGAGGTTCTGTACTGTCACAATTGCCTCGATGCCATCAGCCCCTGCAGTGTCACAATGGCTCCTTGGTTCCATGAGGAACACAATAGCTTGGCATAAGCATTGAGCAACAGCTGCTGAACACACCTGGCAACATCTGCTTGCATCAAAAGAGGGCTTCAAGCTGACAATGGCACCAGCAGCTTCCATCTGCAACAGAGACCCAGGAAAGGACAGGCTGTGCCGGTTTGGACAAATGTGGAGGAAAATATCCTCTTATAGAAGGCAGGTTACACCCAGCCCTCCCCCACCAGGTTTTTGGAAAAAAGAACTTTCCTGGGAAGAAAGTGAAAGAGATAAAACCTATTTTTCTAACAAACACACAGGAAAAGGATAACAATGCTAAATATTAAAACCTCTCGCTGTGCAGAGAAAGCTGGGATAATTTGAGAGTCCTTCTGTGTTTCGGTGGGGTCTCCTGAAACATCCATAGACAGCGAGGCCCGTGCAAAGAAACAGGGAGCGATTCTTGAGAGAAGTTGCAGAGCTCTTTCTTCTCCAGCCACATGGGCGGGGCACTGCCAAAGAACTGAGCAATCACAGCACAACCAGGGCCCTCCTCGCACAGGGCAACACAAAATAAGCAGTGCTGAACAGGATTAGGGCACATGTGAGCAGGGAGCAGGGAGACCCCGTGCCCAGGCCATGCCTCTACCCCAGGGTCCCCTCTCCCATGACCTCATGGCAGGGGGGAGGAACCCCAACACTTCCGTAGGTGCAGTCTCTCTCCTCCTCCTTGCAGCTGGCTCATGGGCCCACATTCAGGGCCCCCACCTCGGGAGAAAATTCTCCCAATGTGGTCTGATGTTGAAAGAGTCAAGAAGAGAAGAAGGGAAAAAAAACCCCCGAAGTCCCAGGAAAACAAAGTTCAACTCTCCATCTCCCCCCAGAGAAAAGGAGCTGAAAACTGGCTAAAAAGAAACAAAGTTGCTTCCCTCTGCTCTTGCTGCAAGCAGGATGCAGAGGAGTGTATATGTGTGTCCTTGAACAAACGCTCTGAGAAGTTTGTCCGGTTTTTTTTCCTCTCCCCCCTCTCAGGCTCAGTTGAAAGGCACAGAAATGCACAAAGTTCACTTCTGGGCATAGAGCAGCAATAGGGGATACACATGATAAAGTCACCCCAAGACACAGGGACAGAGAATTCAGTGGAAAGACTCCGAGAATTCTGCTCCCAGAGATCATTCCTGCTCACACTGACCCTTGTAGAAAGGGGACATCGTTCCAGGCAGCCTGTACTGAGCATGTGGCTCCTGAGTAGGGTTTGTTGTTTAGGAAACCTGCTCCGGCTTTTCCATTCTTTCCTTGCAAACAGGAAAACTTCTCCTGGGGCTGTGTGCAGGCAGAGCCCTGAGGAGAGCAGGTGGCACATGGTGCGCTGGGCTGGGACAGCCAGCTGCAGAGCTCAAGGGAAGAAGCCCAAAGTGTCACAATGGCTCCTTGCCTTCCCATGCAACACCTGGGTCACAATGGTCTCCTTGATTCCATGAGGCCCCACTGTGTCACAATGGCTCCTTGGTTCCATCAGGTTCCGCAGTGTCACCATGGTCTCCTTTGATCCGCACTGTCATCATGGACAATTGGTTCCATGAGGCCCCGCAGTGTCACAATGGTCCCTTGGTTCCATAGCTTTTACGTTGTAACAATGGACTCCTTGCTTCTATGAGCTAGCCTGCTTTTTGCAGAGGTGTCTTTGGTTCCAACAAGGCCCCACTGTGTCTCAGTGCACCCTGGCTTCCATGTGGATGTGGAGTATCACAAAGGCTCCTTGGTTCCACCAGGTCCTGCTGTGTCACAATGGGTCCTGTGGTCCCTGAGGCCCTCCAAAGTCATCATGGATGCTTGCTTCCATGAGGTTCCATTATGTGCCAGTGGTCATCTTGGTTCCAGGAGTTTCCTTAGTGTCACAATGCTCTCCATGTTTCCATGATTCCCCACAATGTCACAATGCTCTCCAGGCTTCCATTAGGCCCTGCTTTGCCACAATGGTCCCCTTGTTTCCATGCGGCCTTGCTGTGTCACAATGGACGTACGGTTCCATGATGTTGCGTGGTGTCACCGTGCTCTTCTTGAATCCGCCGTGTAACCATGGACCATTGGTTCCATGCAGCCGTGTCACAATGGGCTCCTTGATTCCATGATTCCCCACGGTGTCACAATGGAGCCTTGTTTCTAGGAGGTTCTGTACTGTCACAATTGCCTCCTTGATGCCATCAGCCCCTGCAGTGTCACAATGGCTCCTTGGTTCCATGAGGAACACAATAGCTTGGCATAAGCATTGAGCAACAGCTGCTGAACACACCTGGCAACATCTGCTTGCATCAAAAGAGGGCTTCAAGCTGACAATGGCACCAGCAGCTTCCATCTGCAACAGACACCCAGGGAAAGGACAGGCTGTGCCGGTTTGGACAAATGTGGAGGAAAATATCCTCTGATAGAAGGCAGGTTACACCCAGCCCTCCCCCACCAGCTTCGGGAAAAAAGAATTTTCCTGGGAAGAAAGTGAAAGAGATAAAAACTACTTTTTTAACAAACACACAGGAAAAGGATAACAATGCTAAATATTAAAACCTCTCGCTGTGCAGAGAAAGCTGGGATAATTTGAGAGTCCTTCCGTGTTTCGGTGGGGTCTCCTGAAACATCCATAGACAGCGAGGCCCGTGCAAAGAAACAGGGAGCGATTCTTGAGAGAAGTTTCAGAGCTCTTTCTTCTCCAGCCACATGGGCGGGGCACTGCCAAAGAACTGAGCAATCACGGCACAACCAGGGCCCTCCTGGCACAGGGCAACACAAAATAAGCAGTGCTGAACAGGATTAGGGCACATGTGAGCAGGGAGCAGGGAGACCCCGTGCCCAGGCCATGCCTCTACCCCAGGGTCCCCTCTCCCATGACCTCATGGCAGGGGGGAGGAACCCCAACACTTCCGGAGGTGTAGTCTCTCTCCTCCTCCTTGCAGCTGGCTCATGGGCCCACATTCAGGGCCCCCACCTCGGGAGAAAATTCTCCCAATGTGCTCTGATGTTGAAAGAGTCAAGAAGAGAAGAAGGGAAAAAAAACCCCCGAAGTCCCAGGAAAACAAAGTTCAACTCTCCATCTCCCTCCAGAGAAAAGGAGCTGAAAACTGGCTAAAAAGAAACAAAGTTGCTTCCTCTGCTCTTGCTGCAAGAAGGATGCAGAGGAGTGTGTATGTGTGTCCTTGAACAAACGCTCTGAGAAGTTTGTCTGGCTTTTTTTTCCTCTCCCCCCTCTCAGGCTCAGTTGAAAGGCACAGAAATGCACAAAGTTCACTTCTGGGCATAGAGCAGCAATAGGGGGATACACATGATAAAGTCACCCCAAGACACAGGGACAGAGAATTCAGTGGAAAGACTCCGAGAATTCTGCTCCCAGAGATCATTCATTCCTGCTCACACTGACCCTTGTAGAAAGGGGACATCGTTCCCGGCAGCCTGTACTGAGCATGTGGCTCCTGAGTGGGGTTTGTTGTTTAGGAAACCTGCTCCGGCTTTTCCATTCTTTCCTTGCAAACAGGAAAACTTCTCCTGGGGCTGTGTGCAGGCAGAGCCCTGAGGAGAGCAGGTGGCACATGGTGCGCTGGGCTGGGACAGCCAGCTGCAGAGCTCAAGGGAAGAAGCCCAAAGTGTCACAATGGCTCCTTGCCTTCCCATGCAACACCTGGGTCACAATGGTCTCCTTGATTCCATGAGGCCCCACTGTGTCACAATGGCTCCTTGGTTCCATCAGGTTCCGCAGTGTCACCATGGTCTCTTTTGATCCGCACTGTCATCATGGACAATTGGTTCCATGAGGCCCCGCAGTGTCACAATGGTCCCTTGCTTCCATAGGTTTGATGTTGTAACAAAGGACTCCTTGCTTCTATGAGCTAGCCTGCTTTTTGCAGAGGTGTCTTTGGTTCCAACAAGGCCCCGCTGTGTCTCAGTGCACCCTGGCTTCCATGTGGATGTGGAGTATCACAAAGGCTCCTTGGTTCCACCAGGTCCTGCTGTGTCACAATGGGTCCTGTGGTCCCTGAGGCCCTCCAAAACCATCGTGGAGGCTTGCTTCCATGAGGTTCCATTATGTGCCAGTGGTCATCTTGGTTCCAGGAGTTTCCTTAGTGTCACAATGCTCTCCATGCTTCCATTAGGCCCTGCTTTGCCACAATGGTCCCCTTGTTTCCATGAGGCCCCGCTGTGTCACAATGGACCTATGGTTCCGTGATGTTGCGTGGTGTCACCGTGCTCTTCTTGAATCCGCCGTGTAACCATGGACCATTGGTTCCATGCAGCCGTGTCACAATGGGCTCCTTGATTCCATGATTCCCCACGGTGTCACAATGGAGCCTTGTTTCTAGGAGGTTCTGTACTGTCACAATTGCCTCCTTGATGCCATCAGCCCCTGCAGTGTCACAATGGCTCCTTGGTTCCATGAGGAACACAATAGCTTGGCATAAGCATTGAGCAACAGCTGCTGAACACACCTGGCAACATCTGCTTGCATCAAAAGAGGGCTTCAAGCTGACAATGGCACCAGCAGCTTCCATCTGCAACAGAGACCCAGGAAAGGACAGGCTGTGCCGGTTTGGACAAATGTGGAGGAAAATATCCTCTTATAGAAGGCAGGTTACACCCAGCCCTCCCCCACCAGGTTTTGGAAAAAAGAACTTTCCTGGGAAGAAAGTGAAAGAGATAAAACCTATTTTTCTAACAAACACACAGGAAAAGGATAACAATGCTAAATATTAAAACCTCTCGCTGTGCAGAGAAAGCTGGGATAATTTGAGAGTCATTCTGTGTTTCGGTGGGGTCTCCTGAAACATCCATAGACAGCGAGGCCCGTGCAAAGAAACAGGGAGCGATTCTTGAGAGAAGTTGCAGAGCTCTTTCTTCTCCAGCCACATGGGCGGGGCACTGCCAAAGAACTGAGCAATCACAGCACAACCAGGGCCCTCCTGGCACAGGGCAACACAAAATAAGCAGTGCTGAACAGGATTAGGGCACATGTGAGCAGGGAGCAGGGAGACCCCGTGCCCAGGCCATGCCTCTACCCCAGGGTCCCCTCTCCCATGACCTCATGGCAGGGGGGAGGAACCCCAACACTTCCGTAGGTGTAGTCTCTCTCCTCCTCCTTGCAGCTGGCTCATGGGCCCACATTCAGGGCCCCCACCTCGGGAGAAAATTCTCCCAATGTGCTCTGATGTTGAAAGAGTCAAGAAGAGAAGAAGGGAAAAAAAACCCCCGAAGTCCCAGGAAAACAAAGTTCAACTCTCCATCTCCCTCCAGAGAAAAGGAGCTGAAAACTGGCTAAAAAGAAACAAAGTTGCTTCCCTCTGCTCTTGCTGCAAGCAGGATGCAGAGGAGTGTGTATGTGTGTCCTTGAACAAACGCTCTGAGAAGTTTGTCCGGTTTTTTTTCCTCTCCCCCCTCTCAGGCTCAGTTGAAAGGCACAGAAATGCACAAAGTTCACTTCTGGGCATAGAGCAGCAATAGGGGATACACATGATAAAGTCACCCCAAGACACAGGGACAGAGAATTCAGTGGAAAGACTCCGAGAATTCTGCTCCCAGAGATCATTCCTGCTCACACTGACCCTTGTAGAAAGGGGACATCGTTCCAGGCAGCCTGTACTGAGCATGTGGCTCCTGAGTGGGGTTTGTTGTTTAGGAAACCTGCTCCGGCTTTTCCATTCTTTCCTTGCAAACAGGAAAACTTCTCCTGGGGCTGTGTGCAGGCAGAGCCCTGAGGAGAGCAGGTGGCACATGGTGCGCTGGGCTGGGACAGCCAGCTGCAGAGCTCAAGGGAAGAAGCCCAAAGTGTCACAATGGCTCCTTGCCTTCCCATGCAACACCTGGGTCACAATGGTCTCCTTGATTCCATGAGGCCCCACTGTGTCACAATGGCTCCTTGGTTCCATCAGGTTCCGCAGTGTCACCATGGTCTCCTTTGATCCGCACTGTCATCATGGACAATTGGTTCCATGAGGCCCCGCAGTGTCACAATGGTCCCTTGGTTGCATAGCTTTTACGTTGTAACAATGGACTCCTTGCTTCTATGAGCTAGCCTGCTTTTTGCAGAGGTGTCTTTGGTTCCAACAAGGCCCCACTGTGTCTCAGTGCACCCTGGCTTCCATGTGGATCTGGAGTATCACAAAGGCTCCTTGGTTCCACCAGGTCCTGCTGTGTCACAATGGGTCCTCTGGTCCCTGAGGCCCTCCAAAGTCATCATGGATGCTTGCTTCCATGAGGTTCCATTATGTGCCAGTGGTCATCTTGGTTCCAGGAGTTTCCTTAGTGTCACAATGCTCTCCATGTTTCCATGATTCCCCACAATGTCACAATGCTCTCCAGGCTTCCATTAGGCCCTGCTTTGCCACAATGGTCCCCTTGTTTCCATGCGGCCTTGCTGTGTCACAATGGACGTACGGTTCCATGATGTTGCGTGGTGTCACCGTGCTCTTCTTGAATCCGCCGTGTAACCATGGACCATTGGTTCCATGCAGCCGTGTCACAATGGGCTCCTTGATTCCATGATTCCCCACGGTGTCACAATGGAGCCTTGTTTCTAGGAGGTTCTGTACTGTCACAATTGCCTCCTTGATGCCATCAGCCCCTGCAGTGTCACAATGGCTCCTTGGTTCCATGAGGAACACAATAGCTTGGCATAAGCATTGAGCAACAGCTGCTGAACACACCTGGCAACATCTGCTTGCATCAAAAGAGGGCTTCAAGCTGACAATGGCACCAGCAGCTTCCATCTGCAACAGACACCCAGGGAAAGGACAGGCTGTGCCGGTTTGGACAAATGTGGAGGAAAATATCCTCTGATAGAAGGCAGGTTACACCCAGCCCTCCCCCACCAGCTTCGGGAAAAAAGAATTTTCCTGGGAAGAAAGTGAAAGAGATAAAAACTACTTTTTTAACAAACACACAGGAAAAGGATAACAATGCTAAATATTAAAACCTCTCGCTGTGCAGAGAAAGCTGGGATAATTTGAGAGTCCTTCCGTGTTTCGGTGGGGTCTCCTGAAACATCCATAGACAGCGAGGCCCGTGCAAAGAAACAGGGAGCGATTCTTGAGAGAAGTTGCAGAGCTCTTTCTTCTCCAGCCACATGGGCGGGGCACTGCCAAAGAACTGAGCAATCACGGCACAACCAGGGCCCTCCTGGCACAGGGCAACACAAAATAAGCAGTGCTGAACAGGATTAGGGCACATGTGAGCAGGGAGCAGGGAGACCCCGTGCCCAGGCCATGCCTCTACCCCAGGGTCCCCTCTCCCATGACCTCATGGCAGGGGGGAGGAACCCCAACACTTCCGGAGGTGTAGTCTCTCTCCTCCTCCTTGCAGCTGGCTCATGGGCCCACATTCAGGGCCCCCACCTCGGGAGAAAATTCTCCCAATGTGCTCTGATGTTGAAAGAGTCAAGAAGAGAAGAAGGGAAAAAAAACCCCCGAAGTCCCAGGAAAACAAAGTTCAACTCTCCATCTCCCTCCAGAGAAAAGGAGCTGAAAACTGGCTAAAAAGAAACAAAGTTGCTTCCTCTGCTCTTGCTGCAAGCAGGATGCAGAGGAGTGTGTATGTGTGTCCTTGAACAAACGCTCTGAGAAGTTTGTCTGGCTTTTTTTTCCTCTCCCCCCTCTCAGGCTCAGTTGAAAGGCACAGAAATGCACAAAGTTCACTTCTGGGCATAGAGCAGCAATAGGGGGATACACATGATAAAGTCACCCCAAGACACAGGGACAGAGAATTCAGTGGAAAGACTCCGAGAATTCTGCTCCCAGAGATCATTCATTCCTGCTCACACTGACCCTTGTAGAAAGGGGACATCGTTCCCGGCAGCCTGTACTGAGCATGTGGCTCCTGAGTGGGGTTTGTTGTTTAGGAAACCTGCTCCGGCTTTTCCATTCTTTCCTTGCAAACAGGAAAACTTCTCCTGGGGCTGTGTGCAGGCAGAGCCCTGAGGAGAGCAGGTGGCACATGGTGCGCTGGGCTGGGACAGCCAGCTGCAGAGCTCAAGGGAAGAAGCCCAAAGTGTCACAATGGCTCCTTGCCTTCCCATGCAACACCTGGGTCACAATGGTCTCCTTGATTCCATGAGGCCCCACTGTGTCACAATGGCTCCTTGGTTCCATCAGGTTCCGCAGTGTCACCATGGTCTCTTTTGATCCGCACTGTCATCATGGACAATTGGTTCCATGAGGCCCCGCAGTGTCACAATGGTCCCTTGCTTCCATAGGTTTGATGTTGTAACAAAGGACTCCTTGCTTCTATGAGCTAGCCTGCTTTTTGCAGAGGTGTCTTTGGTTCCAACAAGGCCCCGCTGTGTCTCAGTGCACCCTGGCTTCCATGTGGATGTGGAGTATCACAAAGGCTCCTTGGTTCCACCAGGTCCTGCTGTGTCACAATGGGTCCTGTGGTCCCTGAGGCCCTCCAAAACCATCGTGGAGGCTTGCTTCCATGAGGTTCCATTATGTGCCAGTGGTCATCTTGGTTCCAGGAGTTTCCTTAGTGTCACAATGCTCTCCATGCTTCCATTAGGCCCTGCTTTGCCACAATGGTCCCCTTGTTTCCATGAGGCCCCGCTGTGTCACAATGGACCTATGGTTCCGTGATGTTGCGTGGTGTCACCGTGCTCTTCTTGAATCCGCCGTGTAACCATGGACCATTGGTTCCATGCAGCCGTGTCACAATGGGCTCCTTGATTCCATGATTCCCCACGGTGTCACAATGGAGCCTTGTTTCTAGGAGGTTCTGTACTGTCACAATTGCCTCCTTGATGCCATCAGCCCCTGCAGTGTCACAATGGCTCCTTGGTTCCATGAGGAACACAATAGCTTGGCATAAGCATTGAGCAACAGCTGCTGAACACACCTGGCAACATCTGCTTGCATCAAAAGAGGGCTTCAAGCTGACAATGGCACCAGCAGCTTCCATCTGCAACAGAGACCCAGGAAAGGACAGGCTGTGCCGGTTTGGACAAATGTGGAGGAAAATATCCTCTTATAGAAGGCAGGTTACACCCAGCCCTCCCCCACCAGGTTTTTGGAAAAAAGAACTTTCCTGGGAAGAAAGTGAAAGAGATAAAACCTATTTTTCTAACAAACACACAGGAAAAGGATAACAATGCTAAATATTAAAACCTCTCGCTGTGCAGAGAAAGCTGGGATAATTTGAGAGTCCTTCTGTGTTTCGGTGGGGTCTCCTGAAACATCCATAGACAGCGAGGCCCGTGCAAAGAAACAGGGAGCGATTCTTGAGAGAAGTTGCAGAGCTCTTTCTTCTCCAGCCACATGGGCGGGGCACTGCCAAAGAACTGAGCAATCACAGCACAACCAGGGCCCTCCTCGCACAGGGCAACACCAATAAGCAGTGCTGAACAGGATTAGGGCACATGTGAGCAGGGAGCAGGGAGACCCCGTGCCCAGGCCATGCCTCTACCCCAGGGTCCCCTCTCCCATGACCTCATGGCAGGGGGGAGGAACCCCAACACTTCCGTAGGTGCAGTCTCTCTCCTCCTCCTTGCAGCTGGCTCATGGGCCCACATTCAGGGCCCCCACCTCGGGAGAAAATTCTCCCAATGTGCTCTGATGTTGAAAGAGTCAAGAAGAGAAGAAGGGAAAAAAAACCCCCGAAGTCCCAGGAAAACAAAGTTCAACTCTCCATCTCCCCCCAGAGAAAAGGAGCTGAAAACTGGCTAAAAAGAAACAAAGTTGCTTCCCTCTGCTCTTGCTGCAAGCAGGATGCAGAGGAGTGTGTATGTGTGTCCTTGAACAAACGCTCTGAGAAGTTTGTCCGGTTTTTTTTCCTCTCCCCCCTCTCAGGCTCAGTTGAAAGGCACAGAAATGCACAAAGTTCACTTCTGGGCATAGAGCAGCAATAGGGGATACACATGATAAAGTCACCCCAAGACACAGGGACAGAGAATTCAGTGGAAAGACTCCGAGAATTCTGCTCCCAGAGATCATTCCTGCTCACACTGACCCTTGTAGAAAGGGGACATCGTTCCAGGCAGCCTGTACTGAGCATGTGGCTCCTGAGTAGGGTTTGTTGTTTAGGAAACCTGCTCCGGCTTTTCCATTCTTTCCTTGCAAACAGGAAAACTTCTCCTGGGGCTGTGTGCAGGCAGAGCCCTGAGGAGAGCAGGTGGCACATGGTGCGCTGGGCTGGGACAGCCAGCTGCAGAGCTCAAGGGAAGAAGCCCAAAGTGTCACAATGGCTCCTTGCCTTCCCATGCAACACCTGGGTCACAATGGTCTCCTTGATTCCATGAGGCCCCACTGTGTCACAATGGCTCCTTGGTTCCATCAGGTTCCGCAGTGTCACCATGGTCTCCTTTGATCCGCACTGTCATCATGGACAATTGGTTCCATGAGGCCCCGCAGTGTCACAATGGTCCCTTGCTTCCATAGGTTTGATGTTGTAACAAAGGACTCCTTGCTTCTATGAGCTAGCCTGCTTTTTGCAGAGGTGTCTTTGGTTCCAACAAGGCCCCGCTGTGTCTCAGTGCACCCTGGCTTCCATGTGGATCTGGAGTATCACAAAGGCTCCTTGGTTCCACCAGGTCCTGCTGTGTCACAATGGGTCCTGTGGTCCCTGAGGCCCTCCAAAGTCATCATGGATGCTTGCTTCCATGAGGTTCCATTATGTGCCAGTGGTCATCTTGGTTCCAGGAGTTTCCTTAGTGTCACAATGCTCTCCATGTTTCCATGATTCCCCACAATGTCACAATGCTCTCCAGGCTTCCATTAGGCCCTGCTTTGCCACAATGGTCCCCTTGTTTCCATGCGGCCTTGCTGTGTCACAATGGACGTACGGTTCCATGATGTTGCGTGGTGTCACCGTGCTCTTCTTGAATCCGCCGTGTAACCATGGACCATTGGTTCCATGCAGCCGTGTCACAATGGGCTCCTTGATTCCATGATTCCCCACGGTGTCACAATGGAGCCTTGTTTCTAGGAGGTTCTGTACTGTCACAATTGCCTCCTTGATGCCATCAGCCCCTGCAGTGTCACAATGGCTCCTTGGTTCCATGAGGAACACAATAGCTTGGCATAAGCATTGAGCAACAGCTGCTGAACACACCTGGCAACATCTGCTTGCATCAAAAGAGGGCTTCAAGCTGACAATGGCACCAGCAGCTTCCATCTGCAACAGACACCCAGGGAAAGGACAGGCTGTGCCGGTTTGGACAAATGTGGAGGAAAATATCCTCTGATAGAAGGCAGGTTACACCCAGCCCTCCCCCACCAGCTTCGGGAAAAAAGAATTTTCCTGGGAAGAAAGTGAAAGAGATAAAAACTACTTTTTTAACAAACACACAGGAAAAGGATAACAATGCTAAATATTAAAACCTCTCGCTGTGCAGAGAAAGCTGGGATAATTTGAGAGTCCTTCCGTGTTTCGGTGGGGTCTCCTGAAACATCCATAGACAGCGAGGCCCGTGCAAAGAAACAGGGAGCGATTCTTGAGAGAAGTTTCAGAGCTCTTTCTTCTCCAGCCACATGGGCGGGGCACTGCCAAAGAACTGAGCAATCACGGCACAACCAGGGCCCTCCTGGCACAGGGCAACACAAAATAAGCAGTGCTGAACAGGGTTAGGGCACATGTGAGCAGGGAGCAGGGAGACCCCGTGCCCAGGCCATGCCTCTACCCCAGGGTCCCCTCTCCCATGACCTCATGGCAGGGGGGAGGAACCCCAACACTTCCGGAGGTGTAGTCTCTCTCCTCCTCCTTGCAGCTGGCTCATGGGCCCACATTCAGGGCCCCCACCTCGGGAGAAAATTCTCCCAATGTGCTCTGATGTTGAAAGAGTCAAGAAGAGAAGAAGGGAAAAAAAACCCCCGAAGTCCCAGGAAAACAAAGTTCAACTCTCCATCTCCCTCCAGAGAAAAGGAGCTGAAAACTGGCTAAAAAGAAACAAAGTTGCTTCCTCTGCTCTTGCTGCAAGCAGGATGCAGAGGAGTGTGTATGTGTGTCCTTGAACAAACGCTCTGAGAAGTTTGTCTGGCTTTTTTTTCCTCTCCCCCCTCTCAGGCTCAGTTGAAAGGCACAGAAATGCACAAAGTTCACTTCTGGGCATAGAGCAGCAATAGGGGGATACACATGATAAAGTCACCCCAAGACACAGGGACAGAGAATTCAGTGGAAAGACTCCGAGAATTCTGCTCCCAGAGATCATTCATTCCTGCTCACACTGACCCTTGTAGAAAGGGGACATCGTTCCCGGCAGCCTGTACTGAGCATGTGGCTCCTGAGTGGGGTTTGTTGTTTAGGAAACCTGCTCCGGCTTTTCCATTCTTTCCTTGCAAACAGGAAAACTTCTCCTGGGGCTGTGTGCAGGCAGAGCCCTGAGGAGAGCAGGTGGCACATGGTGCGCTGGGCTGGGACAGCCAGCTGCAGAGCTCAAGGGAAGAAGCCCAAAGTGTCACAATGGCTCCTTGCCTTCCCATGCAACACCTGGGTCACAATGGTCTCCTTGATTCCATGAGGCCCCACTGTGTCACAATGGCTCCTTGGTTCCATCAGGTTCCGCAGTGTCACCATGGTCTCTTTTGATCCGCACTGTCATCATGGACAATTGGTTCCATGAGGCCCCGCAGTGTCACAATGGTCCCTTGGTTGCATAGCTTTTACGTTGTAACAAAGGACTCCTTGCTTCTATGAGCTAGCCTGCTTTTTGCAGAGGTGTCTTTGGTTCCAACAAGGCCCCGCTGTGTCTCAGTGCACCCTGGCTTCCATGTGGATGTGGAGTATCACAAAGGCTCCTTGGTTCCACCAGGTCCTGCTGTGTCACAATGGGTCCTGTGGTCCCTGAGGCCCTCCAAAACCATCGTGGAGGCTTGCTTCCATGAGGTTCCATTATGTGCCAGTGGTCATCTTGGTTCCAGGAGTTTCCTTAGTGTCACAATGCTCTCCATGCTTCCATTAGGCCCTGCTTTGCCACAATGGTCCCCTTGTTTCCATGAGGCCCCGCTGTGTCACAATGGACCTATGGTTCCGTGATGTTGCGTGGTGTCACCGTGCTCTTCTTGAATCCGCCGTGTAACCATGGACCATTGGTTCCATGCAGCCGTGTCACAATGGGCTCCTTGATTCCATGATTCCCCACGGTGTCACAATGGAGCCTTGTTTCTAGGAGGTTCTGTACTGTCACAATTGCCTCCTTGATGCCATCAGCCCCTGCAGTGTCACAATGGCTCCTTGGTTCCATGAGGAACACAATAGCTTGGCATAAGCATTGAGCAACAGCTGCTGAACACACCTGGCAACATCTGCTTGCATCAAAAGAGGGCTTCAAGCTGACAATGGCACCAGCAGCTTCCATCTGCAACAGAGACCCAGGAAAGGACAGGCTGTGCCGGTTTGGACAAATGTGGAGGAAAATATCCTCTTATAGAAGGCAGGTTACACCCAGCCCTCCCCCACCAGGTTTTTGGAAAAAAGAACTTTCCTGGGAAGAAAGTGAAAGAGATAAAACCTATTTTTCTAACAAACACACAGGAAAAGGATAACAATGCTAAATATTAAAACCTCTCGCTGTGCAGAGAAAGCTGGGATAATTTGAGAGTCCTTCTGTGTTTCGGTGGGGTCTCCTGAAACATCCATAGACAGCGAGGCCCGTGCAAAGAAACAGGGAGCGATTCTTGAGAGAAGTTGCAGAGCTCTTTCTTCTCCAGCCACATGGGCGGGGCACTGCCAAAGAACTGAGCAATCACAGCACAACCAGGGCCCTCCTCGCACAGGGCAACACCAATAAGCAGTGCTGAACAGGATTAGGGCACATGTGAGCAGGGAGCAGGGAGACCCCGTGCCCAGGCCATGCCTCTACCCCAGGGTCCCCTCTCCCATGACCTCATGGCAGGGGGGAGGAACCCCAACACTTCCGTAGGTGCAGTCTCTCTCCTCCTCCTTGCAGCTGGCTCATGGGCCCACATTCAGGGCCCCCACCTCGGGAGAAAATTCTCCCAATGTGCTCTGATGTTGAAAGAGTCAAGAAGAGAAGAAGGGAAAAAAAACCCCCGAAGTCCCAGGAAAACAAAGTTCAACTCTCCATCTCCCCCCAGAGAAAAGGAGCTGAAAACTGGCTAAAAAGAAACAAAGTTGCTTCCCTCTGCTCTTGCTGCAAGCAGGATGCAGAGGAGTGTGTATGTGTGTCCTTGAACAAACGCTCTGAGAAGTTTGTCCGGTTTTTTTTCCTCTCCCCCCTCTCAGGCTCAGTTGAAAGGCACAGAAATGCACAAAGTTCACTTCTGGGCATAGAGCAGCAATAGGGGATACACATGATAAAGTCACCCCAAGACACAGGGACAGAGAATTCAGTGGAAAGACTCCGAGAATTCTGCTCCCAGAGATCATTCCTGCTCACACTGACCCTTGTAGAAAGGGGACATCGTTCCAGGCAGCCTGTACTGAGCATGTGGCTCCTGAGTAGGGTTTGTTGTTTAGGAAACCTGCTCCGGCTTTTCCATTCTTTCCTTGCAAACAGGAAAACTTCTCCTGGGGCTGTGTGCAGGCAGAGCCCTGAGGAGAGCAGGTGGCACATGGTGCGCTGGGCTGGGACAGCCAGCTGCAGAGCTCAAGGGAAGAAGCCCAAAGTGTCACAATGGCTCCTTGCCTTCCCATGCAACACCTGGGTCACAATGGTCTCCTTGATTCCATGAGGCCCCACTGTGTCACAATGGCTCCTTGGTTCCATCAGGTTCCGCAGTGTCACCATGGTCTCCTTTGATCCGCACTGTCATCATGGACAATTGGTTCCATGAGGCCCCGCAGTGTCACAATGGTCCCTTGCTTCCATAGGTTTGATGTTGTAACAAAGGACTCCTTGCTTCTATGAGCTAGCCTGCTTTTTGCAGAGGTGTCTTTGGTTCCAACAAGGCCCCGCTGTGTCTCAGTGCACCCTGGCTTCCATGTGGATCTGGAGTATCACAAAGGCTCCTTGGTTCCACCAGGTCCTGCTGTGTCACAATGGGTCCTGTGGTCCCTGAGGCCCTCCAAAGTCATCATGGATGCTTGCTTCCATGAGGTTCCATTATGTGCCAGTGGTCATCTTGGTTCCAGGAGTTTCCTTAGTGTCACAATGCTCTCCATGCTTCCATTAGGCCCTGCTTTGCCACAATGGTCCCCTTGTTTCCATGAGGCCCCGCTGTGTCACAATGGACCTATGGTTCCGTGATGTTGCGTGGTGTCACCGTGCTCTTCTTGAATCCGCCGTGTAACCATGGACCATTGGTTCCATGAAGCCGTGTCACAATGGGCTCCTTGATTCCATGATTCCCCACGGTGTCACAATGGAGCCTTGTTTCTAGGAGGTTCTGTACTGTCACAATTGCCTCATTGATGCCATCAGCCCCTGCAGTGTCACAATGGCTCCTTGGTTCCATGAGGAACACAATAGCTTGGCATAAGCATTGAGCAACAGCTGCTGAACACACCTGGCAACATCTGCTTGCATCAAAAGAGGGCTTCAAGCTGACAATGGCACCAGCAGCTTCCATCTGCAACAGAGACCCAGGAAAGGACAGGCTGTGCCGGTTTGGACAAATGTGGAGGAAAATATCCTCTGATAGAAGGCAGGTTACACCCAGCCCTCCCCCACCAGGTTTTGGAAAAAAGAACTTTCCTGGGAAGAAAGTGAAAGAGATAAAACCTATTTTTCTAACAAACACACAGGAAAAGGATAACAATGCTAAATATTAAAACCTCTCGCTGTGCAGAGAAACCTGGGATAATTAGAGAGTCCTTCTGTGTTTCGGTGGGGTCTCCTGAAACATCCATAGACAGCGAGGCCCGTGCAAAGAAACAGGGAGCGATTCTTGAGAGAAGTTGCAGAGCTCTTTCTTCTCCAGCCACATGGGCGGGGCACTGCCAAAGAACTGAGCAATCACAGCACAACCAGGGCCCTCCTGGCACAGGGCAACACAAAATAAGCAGTGCTGAACAGGATTAGGGCACATGTGAGCAGGGAGCAGGGAGACCCCGTGCCCAGGCCATGCCTCTACCCCAGGGTCCCCTCTCCCATGACCTCATGGCAGGGGGGAGGAACCCCAACACTTCCGTAGGTGTAGTCTCTCTCCTCCTCCTTGCAGCTGGCTCATGGGCCCACATTCAGGGCCCCCACCTCGGGAGAAAATTCTCCCAATGTGCTCTGATGTTGAAAGAGTCAAGAAGAGAAGAAGGGAAAAAAAACCCCCGAAGTCCCAGGAAAACAAAGTTCAACTCTCCATCTCCCTCCAGAGAAAAGGAGCTGAAAACTGGCTAAAAAGAAACAAAGTTGCTTCCCTCTGCTCTTGCTGCAAGCAGGATGCAGAGGAGTGTGTATGTGTGTCCTTGAACAAACGCTCTGAGAAGTTTGTCCGGTTTTTTTTCCTCTCCCCCCTCTCAGGCTCAGTTGAAAGGCACAGAAATGCACAAAGTTCACTTCTGGGCATAGAGCAGCAATAGGGGATACACATGATAAAGTCACCCCAAGACACAGGGACAGAGAATTCAGTGGAAAGACTCCGAGAATTCTGCTCCCAGAGATCATTCCTGCTCACACTGACCCTTGTAGAAAGGGGACATCGTTCCAGGCAGCCTGTACTGAGCATGTGGCTCCTGAGTAGGGTTTGTTGTTTAGGAAACCTGCTCCGGCTTTTCCATTCTTTCCTTGCAAACAGGAAAACTTCTCCTGGGGCTGTGTGCAGGCAGAGCCCTGAGGAGAGCAGGTGGCACATGGTGCGCTGGGCTGGGACAGCCAGCTGCAGAGCTCAAGGGAAGAAGCCCAAAGTGTCACAATGGCTCCTTGCCTTCCCATGCAACACCTGGGTCACAATGGTCTCCTTGATTCCATGAGGCCCCACTGTGTCACAATGGCTCCTTGGTTCCATCAGGTTCCGCAGTGTCACCATGGTCTCCTTTGATCCGCACTGTCATCATGGACAATTGGTTCCATGAGGCCCCGCAGTGTCACAATGGTCCCTTGGTTGCATAGCTTTTACGTTGTAACAATGGACTCCTTGCTTCTATGAGCTAGCCTGCTTTTTGCAGAGGTGTCTTTGGTTCCAACAAGGCCCCACTGTGTCTCAGTGCACCCTGGCTTCCATGTGGATCTGGAGTATCACAAAGGCTCCTTGGTTCCACCAGGTCCTGCTGTGTCACAATGGGTCCTGTGGTCCCTGAGGCCCTCCAAAGTCATCATGGATGCTTGCTTCCATGAGGTTCCATTATGTGCCAGTGGTCATCTTGGTTCCAGGAGTTTCCTTAGTGTCACAATGCTCTCCATGTTTCCATGATTCCCCACAATGTCACAATGCTCTCCAGGCTTCCATTAGGCCCTGCTTTGCCACAATGGTCCCCTTGTTTCCATGCGGCCTTGCTGTGTCACAATGGACGTACGGTTCCATGATGTTGCGTGGTGTCACCGTGCTCTTCTTGAATCCGCCGTGTAACCATGGACCATTGGTTCCATGCAGCCGTGTCACAATGGGCTCCTTGATTCCATGATTCCCCACGGTGTCACAATGGAGCCTTGTTTCTAGGAGGTTCTGTACTGTCACAATTGCCTCCTTGATGCCATCAGCCCCTGCAGTGTCACAATGGCTCCTTGGTTCCATGAGGAACACAATAGCTTGGCATAAGCATTGAGCAACAGCTGCTGAACACACCTGGCAACATCTGCTTGCATCAAAAGAGGGCTTCAAGCTGACAATGGCACCAGCAGCTTCCATCTGCAACAGAGACCCAGGAAAGGACAGGCTGTGCCGGTTTGGACAAATGTGGAGGAAAATATCCTCTGATAGAAGGCAGGTTACACCCAGCCCTCCCCCACCAGGTTTTGGAAAAAAGAACTTTCCTGGGAAGAAAGTGAAAGAGATAAAACCTATTTTTCTAACAAACACACAGGAAAAGGATAACAATGCTAAATATTAAAACCTCTCGCTGTGCAGAGAAAGCTGGGATAATTTGAGAGTCCTTCTGTGTTTCGGTGGGGTCTCCTGAAACATCCATAGACAGCGAGGCCCGTGCAAAGAAACAGGGAGCGATTCTTGAGAGAAGTTGCAGAGCTCTTTCTTCTCCAGCCACATGGGCGGGGCACTGCCAAAGAACTGAGCAATCACAGCACAACCAGGGCCCTCCTGGCACAGGGCAACACAAAATAAGCAGTGCTGAACAGGATTAGGGCACATGTGAGCAGGGAGCAGGGAGACCCCGTGCCCAGGCCATGCCTCTACCCCAGGGTCCCCTCTCCCATGACCTCATGGCAGGGGGGAGGAACCCCAACACTTCCGTAGGTGTAGTCTCTCTCCTCCTCCTTGCAGCTGGCTCATGGGCCCACATTCAGGGCCCCCACCTCGGGAGAAAATTCTCCCAATGTGCTCTGATGTTGAAAGAGTCAAGAAGAGAAGAAGGGAAAAAAAACCCCCGAAGTCCCAGGAAAACAAAGTTCAACTCTCCATCTCCCCCCAGAGAAAAGGAGCTGAAAACTGGCTAAAAAGAAACAAAGTTGCTTCCCTCTGCTCTTGCTGCAAGCAGGATGCAGAGGAGTGTGTATGTGTGTCCTTGAACAAACGCTCTGAGAAGTTTGTCCGGTTTTTTTTCCTCTCCCCCCTCTCAGGCTCAGTTGAAAGGCACAGAAATGCACAAAGTTCACTTCTGGGCATAGAGCAGCAATAGGGGATACACATGATAAAGTCACCCCAAGACACAGGGACAGAGAATTCAGTGGAAAGACTCCGAGAATTCTGCTCCCAGAGATCATTCCTGCTCACACTGACCCTTGTAGAAAGGGGACATCTTTCCAGGCAGCCTGTACTGAGCATGTGGCTCCTGAGTGGGGTTTGTTGTTTAGGAAACCTGCTCCGGCTTTTCCATTCTTTCCTTGCAAACAGGAAAACTTCTCCTGGGGCTGTGTGCAGGCAGAGCCCTGAGGAGAGCAGGTGGCACATGGTGCGCTGGGCTGGGACAGCCAGCTGCAGAGCTCAAGGGAAGAAGCCCAAAGTGTCACAATGGCTCCTTGCCTTCCCATGCAACACCTGGGTCACAATGGTCTCCTTGATTCCATGAGGCCCCACTGTGTCACAATGGCTCCTTGGTTCTATCAGGTTCCGCAGTGTCACCATGGTCTCCTTTGATCCGCACTGTCATCATGGACAATTGGTTCCATGAGGCCCCGCAGTGTCACAATGGTCCCTTGGTTGCATAGCTTTTACGTTGTAACAATGGACTCCTTGCTTCTATGAGCTAGCCTGCTTTTTGCAGAGGTGTCTTTGGTTCCAACAAGGCCCCACTGTGTCTCAGTGCACCCTGGCTTCCATGTGGATCTGGAGTATCACAAAGGCTCCTTGGTTCCACCAGGTCCTGCTGTGTCACAATGGGTCCTCTGGTCCCTGAGGCCCTCCAAAGTCATCATGGATGCTTGCTTCCATGAGGTTCCATTATGTGCCAGTGGTCATCTTGGTTCCAGGAGTTTCCTTAGTGTCACAATGCTCTCCATGTTTCCATGATTCCCCACAATGTCACAATGCTCTCCAGGCTTCCATTAGGCCCTGCTTTGCCACAATGGTCCCCTTGTTTCCATGCGGCCTTGCTGTGTCACAATGGACGTACGGTTCCATGATGTTGCGTGGTGTCACCGTGCTCTTCTTGAATCCGCCGTGTAACCATGGACCATTGGTTCCATGCAGCCGTGTCACAATGGGCTCCTTGATTCCATGATTCCCCACGGTGTCACAATGGAGCCTTGTTTCTAGGAGGTTCTGTACTGTCACAATTGCCTCCTTGATGCCATCAGCCCCTGCAGTGTCACAATGGCTCCTTGGTTCCATGAGGAACACAATAGCTTGGCATAAGCATTGAGCAACAGCTGCTGAACACACCTGGCAACATCTGCTTGCATCAAAAGAGGGCTTCAAGCTGACAATGGCACCAGCAGCTTCCATCTGCAACAGACACCCAGGGAAAGGACAGGCTGTGCCGGTTTGGACAAATGTGGAGGAAAATATCCTCTGATAGAAGGCAGGTTACACCCAGCCCTCCCCCACCAGCTTCGGGAAAAAAGAATTTTCCTGGGAAGAAAGTGAAAGAGATAAAAACTACTTTTTTAACAAACACACAGGAAAAGGATAACAATGCTAAATATTAAAACCTCTCGCTGTGCAGAGAAAGCTGGGATAATTTGAGAGTCCTTCCGTGTTTCGGTGGGGTCTCCTGAAACATCCATAGACAGCGAGGCCCGTGCAAAGAAACAGGGAGCGATTCTTGAGAGAAGTTGCAGAGCTCTTTCTTCTCCAGCCACATGGGCGGGGCACTGCCAAAGAACTGAGCAATCACGGCACAACCAGGGCCCTCCTGGCACAGGGCAACACAAAATAAGCAGTGCTGAACAGGATTAGGGCACATGTGAGCAGGGAGCAGGGAGACCCCGTGCCCAGGCCATGCCTCTACCCCAGGGTCCCCTCTCCCATGACCTCATGGCAGGGGGGAGGAACCCCAACACTTCCGGAGGTGTAGTCTCTCTCCTCCTCCTTGCAGCTGGCTCATGGGCCCACATTCAGGGCCCCCACCTCGGGAGAAAATTCTCCCAATGTGCTCTGATGTTGAAAGAGTCAAGAAGAGAAGAAGGGAAAAAAAACCCCCGAAGTCCCAGGAAAACAAAGTTCAACTCTCCATCTCCCTCCAGAGAAAAGGAGCTGAAAACTGGCTAAAAAGAAACAAAGTTGCTTCCTCTGCTCTTGCTGCAAGCAGGATGCAGAGGAGTGTGTATGTGTGTCCTTGAACAAACACTCTGAGAAGTTTGTCTGGCTTTTTTTTCCTCTCCCCCCTCTCAGGCTCAGTTGAAAGGCACAGAAATGCACAAAGTTCACTTCTGGGCATAGAGCAGCAATAGGGGGATACACATGATAAAGTCACCCCAAGACACAGGGACAGAGAATTCAGTGGAAAGACTCCGAGAATTCTGCTCCCAGAGATCATTCATTCCTGCTCACACTGACCCTTGTAGAAAGGGGACATCTTTCCAGGCAGCCTGTACTGAGCATGTGGCTCCTGAGTGGGGTTTGTTGTTTAGGAAACCTGCTCCGGCTTTTCCATTCTTTCCTTGCAAACAGGAAAACTTCTCCTGGGGCTGTGTGCAGGCAGAGCCCTGAGGAGAGCAGGTGGCACATGGTGCGCTGGGCTGGGACAGCCAGCTGCAGAGCTCAAGGGAAGAAGCCCAAAGTGTCACAATGGCTCCTTGCCTTCCCATGCAACACCTGGGTCACAATGGTCTCCTTGATTCCATGAGGCCCCACTGTGTCACAATGGCTCCTTGGTTCTATCAGGTTCCGCAGTGTCACCATGGTCTCCT
Source organism: Aphelocoma coerulescens (assembly GCF_041296385.1). NCBI lineage: Eukaryota > Metazoa > Chordata > Aves > Passeriformes > Corvidae > Aphelocoma > Aphelocoma coerulescens. The sequence continues at coordinate 298,511 of NW_027183533.1, forward strand.
TTGATCCGCACTGTCATCATGGACAATTGGTTCCATGAGGCCCCGCAGTGTCACAATGGTCCCTTGGTTGCATAGCTTTTACGTTGTAACAATGGACTCCTTGCTTCTATGAGCTAGCCTGCTTTTTGCAGAGGTGTCTTTGGTTCCAACAAGGCCCCACTGTGTCTCAGTGCACCCTGGCTTCCATGTGGATCTGGAGTATCACAAAGGCTCCTTGGTTCCACCAGGTCCTGCTGTGTCACAATGGGTCCTCTGGTCCCTGAGGCCCTCCAAAGTCATCATGGATGCTTGCTTCCATGAGGTTCCATTATGTGCCAGTGGTCATCTTGGTTCCAGGAGTTTCCTTAGTGTCACAATGCTCTCCATGTTTCCATGATTCCCCACAATGTCACAATGCTCTCCAGGCTTCCATTAGGCCCTGCTTTGCCACAATGGTCCCCTTGTTTCCATGCGGCCTTGCTGTGTCACAATGGACGTACGGTTCCATGATGTTGCGTGGTGTCACCGTGCTCTTCTTGAATCCGCCGTGTAACCATGGACCATTGGTTCCATGCAGCCGTGTCACAATGGGCTCCTTGATTCCATGATTCCCCACGGTGTCACAATGGAGCCTTGTTTCTAGGAGGTTCTGTACTGTCACAATTGCCTCCTTGATGCCATCAGCCCCTGCAGTGTCACAATGGCTCCTTGGTTCCATGAGGAACACAATAGCTTGGCATAAGCATTGAGCAACAGCTGCTGAACACACCTGGCAACATCTGCTTGCATCAAAAGAGGGCTTCAAGCTGACAATGGCACCAGCAGCTTCCATCTGCAACAGACACCCAGGGAAAGGACAGGCTGTGCCGGTTTGGACAAATGTGGAGGAAAATATCCTCTGATAGAAGGCAGGTTACACCCAGCCCTCCCCCACCAGCTTCGGGAAAAAAGAATTTTCCTGGGAAGAAAGTGAAAGAGATAAAAACTACTTTTTTAACAAACACACAGGAAAAGGATAACAATGCTAAATATTAAAACCTCTCGCTGTGCAGAGAAAGCTGGGATAATTTGAGAGTCCTTCCGTGTTTCGGTGGGGTCTCCTGAAACATCCATAGACAGCGAGGCCCGTGCAAAGAAACAGGGAGCGATTCTTGAGAGAAGTTGCAGAGCTCTTTCTTCTCCAGCCACATGGGCGGGGCACTGCCAAAGAACTGAGCAATCACGGCACAACCAGGGCCCTCCTGGCACAGGGCAACACAAAATAAGCAGTGCTGAACAGGATTAGGGCACATGTGAGCAGGGAGCAGGGAGACCCCGTGCCCAGGCCATGCCTCTACCCCAGGGTCCCCTCTCCCATGACCTCATGGCAGGGGGGAGGAACCCCAACACTTCCGGAGGTGTAGTCTCTCTCCTCCTCCTTGCAGCTGGCTCATGGGCCCACATTCAGGGCCCCCACCTCGGGAGAAAATTCTCCCAATGTGCTCTGATGTTGAAAGAGTCAAGAAGAGAAGAAGGGAAAAAAAACCCCCGAAGTCCCAGGAAAACAAAGTTCAACTCTCCATCTCCCTCCAGAGAAAAGGAGCTGAAAACTGGCTAAAAAGAAACAAAGTTGCTTCCTCTGCTCTTGCTGCAAGCAGGATGCAGAGGAGTGTGTATGTGTGTCCTTGAACAAACACTCTGAGAAGTTTGTCTGGCTTTTTTTTCCTCTCCCCCCTCTCAGGCTCAGTTGAAAGGCACAGAAATGCACAAAGTTCACTTCTGGGCATAGAGCAGCAATAGGGGGATACACATGATAAAGTCACCCCAAGACACAGGGACAGAGAATTCAGTGGAAAGACTCCGAGAATTCTGCTCCCAGAGATCATTCATTCCTGCTCACACTGACCCTTGTAGAAAGGGGACATCGTTCCCGGCAGCCTGTACTGAGCATGTGGCTCCTGAGTGGGGTTTGTTGTTTAGGAAACCTGCTCCGGCTTTTCCATTCTTTCCTTGCAAACAGGAAAACTTCTCCTGGGGCTGTGTGCAGGCAGAGCCCTGAGGAGAGCAGGTGGCACATGGTGCGCTGGGCTGGGACAGCCAGCTGCAGAGCTCAAGGGAAGAAGCCCAAAGTGTCACAATGGCTCCTTGCCTTCCCATGCAACACCTGGGTCACAATGGTCTCCTTGATTCCATGAGGCCCCACTGTGTCACAATGGCTCCTTGGTTCCATCAGGTTCCGCAGTGTCACCATGGTCTCTTTTGATCCGCACTGTCATCATGGACAATTGGTTCCATGAGGCCCCGCAGTGTCACAATGGTCCCTTGCTTCCATAGGTTTGATGTTGTAACAAAGGACTCCTTGCTTCTATGAGCTAGCCTGCTTTTTGCAGAGGTGTCTTTGGTTCCAACAAGGCCCCGCTGTGTCTCAGTGCACCCTGGCTTCCATGTGGATGTGGAGTATCACAAAGGCTCCTTGGTTCCACCAGGTCCTGCTGTGTCACAATGGGTCCTGTGGTCCCTGAGGCCCTCCAAAACCATCGTGGAGGCTTGCTTCCATGAGGTTCCATTATGTGCCAGTGGTCATCTTGGTTCCAGGAGTTTCCTTAGTGTCACAATGCTCTCCATGCTTCCATTAGGCCCTGCTTTGCCACAATGGTCCCCTTGTTTCCATGAGGCCCCGCTGTGTCACAATGGACCTATGGTTCCGTGATGTTGCGTGGTGTCACCGTGCTCTTCTTGAATCCGCCGTGTAACCATGGACCATTGGTTCCATGCAGCCGTGTCACAATGGGCTCCTTGATTCCATGATTCCCCACGGTGTCACAATGGAGCCTTGTTTCTAGGAGGTTCTGTACTGTCACAATTGCCTCCTTGATGCCATCAGCCCCTGCAGTGTCACAATGGCTCCTTGGTTCCATGAGGAACACAATAGCTTGGCATAAGCATTGAGCAACAGCTGCTGAACACACCTGGCAACATCTGCTTGCATCAAAAGAGGGCTTCAAGCTGACAATGGCACCAGCAGCTTCCATCTGCAACAGAGACCCAGGAAAGGACAGGCTGTGCCGGTTTGGACAAATGTGGAGGAAAATATCCTCTTATAGAAGGCAGGTTACACCCAGCCCTCCCCCACCAGGTTTTTGGAAAAAAGAACTTTCCTGGGAAGAAAGTGAAAGAGATAAAACCTATTTTTCTAACAAACACACAGGAAAAGGATAACAATGCTAAATATTAAAACCTCTCGCTGTGCAGAGAAAGCTGGGATAATTTGAGAGTCCTTCTGTGTTTCGGTGGGGTCTCCTGAAACATCCATAGACAGCGAGGCCCGTGCAAAGAAACAGGGAGCGATTCTTGAGAGAAGTTGCAGAGCTCTTTCTTCTCCAGCCACATGGGCGGGGCACTGCCAAAGAACTGAGCAATCACAGCACAACCAGGGCCCTCCTCGCACAGGGCAACACCAATAAGCAGTGCTGAACAGGATTAGGGCACATGTGAGCAGGGAGCAGGGAGACCCCGTGCCCAGGCCATGCCTCTACCCCAGGGTCCCCTCTCCCATGACCTCATGGCAGGGGGGAGGAACCCCAACACTTCCGTAGGTGCAGTCTCTCTCCTCCTCCTTGCAGCTGGCTCATGGGCCCACATTCAGGGCCCCCACCTCGGGAGAAAATTCTCCCAATGTGCTCTGATGTTGAAAGAGTCAAGAAGAGAAGAAGGGAAAAAAAACCCCCGAAGTCCCAGGAAAACAAAGTTCAACTCTCCATCTCCCCCCAGAGAAAAGGAGCTGAAAACTGGCTAAAAAGAAACAAAGTTGCTTCCCTCTGCTCTTGCTGCAAGCAGGATGCAGAGGAGTGTGTATGTGTGTCCTTGAACAAACGCTCTGAGAAGTTTGTCCGGTTTTTTTTCCTCTCCCCCCTCTCAGGCTCAGTTGAAAGGCACAGAAATGCACAAAGTTCACTTCTGGGCATAGAGCAGCAATAGGGGATACACATGATAAAGTCACCCCAAGACACAGGGACAGAGAATTCAGTGGAAAGACTCCGAGAATTCTGCTCCCAGAGATCATTCCTGCTCACACTGACCCTTGTAGAAAGGGGACATCGTTCCAGGCAGCCTGTACTGAGCATGTGGCTCCTGAGTAGGGTTTGTTGTTTAGGAAACCTGCTCCGGCTTTTCCATTCTTTCCTTGCAAACAGGAAAACTTCTCCTGGGGCTGTGTGCAGGCAGAGCCCTGAGGAGAGCAGGTGGCACATGGTGCGCTGGGCTGGGACAGCCAGCTGCAGAGCTCAAGGGAAGAAGCCCAAAGTGTCACAATGGCTCCTTGCCTTCCCATGCAACACCTGGGTCACAATGGTCTCCTTGATTCCATGAGGCCCCACTGTGTCACAATGGCTCCTTGGTTCCATCAGGTTCCGCAGTGTCACCATGGTCTCTTTTGATCCGCACTGTCATCATGGACAATTGGTTCCATGAGGCCCCGCAGTGTCACAATGGTCCCTTGCTTCCATAGGTTTGATGTTGTAACAAAGGACTCCTTGCTTCTATGAGCTAGCCTGCTTTTTGCAGAGGTGTCTTTGGTTCCAACAAGGCCCCGCTGTGTCTCAGTGCACCCTGGCTTCCATGTGGATCTGGAGTATCACAAAGGCTCCTTGGTTCCACCAGGTCCTGCTGTGTCACAATGGGTCCTGTGGTCCCTGAGGCCCTCCAAAGTCATCATGGATGCTTGCTTCCATGAGGTTCCATTATGTGCCAGTGGTCATCTTGGTTCCAGGAGTTTCCTTAGTGTCACAATGCTCTCCATGTTTCCATGATTCCCCACAATGTCACAATGCTCTCCAGGCTTCCATTAGGCCCTGCTTTGCCACAATGGTCCCCTTGTTTCCATGCGGCCTTGCTGTGTCACAATGGACGTACGGTTCCATGATGTTGCGTGGTGTCACCGTGCTCTTCTTGAATCCGCCGTGTAACCATGGACCATTGGTTCCATGCAGCCGTGTCACAATGGGCTCCTTGATTCCATGATTCCCCACGGTGTCACAATGGAGCCTTGTTTCTAGGAGGTTCTGTACTGTCACAATTGCCTCCTTGATGCCATCAGCCCCTGCAGTGTCACAATGGCTCCTTGGTTCCATGAGGAACACAATAGCTTGGCATAAGCATTGAGCAACAGCTGCTGAACACACCTGGCAACATCTGCTTGCATCAAAAGAGGGCTTCAAGCTGACAATGGCACCAGCAGCTTCCATCTGCAACAGACACCCAGGGAAAGGACAGGCTGTGCCGGTTTGGACAAATGTGGAGGAAAATATCCTCTGATAGAAGGCAGGTTACACCCAGCCCTCCCCCACCAGCTTCGGGAAAAAAGAATTTTCCTGGGAAGAAAGTGAAAGAGATAAAAACTACTTTTTTAACAAACACACAGGAAAAGGATAACAATGCTAAATATTAAAACCTCTCGCTGTGCAGAGAAAGCTGGGATAATTTGAGAGTCCTTCCGTGTTTCGGTGGGGTCTCCTGAAACATCCATAGACAGCGAGGCCCGTGCAAAGAAACAGGGAGCGATTCTTGAGAGAAGTTTCAGAGCTCTTTCTTCTCCAGCCACATGGGCGGGGCACTGCCAAAGAACTGAGCAATCACGGCACAACCAGGGCCCTCCTGGCACAGGGCAACACAAAATAAGCAGTGCTGAACAGGGTTAGGGCACATGTGAGCAGGGAGCAGGGAGACCCCGTGCCCAGGCCATGCCTCTACCCCAGGGTCCCCTCTCCCATGACCTCATGGCAGGGGGGAGGAACCCCAACACTTCCGGAGGTGTAGTCTCTCTCCTCCTCCTTGCAGCTGGCTCATGGGCCCACATTCAGGGCCCCCACCTCGGGAGAAAATTCTCCCAATGTGCTCTGATGTTGAAAGAGTCAAGAAGAGAAGAAGGGAAAAAAAACCCCCGAAGTCCCAGGAAAACAAAGTTCAACTCTCCATCTCCCTCCAGAGAAAAGGAGCTGAAAACTGGCTAAAAAGAAACAAAGTTGCTTCCTCTGCTCTTGCTGCAAGCAGGATGCAGAGGAGTGTGTATGTGTGTCCTTGAACAAACGCTCTGAGAAGTTTGTCTGGCTTTTTTTTCCTCTCCCCCCTCTCAGGCTCAGTTGAAAGGCACAGAAATGCACAAAGTTCACTTCTGGGCATAGAGCAGCAATAGGGGGATACACATGATAAAGTCACCCCAAGACACAGGGACAGAGAATTCAGTGGAAAGACTCCGAGAATTCTGCTCCCAGAGATCATTCATTCCTGCTCACACTGACCCTTGTAGAAAGGGGACATCGTTCCCGGCAGCCTGTACTGAGCATGTGGCTCCTGAGTGGGGTTTGTTGTTTAGGAAACCTGCTCCGGCTTTTCCATTCTTTCCTTGCAAACAGGAAAACTTCTCCTGGGGCTGTGTGCAGGCAGAGCCCTGAGGAGAGCAGGTGGCACATGGTGCGCTGGGCTGGGACAGCCAGCTGCAGAGCTCAAGGGAAGAAGCCCAAAGTGTCACAATGGCTCCTTGCCTTCCCATGCAACACCTGGGTCACAATGGTCTCCTTGATTCCATGAGGCCCCACTGTGTCACAATGGCTCCTTGGTTCCATCAGGTTCCGCAGTGTCACCATGGTCTCTTTTGATCCGCACTGTCATCATGGACAATTGGTTCCATGAGGCCCCGCAGTGTCACAATGGTCCCTTGGTTGCATAGCTTTTACGTTGTAACAAAGGACTCCTTGCTTCTATGAGCTAGCCTGCTTTTTGCAGAGGTGTCTTTGGTTCCAACAAGGCCCCGCTGTGTCTCAGTGCACCCTGGCTTCCATGTGGATGTGGAGTATCACAAAGGCTCCTTGGTTCCACCAGGTCCTGCTGTGTCACAATGGGTCCTGTGGTCCCTGAGGCCCTCCAAAACCATCGTGGAGGCTTGCTTCCATGAGGTTCCATTATGTGCCAGTGGTCATCTTGGTTCCAGGAGTTTCCTTAGTGTCACAATGCTCTCCATGCTTCCATTAGGCCCTGCTTTGCCACAATGGTCCCCTTGTTTCCATGAGGCCCCGCTGTGTCACAATGGACCTATGGTTCCGTGATGTTGCGTGGTGTCACCGTGCTCTTCTTGAATCCGCCGTGTAACCATGGACCATTGGTTCCATGCAGCCGTGTCACAATGGGCTCCTTGATTCCATGATTCCCCACGGTGTCACAATGGAGCCTTGTTTCTAGGAGGTTCTGTACTGTCACAATTGCCTCCTTGATGCCATCAGCCCCTGCAGTGTCACAATGGCTCCTTGGTTCCATGAGGAACACAATAGCTTGGCATAAGCATTGAGCAACAGCTGCTGAACACACCTGGCAACATCTGCTTGCATCAAAAGAGGGCTTCAAGCTGACAATGGCACCAGCAGCTTCCATCTGCAACAGAGACCCAGGAAAGGACAGGCTGTGCCGGTTTGGACAAATGTGGAGGAAAATATCCTCTTATAGAAGGCAGGTTACACCCAGCCCTCCCCCACCAGGTTTTTGGAAAAAAGAACTTTCCTGGGAAGAAAGTGAAAGAGATAAAACCTATTTTTCTAACAAACACACAGGAAAAGGATAACAATGCTAAATATTAAAACCTCTCGCTGTGCAGAGAAAGCTGGGATAATTTGAGAGTCCTTCTGTGTTTCGGTGGGGTCTCCTGAAACATCCATAGACAGCGAGGCCCGTGCAAAGAAACAGGGAGCGATTCTTGAGAGAAGTTGCAGAGCTCTTTCTTCTCCAGCCACATGGGCGGGGCACTGCCAAAGAACTGAGCAATCACAGCACAACCAGGGCCCTCCTCGCACAGGGCAACACCAATAAGCAGTGCTGAACAGGATTAGGGCACATGTGAGCAGGGAGCAGGGAGACCCCGTGCCCAGGCCATGCCTCTACCCCAGGGTCCCCTCTCCCATGACCTCATGGCAGGGGGGAGGAACCCCAACACTTCCGTAGGTGCAGTCTCTCTCCTCCTCCTTGCAGCTGGCTCATGGGCCCACATTCAGGGCCCCCACCTCGGGAGAAAATTCTCCCAATGTGCTCTGATGTTGAAAGAGTCAAGAAGAGAAGAAGGGAAAAAAAACCCCCGAAGTCCCAGGAAAACAAAGTTCAACTCTCCATCTCCCCCCAGAGAAAAGGAGCTGAAAACTGGCTAAAAAGAAACAAAGTTGCTTCCCTCTGCTCTTGCTGCAAGCAGGATGCAGAGGAGTGTGTATGTGTGTCCTTGAACAAACGCTCTGAGAAGTTTGTCCGGTTTTTTTTCCTCTCCCCCCTCTCAGGCTCAGTTGAAAGGCACAGAAATGCACAAAGTTCACTTCTGGGCATAGAGCAGCAATAGGGGATACACATGATAAAGTCACCCCAAGACACAGGGACAGAGAATTCAGTGGAAAGACTCCGAGAATTCTGCTCCCAGAGATCATTCCTGCTCACACTGACCCTTGTAGAAAGGGGACATCGTTCCAGGCAGCCTGTACTGAGCATGTGGCTCCTGAGTAGGGTTTGTTGTTTAGGAAACCTGCTCCGGCTTTTCCATTCTTTCCTTGCAAACAGGAAAACTTCTCCTGGGGCTGTGTGCAGGCAGAGCCCTGAGGAGAGCAGGTGGCACATGGTGCGCTGGGCTGGGACAGCCAGCTGCAGAGCTCAAGGGAAGAAGCCCAAAGTGTCACAATGGCTCCTTGCCTTCCCATGCAACACCTGGGTCACAATGGTCTCCTTGATTCCATGAGGCCCCACTGTGTCACAATGGCTCCTTGGTTCCATCAGGTTCCGCAGTGTCACCATGGTCTCCTTTGATCCGCACTGTCATCATGGACAATTGGTTCCATGAGGCCCCGCAGTGTCACAATGGTCCCTTGCTTCCATAGGTTTGATGTTGTAACAAAGGACTCCTTGCTTCTATGAGCTAGCCTGCTTTTTGCAGAGGTGTCTTTGGTTCCAACAAGGCCCCGCTGTGTCTCAGTGCACCCTGGCTTCCATGTGGATCTGGAGTATCACAAAGGCTCCTTGGTTCCACCAGGTCCTGCTGTGTCACAATGGGTCCTGTGGTCCCTGAGGCCCTCCAAAGTCATCATGGATGCTTGCTTCCATGAGGTTCCATTATGTGCCAGTGGTCATCTTGGTTCCAGGAGTTTCCTTAGTGTCACAATGCTCTCCATGCTTCCATTAGGCCCTGCTTTGCCACAATGGTCCCCTTGTTTCCATGAGGCCCCGCTGTGTCACAATGGACCTATGGTTCCGTGATGTTGCGTGGTGTCACCGTGCTCTTCTTGAATCCGCCGTGTAACCATGGACCATTGGTTCCATGAAGCCGTGTCACAATGGGCTCCTTGATTCCATGATTCCCCACGGTGTCACAATGGAGCCTTGTTTCTAGGAGGTTCTGTACTGTCACAATTGCCTCATTGATGCCATCAGCCCCTGCAGTGTCACAATGGCTCCTTGGTTCCATGAGGAACACAATAGCTTGGCATAAGCATTGAGCAACAGCTGCTGAACACACCTGGCAACATCTGCTTGCATCAAAAGAGGGCTTCAAGCTGACAATGGCACCAGCAGCTTCCATCTGCAACAGAGACCCAGGAAAGGACAGGCTGTGCTGGTTTGGACAAATGTGGAGGAAAATATCCTCTGATAGAAGGCAGGTTACACCCAGCCCTCCCCCACCAGGTTTTGGAAAAAAGAACTTTCCTGGGAAGAAAGTGAAAGAGATAAAACCTATTTTTCTAACAAACACACAGGAAAAGGATAACAATGCTAAATATTAAAACCTCTCGCTGTGCAGAGAAACCTGGGATAATTTGAGAGTCCTTCTGTGTTTCGGTGGGGTCTCCTGAAACATCCATAGACAGCGAGGCCCATGCAAAGAAACAGGGAGCGATTCTTGAGAGAAGTTGCAGAGCTCTTTCTTCTCCAGCCACATGGGCGGGGCACTGCCAAAGAACTGAGCAATCACAGCACAACCAGGGCCCTCCTGGCACAGGGCAACACAAAATAAGCAGTGCTGAACAGGATTAGGGCACATGTGAGCAGGGAGCAGGGAGACCCCGTGCCCAGGCCATGCCTCTACCCCAGGGTCCCCTCTCCCATGACCTCATGGCAGGGGGGAGGAACCCCAACACTTCCGTAGGTGTAGTCTCTCTCCTCCTCCTTGCAGCTGGCTCATGGGCCCACATTCAGGGCCCCCACCTCGGGAGAAAATTCTCCCAATGTGCTCTGATGTTGAAAGAGTCAAGAAGAGAAGAAGGGAAAAAAAACCCCCGAAGTCCCAGGAAAACAAAGTTCAACTCTCCATCTCCCTCCAGAGAAAAGGAGCTGAAAACTGGCTAAAAAGAAACAAAGTTGCTTCCCTCTGCTCTTGCTGCAAGCAGGATGCAGAGGAGTGTGTATGTGTGTCCTTGAACAAACGCTCTGAGAAGTTTGTCCGGTTTTTTTTCCTCTCCCCCCTCTCAGGCTCAGTTGAAAGGCACAGAAATGCACAAAGTTCACTTCTGGGCATAGAGCAGCAATAGGGGATACACATGATAAAGTCACCCCAAGACACAGGGACAGAGAATTCAGTGGAAAGACTCCGAGAATTCTGCTCCCAGAGATCATTCCTGCTCACACTGACCCTTGTAGAAAGGGGACATCGTTCCAGGCAGCCTGTACTGAGCATGTGGCTCCTGAGTAGGGTTTGTTGTTTAGGAAACCTGCTCCGGCTTTTCCATTCTTTCCTTGCAAACAGGAAAACTTCTCCTGGGGCTGTGTGCAGGCAGAGCCCTGAGGAGAGCAGGTGGCACATGGTGCGCTGGGCTGGGACAGCCAGCTGCAGAGCTCAAGGGAAGAAGCCCAAAGTGTCACAATGGCTCCTTGCCTTCCCATGCAACACCTGGGTCACAATGGTCTCCTTGATTCCATGAGGCCCCACTGTGTCACAATGGCTCCTTGGTTCCATCAGGTTCCGCAGTGTCACCATGGTCTCCTTTGATCCGCACTGTCATCATGGACAATTGGTTCCATGAGGCCCCGCAGTGTCACAATGGTCCCTTGGTTGCATAGCTTTTACGTTGTAACAATGGACTCCTTGCTTCTATGAGCTAGCCTGCTTTTTGCAGAGGTGTCTTTGGTTCCAACAAGGCCCCACTGTGTCTCAGTGCACCCTGGCTTCCATGTGGATCTGGAGTATCACAAAGGCTCCTTGGTTCCACCAGGTCCTGCTGTGTCACAATGGGTCCTGTGGTCCCTGAGGCCCTCCAAAGTCATCATGGATGCTTGCTTCCATGAGGTTCCATTATGTGCCAGTGGTCATCTTGGTTCCAGGAGTTTCCTTAGTGTCACAATGCTCTCCATGTTTCCATGATTCCCCACAATGTCACAATGCTCTCCAGGCTTCCATTAGGCCCTGCTTTGCCACAATGGTCCCCTTGTTTCCATGCGGCCTTGCTGTGTCACAATGGACGTACGGTTCCATGATGTTGCGTGGTGTCACCGTGCTCTTCTTGAATCCGCCGTGTAACCATGGACCATTGGTTCCATGCAGCCGTGTCACAATGGGCTCCTTGATTCCATGATTCCCCACGGTGTCACAATGGAGCCTTGTTTCTAGGAGGTTCTGTACTGTCACAATTGCCTCCTTGATGCCATCAGCCCCTGCAGTGTCACAATGGCTCCTTGGTTCCATGAGGAACACAATAGCTTGGCATAAGCATTGAGCAACAGCTGCTGAACACACCTGGCAACATCTGCTTGCATCAAAAGAGGGCTTCAAGCTGACAATGGCACCAGCAGCTTCCATCTGCAACAGAGACCCAGGAAAGGACAGGCTGTGCCGGTTTGGACAAATGTGGAGGAAAATATCCTCTTATAGAAGGCAGGTTACACCCAGCCCTCCCCCACCAGGTTTTGGAAAAAAGAACTTTCCTGGGAAGAAAGTGAAAGAGATAAAACCTATTTTTCTAACAAACACACAGGAAAAGGATAACAATGCTAAATATTAAAACCTCTCGCTGTGCAGAGAAAGCTGGGATAATTAGAGAGTCCTTCTGTGTTTCGGTGGGGTCTCCTGAAACATCCATAGACAGCGAGGCCCGTGCAAAGAAACAGGGAGCGATTCTTGAGAGAAGTTGCAGAGCTCTTTCTTCTCCAGCCACATGGGCGGGGCACTGCCAAAGAACTGAGCAATCACAGCACAACCAGGGCCCTCCTGGCACAGGGCAACACAAAATAAGCAGTGCTGAACAGGATTAGGGCACATGTGAGCAGGGAGCAGGGAGACCCCGTGCCCAGGCCATGCCTCTACCCCAGGGTCCCCTCTCCCATGACCTCATGGCAGGGGGGAGGAACCCCAACACTTCCGTAGGTGTAGTCTCTCTCCTCCTCCTTGCAGCTGGCTCATGGGCCCACATTCAGGGCCCCCACCTCGGGAGAAAATTCTCCCAATGTGCTCTGATGTTGAAAGAGTCAAGAAGAGAAGAAGGGAAAAAAAACCCCCGAAGTCCCAGGAAAACAAAGTTCAACTCTCCATCTCCCCCCAGAGAAAAGGAGCTGAAAACTGGCTAAAAAGAAACAAAGTTGCTTCCCTCTGCTCTTGCTGCAAGCAGGATGCAGAGGAGTGTGTATGTGTGTCCTTGAACAAACGCTCTGAGAAGTTTGTCCGGTTTTTTTTCCTCTCCCCCCTCTCAGGCTCAGTTGAAAGGCACAGAAATGCACAAAGTTCACTTCTGGGCATAGAGCAGCAATAGGGGATACACATGATAAAGTCACCCCAAGACACAGGGACAGAGAATTCAGTGGAAAGACTCCGAGAATTCTGCTCCCAGAGATCATTCCTGCTCACACTGACCCTTGTAGAAAGGGGACATCTTTCCAGGCAGCCTGTACTGAGCATGTGGCTCCTGAGTGGGGTTTGTTGTTTAGGAAACCTGCTCCGGCTTTTCCATTCTTTCCTTGCAAACAGGAAAACTTCTCCTGGGGCTGTGTGCAGGCAGAGCCCTGAGGAGAGCAGGTGGCACATGGTGCGCTGGGCTGGGACAGCCAGCTGCAGAGCTCAAGGGAAGAAGCCCAAAGTGTCACAATGGCTCCTTGCCTTCCCATGCAACACCTGGGTCACAATGGTCTCCTTGATTCCATGAGGCCCCACTGTGTCACAATGGCTCCTTGGTTCTATCAGGTTCCGCAGTGTCACCATGGTCTCCTTTGATCCGCACTGTCATCATGGACAATTGGTTCCATGAGGCCCCGCAGTGTCACAATGGTCCCTTGGTTGCATAGCTTTTACGTTGTAACAATGGACTCCTTGCTTCTATGAGCTAGCCTGCTTTTTGCAGAGGTGTCTTTGGTTCCAACAAGGCCCCACTGTGTCTCAGTGCACCCTGGCTTCCATGTGGATCTGGAGTATCACAAAGGCTCCTTGGTTCCACCAGGTCCTGCTGTGTCACAATGGGTCCTGTGGTCCCTGAGGCCCTCCAAAGTCATCATGGATGCTTGCTTCCATGAGGTTCCATTATGTGCCAGTGGTCATCTTGGTTCCAGGAGTTTCCTTAGTGTCACAATGCTCTCCATGTTTCCATGATTCCCCACAATGTCACAATGCTCTCCAGGCTTCCATTAGGCCCTGCTTTGCCACAATGGTCCCCTTGTTTCCATGCGGCCTTGCTGTGTCACAATGGACGTACGGTTCCATGATGTTGCGTGGTGTCACCGTGCTCTTCTTGAATCCGCCGTGTAACCATGGACCATTGGTTCCATGCAGCCGTGTCACAATGGGCTCCTTGATTCCATGATTCCCCACGGTGTCACAATGGAGCCTTGTTTCTAGGAGGTTCTGTACTGTCACAATTGCCTCCTTGATGCCATCAGCCCCTGCAGTGTCACAATGGCTCCTTGGTTCCATGAGGAACACAATAGCTTGGCATAAGCATTGAGCAACAGCTGCTGAACACACCTGGCAACATCTGCTTGCATCAAAAGAGGGCTTCAAGCTGACAATGGCACCAGCAGCTTCCATCTGCAACAGACACCCAGGGAAAGGACAGGCTGTGCCGGTTTGGACAAATGTGGAGGAAAATATCCTCTGATAGAAGGCAGGTTACACCCAGCCCTCCCCCACCAGCTTCGGGAAAAAAGAATTTTCCTGGGAAGAAAGTGAAAGAGATAAAAACTACTTTTTTAACAAACACACAGGAAAAGGATAACAATGCTAAATATTAAAACCTCTCGCTGTGCAGAGAAACCTGGGATAATTTGAGAGTCCTTCCGTGTTTCGGTGGGGTCTCCTGAAACATCCATAGACAGCGAGGCCCGTGCAAAGAAACAGGGAGCGATTCTTGAGAGAAGTTTCAGAGCTCTTTCTTCTCCAGCCACATGGGCGGGGCACTGCCAAAGAACTGAGCAATCACGGCACAACCAGGGCCCTCCTGGCACAGGGCAACACAAAATAAGCAGTGCTGAACAGGATTAGGGCACATGTGAGCAGGGAGCAGGGAGACCCCGTGCCCAGGCCATGCCTCTACCCCAGGGTCCCCTCTCCCATGACCTCATGGCAGGGGGGAGGAACCCCAACACTTCCGTAGGTGTAGTCTCTCTCCTCCTCCTTGCAGCTGGCTCATGGGCCCACATTCAGGGCCCCCACCTCGGGAGAAAATTCTCCCAATGTGCTCTGATGTTGAAAGAGTCAAGAAGAGAAGAAGGGAAAAAAAACCCCCGAAGTCCCAGGAAAACAAAGTTCAACTCTCCATCTCCCTCCAGAGAAAAGGAGCTGAAAACTGGCTAAAAAGAAACAAAGTTGCTTCCTCTGCTCTTGCTGCAAGCAGGATGCAGAGGAGTGTGTATGTGTGTCCTTGAACAAACACTCTGAGAAGTTTGTCTGGCTTTTTTTTCCTCTCCCCCCTCTCAGGCTCAGTTGAAAGGCACAGAAATGCACAAAGTTCACTTCTGGGCATAGAGCAGCAATAGGGGGATACACATGATAAAGTCACCCCAAGACACAGGGACAGAGAATTCAGTGGAAAGACTCCGAGAATTCTGCTCCCAGAGATCATTCATTCCTGCTCACACTGACCCTTGTAGAAAGGGGACATCGTTCCCGGCAGCCTGTACTGAGCATGTGGCTCCTGAGTGGGGTTTGTTGTTTAGGAAACCTGCTCCGGCTTTTCCATTCTTTCCTTGCAAACAGGAAAACTTCTCCTGGGGCTGTGTGCAGGCAGAGCCCTGAGGAGAGCAGGTGGCACATGGTGCGCTGGGCTGGGACAGCCAGCTGCAGAGCTCAAGGGAAGAAGCCCAAAGTGTCACAATGGCTCCTTGCCTTCCCATGCAACACCTGGGTCACAATGGTCTCCTTGATTCCATGAGGCCCCACTGTGTCACAATGGCTCCTTGGTTCCATCAGGTTCCGCAGTGTCACCATGGTCTCTTTTGATCCGCACTGTCATCATGGACAATTGGTTCCATGAGGCCCCGCAGTGTCACAATGGTCCCTTGCTTCCATAGGTTTGATGTTGTAACAAAGGACTCCTTGCTTCTATGAGCTAGCCTGCTTTTTGCAGAGGTGTCTTTGGTTCCAACAAGGCCCCGCTGTGTCTCAGTGCACCCTGGCTTCCATGTGGATGTGGAGTATCACAAAGGCTCCTTGGTTCCACCAGGTCCTGCTGTGTCACAATGGGTCCTGTGGTCCCTGAGGCCCTCCAAAACCATCGTGGAGGCTTGCTTCCATGAGGTTCCATTATGTGCCAGTGGTCATCTTGGTTCCAGGAGTTTCCTTAGTGTCACAATGCTCTCCATGTTTCCATGATTCCCCACAATGTCACAATGCTCTCCAGGCTTCCATTAGGCCCTGCTTTGCCACAATGGTCCCCTTGTTTCCATGCGGCCTTGCTGTGTCACAATGGACGTACGGTTCCATGATGTTGCGTGGTGTCACCGTGCTCTTCTTGAATCCGCCGTGTAACCATGGACCATTGGTTCCATGCAGCCGTGTCACAATGGGCTCCTTGATTCCATGATTCCCCACGGTGTCACAATGGAGCCTTGTTTCTAGGAGGTTCTGTACTGTCACAATTGCCTCCTTGATGCCATCAGCCCCTGCAGTGTCACAATGGCTCCTTGGTTCCATGAGGAACACAATAGCTTGGCATAAGCATTGAGCAACAGCTGCTGAACACACCTGGCAACATCTGCTTGCATCAAAAGAGGGCTTCAAGCTGACAATGGCACCAGCAGCTTCCATCTGCAACAGACACCCAGGGAAAGGACAGGCTGTGCCGGTTTGGACAAATGTGGAGGAAAATATCCTCTTATAGAAGGCAGGTTACACCCAGCCCTCCCCCACCAGGTTTTGGAAAAAAGAACTTTCCTGGGAAGAAAGTGAAAGAGATAAAACCTATTTTTCTAACAAACACACAGGAAAAGGATAACAATGCTAAATATTAAAACCTCTCGCTGTGCAGAGAAAGCTGGGATAATTTGAGAGTCCTTCTGTGTTTCGGTGGGGTCTCCTGAAACATCCATAGACAGCGAGGCCCGTGCAAAGAAACAGGGAGCGATTCTTGAGAGAAGTTGCAGAGCTCTTTCTTCTCCAGCCACATGGGCGGGGCACTGCCAAAGAACTGAGCAATCACAGCACAACCAGGGCCCTCCTGGCACAGGGCAACACAAAATAAGCAGTGCTGAACAGGATTAGGGCACATGTGAGCAGGGAGCAGGGAGACCCCGTGCCCAGGCCATGCCTCTACCCCAGGGTCCCCTCTCCCATGACCTCATGGCAGGGGGGAGGAACCCCAACACTTCCGTAGGTGTAGTCTCTCTCCTCCTCCTTGCAGCTGGCTCATGGGCCCACATTCAGGGCCCCCACCTCGGGAGAAAATTCTCCCAATGTGCTCTGATGTTGAAAGAGTCAAGAAGAGAAGAAGGGAAAAAAAACCCCCGAAGTCCCAGGAAAACAAAGTTCAACTCTCCATCTCCCCCCAGAGAAAAGGAGCTGAAAACTGGCTAAAAAGAAACAAAGTTGCTTCCCTCTGCTCTTGCTGCAAGCAGGATGCAGAGGAGTGTGTATGTGTGTCCTTGAACAAACGCTCTGAGAAGTTTGTCCGGTTTTTTTTCCTCTCCCCCCTCTCAGGCTCAGTTGAAAGGCACAGAAATGCACAAAGTTCACTTCTGGGCATAGAGCAGCAATAGGGGATACACATGATAAAGTCACCCCAAGACACAGGGACAGAGAATTCAGTGGAAAGACTCCGAGAATTCTGCTCCCAGAGATCATTCCTGCTCACACTGACCCTTGTAGAAAGGGGACATCGTTCCAGGCAGCCTGTACTGAGCATGTGGCTCCTGAGTAGGGTTTGTTGTTTAGGAAACCTGCTCCGGCTTTTCCATTCTTTCCTTGCAAACAGGAAAACTTCTCCTGGGGCTGTGTGCAGGCAGAGCCCTGAGGAGAGCAGGTGGCACATGGTGCGCTGGGCTGGGACAGCCAGCTGCAGAGCTCAAGGGAAGAAGCCCAAAGTGTCACAATGGCTCCTTGCCTTCCCATGCAACACCTGGGTCACAATGGTCTCCTTGATTCCATGAGGCCCCACTGTGTCACAATGGCTCCTTGGTTCCATCAGGTTCCGCAGTGTCACCATGGTCTCCTTTGATCCGCACTGTCATCATGGACAATTGGTTCCATGAGGCCCCGCAGTGTCACAATGGTCCCTTGCTTCCATAGGTTTGATGTTGTAACAAAGGACTCCTTGCTTCTATGAGCTAGCCTGCTTTTTGCAGAGGTGTCTTTGGTTCCAACAAGGCCCCGCTGTGTCTCAGTGCACCCTGGCTTCCATGTGGATCTGGAGTATCACAAAGGCTCCTTGGTTCCACCAGGTCCTGCTGTGTCACAATGGGTCCTGTGGTCCCTGAGGCCCTCCAAAGTCATCATGGATGCTTGCTTCCATGAGGTTCCATTATGTGCCAGTGGTCATCTTGGTTCCAGGAGTTTCCTTAGTGTCACAATGCTCTCCATGCTTCCATTAGGCCCTGCTTTGCCACAATGGTCCCCTTGTTTCCATGAGGCCCCGCTGTGTCACAATGGACCTATGGTTCCGTGATGTTGCGTGGTGTCACCGTGCTCTTCTTGAATCCGCCGTGTAACCATGGACCATTGGTTCCATGAAGCCGTGTCACAATGGGCTCCTTGATTCCATGATTCCCCACGGTGTCACAATGGAGCCTTGTTTCTAGGAGGTTCTGTACTGTCACAATTGCCTCATTGATGCCATCAGCCCCTGCAGTGTCACAATGGCTCCTTGGTTCCATGAGGAACACAATAGCTTGGCATAAGCATTGAGCAACAGCTGCTGAACACACCTGGCAACATCTGCTTGCATCAAAAGAGGGCTTCAAGCTGACAATGGCACCAGCAGCTTCCATCTGCAACAGAGACCCAGGAAAGGACAGGCTGTGCTGGTTTGGACAAATGTGGAGGAAAATATCCTCTGATAGAAGGCAGGTTACACCCAGCCCTCCCCCACCAGGTTTTGGAAAAAAGAACTTTCCTGGGAAGAAAGTGAAAGAGATAAAACCTATTTTTCTAACAAACACACAGGAAAAGGATAACAATGCTAAATATTAAAACCTCTCGCTGTGCAGAGAAACCTGGGATAATTTGAGAGTCCTTCTGTGTTTCGGTGGGGTCTCCTGAAACATCCATAGACAGCGAGGCCCATGCAAAGAAACAGGGAGCGATTCTTGAGAGAAGTTGCAGAGCTCTTTCTTCTCCAGCCACATGGGCGGGGCACTGCCAAAGAACTGAGCAATCACAGCACAACCAGGGCCCTCCTGGCACAGGGCAACACAAAATAAGCAGTGCTGAACAGGATTAGGGCACATGTGAGCAGGGAGCAGGGAGACCCCGTGCCCAGGCCATGCCTCTACCCCAGGGTCCCCTCTCCCATGACCTCATGGCAGGGGGGAGGAACCCCAACACTTCCGTAGGTGTAGTCTCTCTCCTCCTCCTTGCAGCTGGCTCATGGGCCCACATTCAGGGCCCCCACCTCGGGAGAAAATTCTCCCAATGTGCTCTGATGTTGAAAGAGTCAAGAAGAGAAGAAGGGAAAAAAAACCCCCGAAGTCCCAGGAAAACAAAGTTCAACTCTCCATCTCCCTCCAGAGAAAAGGAGCTGAAAACTGGCTAAAAAGAAACAAAGTTGCTTCCCTCTGCTCTTGCTGCAAGCAGGATGCAGAGGAGTGTGTATGTGTGTCCTTGAACAAACGCTCTGAGAAGTTTGTCCGGTTTTTTTTCCTCTCCCCCCTCTCAGGCTCAGTTGAAAGGCACAGAAATGCACAAAGTTCACTTCTGGGCATAGAGCAGCAATAGGGGATACACATGATAAAGTCACCCCAAGACACAGGGACAGAGAATTCAGTGGAAAGACTCCGAGAATTCTGCTCCCAGAGATCATTCCTGCTCACACTGACCCTTGTAGAAAGGGGACATCGTTCCAGGCAGCCTGTACTGAGCATGTGGCTCCTGAGTAGGGTTTGTTGTTTAGGAAACCTGCTCCGGCTTTTCCATTCTTTCCTTGCAAACAGGAAAACTTCTCCTGGGGCTGTGTGCAGGCAGAGCCCTGAGGAGAGCAGGTGGCACATGGTGCGCTGGGCTGGGACAGCCAGCTGCAGAGCTCAAGGGAAGAAGCCCAAAGTGTCACAATGGCTCCTTGCCTTCCCATGCAACACCTGGGTCACAATGGTCTCCTTGATTCCATGAGGCCCCACTGTGTCACAATGGCTCCTTGGTTCCATCAGGTTCCGCAGTGTCACCATGGTCTCCTTTGATCCGCACTGTCATCATGGACAATTGGTTCCATGAGGCCCCGCAGTGTCACAATGGTCCCTTGGTTGCATAGCTTTTACGTTGTAACAATGGACTCCTTGCTTCTATGAGCTAGCCTGCTTTTTGCAGAGGTGTCTTTGGTTCCAACAAGGCCCCACTGTGTCTCAGTGCACCCTGGCTTCCATGTGGATCTGGAGTATCACAAAGGCTCCTTGGTTCCACCAGGTCCTGCTGTGTCACAATGGGTCCTGTGGTCCCTGAGGCCCTCCAAAGTCATCATGGATGCTTGCTTCCATGAGGTTCCATTATGTGCCAGTGGTCATCTTGGTTCCAGGAGTTTCCTTAGTGTCACAATGCTCTCCATGTTTCCATGATTCCCCACAATGTCACAATGCTCTCCAGGCTTCCATTAGGCCCTGCTTTGCCACAATGGTCCCCTTGTTTCCATGCGGCCTTGCTGTGTCACAATGGACGTACGGTTCCATGATGTTGCGTGGTGTCACCGTGCTCTTCTTGAATCCGCCGTGTAACCATGGACCATTGGTTCCATGCAGCCGTGTCACAATGGGCTCCTTGATTCCATGATTCCCCACGGTGTCACAATGGAGCCTTGTTTCTAGGAGGTTCTGTACTGTCACAATTGCCTCCTTGATGCCATCAGCCCCTGCAGTGTCACAATGGCTCCTTGGTTCCATGAGGAACACAATAGCTTGGCATAAGCATTGAGCAACAGCTGCTGAACACACCTGGCAACATCTGCTTGCATCAAAAGAGGGCTTCAAGCTGACAATGGCACCAGCAGCTTCCATCTGCAACAGAGACCCAGGAAAGGACAGGCTGTGCCGGTTTGGACAAATGTGGAGGAAAATATCCTCTTATAGAAGGCAGGTTACACCCAGCCCTCCCCCACCAGGTTTTGGAAAAAAGAACTTTCCTGGGAAGAAAGTGAAAGAGATAAAACCTATTTTTCTAACAAACACACAGGAAAAGGATAACAATGCTAAATATTAAAACCTCTCGCTGTGCAGAGAAAGCTGGGATAATTAGAGAGTCCTTCTGTGTTTCGGTGGGGTCTCCTGAAACATCCATAGACAGCGAGGCCCGTGCAAAGAAACAGGGAGCGATTCTTGAGAGAAGTTGCAGAGCTCTTTCTTCTCCAGCCACATGGGCGGGGCACTGCCAAAGAACTGAGCAATCACAGCACAACCAGGGCCCTCCTGGCACAGGGCAACACAAAATAAGCAGTGCTGAACAGGATTAGGGCACATGTGAGCAGGGAGCAGGGAGACCCCGTGCCCAGGCCATGCCTCTACCCCAGGGTCCCCTCTCCCATGACCTCATGGCAGGGGGGAGGAACCCCAACACTTCCGTAGGTGTAGTCTCTCTCCTCCTCCTTGCAGCTGGCTCATGGGCCCACATTCAGGGCCCCCACCTCGGGAGAAAATTCTCCCAATGTGCTCTGATGTTGAAAGAGTCAAGAAGAGAAGAAGGGAAAAAAAACCCCCGAAGTCCCAGGAAAACAAAGTTCAACTCTCCATCTCCCCCCAGAGAAAAGGAGCTGAAAACTGGCTAAAAAGAAACAAAGTTGCTTCCCTCTGCTCTTGCTGCAAGCAGGATGCAGAGGAGTGTGTATGTGTGTCCTTGAACAAACGCTCTGAGAAGTTTGTCCGGTTTTTTTTCCTCTCCCCCCTCTCAGGCTCAGTTGAAAGGCACAGAAATGCACAAAGTTCACTTCTGGGCATAGAGCAGCAATAGGGGATACACATGATAAAGTCACCCCAAGACACAGGGACAGAGAATTCAGTGGAAAGACTCCGAGAATTCTGCTCCCAGAGATCATTCCTGCTCACACTGACCCTTGTAGAAAGGGGACATCTTTCCAGGCAGCCTGTACTGAGCATGTGGCTCCTGAGTGGGGTTTGTTGTTTAGGAAACCTGCTCCGGCTTTTCCATTCTTTCCTTGCAAACAGGAAAACTTCTCCTGGGGCTGTGTGCAGGCAGAGCCCTGAGGAGAGCAGGTGGCACATGGTGCGCTGGGCTGGGACAGCCAGCTGCAGAGCTCAAGGGAAGAAGCCCAAAGTGTCACAATGGCTCCTTGCCTTCCCATGCAACACCTGGGTCACAATGGTCTCCTTGATTCCATGAGGCCCCACTGTGTCACAATGGCTCCTTGGTTCTATCAGGTTCCGCAGTGTCACCATGGTCTCCTTTGATCCGCACTGTCATCATGGACAATTGGTTCCATGAGGCCCCGCAGTGTCACAATGGTCCCTTGGTTGCATAGCTTTTACGTTGTAACAATGGACTCCTTGCTTCTATGAGCTAGCCTGCTTTTTGCAGAGGTGTCTTTGGTTCCAACAAGGCCCCACTGTGTCTCAGTGCACCCTGGCTTCCATGTGGATCTGGAGTATCACAAAGGCTCCTTGGTTCCACCAGGTCCTGCTGTGTCACAATGGGTCCTGTGGTCCCTGAGGCCCTCCAAAGTCATCATGGATGCTTGCTTCCATGAGGTTCCATTATGTGCCAGTGGTCATCTTGGTTCCAGGAGTTTCCTTAGTGTCACAATGCTCTCCATGTTTCCATGATTCCCCACAATGTCACAATGCTCTCCAGGCTTCCATTAGGCCCTGCTTTGCCACAATGGTCCCCTTGTTTCCATGCGGCCTTGCTGTGTCACAATGGACGTACGGTTCCATGATGTTGCGTGGTGTCACCGTGCTCTTCTTGAATCCGCCGTGTAACCATGGACCATTGGTTCCATGCAGCCGTGTCACAATGGGCTCCTTGATTCCATGATTCCCCACGGTGTCACAATGGAGCCTTGTTTCTAGGAGGTTCTGTACTGTCACAATTGCCTCCTTGATGCCATCAGCCCCTGCAGTGTCACAATGGCTCCTTGGTTCCATGAGGAACACAATAGCTTGGCATAAGCATTGAGCAACAGCTGCTGAACACACCTGGCAACATCTGCTTGCATCAAAAGAGGGCTTCAAGCTGACAATGGCACCAGCAGCTTCCATCTGCAACAGACACCCAGGGAAAGGACAGGCTGTGCCGGTTTGGACAAATGTGGAGGAAAATATCCTCTGATAGAAGGCAGGTTACACCCAGCCCTCCCCCACCAGCTTCGGGAAAAAAGAATTTTCCTGGGAAGAAAGTGAAAGAGATAAAAACTACTTTTTTAACAAACACACAGGAAAAGGATAACAATGCTAAATATTAAAACCTCTCGCTGTGCAGAGAAACCTGGGATAATTTGAGAGTCCTTCCGTGTTTCGGTGGGGTCTCCTGAAACATCCATAGACAGCGAGGCCCGTGCAAAGAAACAGGGAGCGATTCTTGAGAGAAGTTTCAGAGCTCTTTCTTCTCCAGCCACATGGGCGGGGCACTGCCAAAGAACTGAGCAATCACGGCACAACCAGGGCCCTCCTGGCACAGGGCAACACAAAATAAGCAGTGCTGAACAGGATTAGGGCACATGTGAGCAGGGAGCAGGGAGACCCCGTGCCCAGGCCATGCCTCTACCCCAGGGTCCCCTCTCCCATGACCTCATGGCAGGGGGGAGGAACCCCAACACTTCCGTAGGTGTAGTCTCTCTCCTCCTCCTTGCAGCTGGCTCATGGGCCCACATTCAGGGCCCCCACCTCGGGAGAAAATTCTCCCAATGTGCTCTGATGTTGAAAGAGTCAAGAAGAGAAGAAGGGAAAAAAAACCCCCGAAGTCCCAGGAAAACAAAGTTCAACTCTCCATCTCCCTCCAGAGAAAAGGAGCTGAAAACTGGCTAAAAAGAAACAAAGTTGCTTCCTCTGCTCTTGCTGCAAGCAGGATGCAGAGGAGTGTGTATGTGTGTCCTTGAACAAACACTCTGAGAAGTTTGTCTGGCTTTTTTTTCCTCTCCCCCCTCTCAGGCTCAGTTGAAAGGCACAGAAATGCACAAAGTTCACTTCTGGGCATAGAGCAGCAATAGGGGGATACACATGATAAAGTCACCCCAAGACACAGGGACAGAGAATTCAGTGGAAAGACTCCGAGAATTCTGCTCCCAGAGATCATTCATTCCTGCTCACACTGACCCTTGTAGAAAGGGGACATCGTTCCCGGCAGCCTGTACTGAGCATGTGGCTCCTGAGTGGGGTTTGTTGTTTAGGAAACCTGCTCCGGCTTTTCCATTCTTTCCTTGCAAACAGGAAAACTTCTCCTGGGGCTGTGTGCAGGCAGAGCCCTGAGGAGAGCAGGTGGCACATGGTGCGCTGGGCTGGGACAGCCAGCTGCAGAGCTCAAGGGAAGAAGCCCAAAGTGTCACAATGGCTCCTTGCCTTCCCATGCAACACCTGGGTCACAATGGTCTCCTTGATTCCATGAGGCCCCACTGTGTCACAATGGCTCCTTGGTTCCATCAGGTTCCGCAGTGTCACCATGGTCTCTTTTGATCCGCACTGTCATCATGGACAATTGGTTCCATGAGGCCCCGCAGTGTCACAATGGTCCCTTGCTTCCATAGGTTTGATGTTGTAACAAAGGACTCCTTGCTTCTATGAGCTAGCCTGCTTTTTGCAGAGGTGTCTTTGGTTCCAACAAGGCCCCGCTGTGTCTCAGTGCACCCTGGCTTCCATGTGGATGTGGAGTATCACAAAGGCTCCTTGGTTCCACCAGGTCCTGCTGTGTCACAATGGGTCCTGTGGTCCCTGAGGCCCTCCAAAACCATCGTGGAGGCTTGCTTCCATGAGGTTCCATTATGTGCCAGTGGTCATCTTGGTTCCAGGAGTTTCCTTAGTGTCACAATGCTCTCCATGTTTCCATGATTCCCCACAATGTCACAATGCTCTCCAGGCTTCCATTAGGCCCTGCTTTGCCACAATGGTCCCCTTGTTTCCATGCGGCCTTGCTGTGTCACAATGGACGTACGGTTCCATGATGTTGCGTGGTGTCACCGTGCTCTTCTTGAATCCGCCGTGTAACCATGGACCATTGGTTCCATGCAGCCGTGTCACAATGGGCTCCTTGATTCCATGATTCCCCACGGTGTCACAATGGAGCCTTGTTTCTAGGAGGTTCTGTACTGTCACAATTGCCTCCTTGATGCCATCAGCCCCTGCAGTGTCACAATGGCTCCTTGGTTCCATGAGGAACACAATAGCTTGGCATAAGCATTGAGCAACAGCTGCTGAACACACCTGGCAACATCTGCTTGCATCAAAAGAGGGCTTCAAGCTGACAATGGCACCAGCAGCTTCCATCTGCAACAGACACCCAGGGAAAGGACAGGCTGTGCCGGTTTGGACAAATGTGGAGGAAAATATCCTCTTATAGAAGGCAGGTTACACCCAGCCCTCCCCCACCAGGTTTTGGAAAAAAGAACTTTCCTGGGAAGAAAGTGAAAGAGATAAAACCTATTTTTCTAACAAACACACAGGAAAAGGATAACAATGCTAAATATTAAAACCTCTCGCTGTGCAGAGAAAGCTGGGATAATTTGAGAGTCCTTCTGTGTTTCGGTGGGGTCTCCTGAAACATCCATAGACAGCGAGGCCCGTGCAAAGAAACAGGGAGCGATTCTTGAGAGAAGTTGCAGAGCTCTTTCTTCTCCAGCCACATGGGCGGGGCACTGCCAAAGAACTGAGCAATCACAGCACAACCAGGGCCCTCCTGGCACAGGGCAACACAAAATAAGCAGTGCTGAACAGGATTAGGGCACATGTGAGCAGGGAGCAGGGAGACCCCGTGCCCAGGCCATGCCTCTACCCCAGGGTCCCCTCTCCCATGACCTCATGGCAGGGGGGAGGAACCCCAACACTTCCGTAGGTGTAGTCTCTCTCCTCCTCCTTGCAGCTGGCTCATGGGCCCACATTCAGGGCCCCCACCTCGGGAGAAAATTCTCCCAATGTGCTCTGATGTTGAAAGAGTCAAGAAGAGAAGAAGGGAAAAAAAACCCCCGAAGTCCCAGGAAAACAAAGTTCAACTCTCCATCTCCCCCCAGAGAAAAGGAGCTGAAAACTGGCTAAAAAGAAACAAAGTTGCTTCCCTCTGCTCTTGCTGCAAGCAGGATGCAGAGGAGTGTGTATGTGTGTCCTTGAACAAACGCTCTGAGAAGTTTGTCCGGTTTTTTTTCCTCTCCCCCCTCTCAGGCTCAGTTGAAAGGCACAGAAATGCACAAAGTTC